>NC_052016.1:29676582-29979612 GCF_015832195.1 Motacilla alba alba | reverse complement strand
ACTTCCCAGAAACCCAAAGTCCCAGTCCAAGGGAGATATGAAAACAGTAACAAATGTCTGTAAAATATTTTTCTTGAAAAAACTTCCTCTCAGACAATTTTTTGGAAGGTTATTTGCCATTAAAAAAATTCCTGCCCTTTGCATGCTTTCCTACCTTTGCTCAAACAGTGGAAGAAATAGTCTTGCCTTAGAAGGTTAAACACACTAGACTACTCCACCAAGAGTGAAATCAGGAGCATACTTTAAAATTATTTAGTGGTAATTATTTTTCTATTTTATTGTGAAATATTTCAGGTATCATCATATTTGTTAGGATGTGCTAATCATGATCTGACACTCCATTCACAAAATTCAAGCAGGTCTTAGCTCACAAACATATTTCCTAAATGGATAAATTATTTTACTTTTATGCTACTTTTCATGATAAAGACTAAGATGACAATAACTACAACTAAATGCTCATTTGGTTAAAATGGTTTCAAAACCAGGCTTGTATTTTTCATGAAAGACCCTCTGTGCTCTGGGTCACACCTATGAGCACACATGAAGGTAGAAGTTGCTAGATGGTAGGCAGTGGATCTACCAATGTAGGTCCCTTCATCATCTGACATTTGCATAAAAACATGGCTGAAAATCACTGAAAACTCCTCTACGCTACCATCATGGCTGAACTGCACACACACATCTGTCATGCAGGAACAGATCTGTTCCTAAAGACCTTCTGTCTTTTCCTCTTATGTAGCAGGTAAAAAATGCATCTTATTCAAGTCTGCTTCAGCACAAAAGCACACATCAGTGGAGGGGCAAAGAGACAAAGCTTGAAGTCACTGTTATTTGTTAGCAAGTGTTACATTTACAGGCCTACACAGGTACCCACTTCCCATTCTGCAAGTGCAGAAATAAGGGTAGCAGGACACAACCAAAAAAATTTTCAGCCTGAGTTGTGAAATACTCCCTGTAGGTTTGATTCAGTGAATATTTACAGCAGGAGTTTGCCACACGTCTCAAAAGCACAGCAATGGAAAAAAAACTTCTGAAGAGCGCACACACACATACACACAGAGGAAAGACCCTCTCCATTCCACTCACACACACTTATCCTGGATCCATGAAAGTATACAGTCATTTGAACTCCAAAAATGTCAGGGGATGGAATTAATTTCCTATATGCAATCCAATGTGCTATGGTTTAAAGGACTTGAAATCACCACATCCGTCACTTTGGAACAACCCAAATGAAAAGCAAAGTCAAGCCCTGAGGAGCAAATACTATCAGTCACTCACTTTAAGTCTCTCAACTCTACTCAAGGAGAACAATCTGAAATGTTCTGTGCAGCCATTTGGACCCATGATGACTGAGACAAGCAAATGCACAGACTGGAAAGATGATCAGTGCTCAGCTCTGGGGACTAATAGTTATAAAATATCTGCACTGGGAGCTGGCACTTGCGTTTCATCTATGTTGCAGCCTGGATGAAGGGACAGACAGACAAACATGCAGCTACCAAGCTGCTCAACTGGGTCAAGGGTGAACACCAGCCTCTCTTCAGCTTCCTGCATCACTACAAGGTAGAGCTGGGGCTGGAAGCATAGGAGAATGTAGGATTGGTGGGGGAAATTAAAGCACTTCCATCCACAACTGAAATCCAAGCCCCTTATCAGGAGGGCCTGAGAAGCTGATGCCTGGGCTGTTAGACCACTGAAATCTTCCTCAAAGGCACCTTGGTCCCAGTGCACAAGCCTTTCTTAGTGCTGGGTGTGGACCTGAGGCTTCATTTACCTGTGGACACTTCCCAGGTTTTCAGACAAAGTCTCTCATTGGTTTCCCTCCTCCCTATGGTTTCTTGAGTCGGCTGTGACCTGTGCCAACTCTTACCCACCTCTTGGGAGCTGATGCCTGTAGCCTGCTGGCTCAGGCATGCCCAGGAGAGAGGGAATGCCAACCTCAGAAGTGCCTTTTGCTAAAGAAAGAATTAGACCAATGTTCCTCAGCCCAAGTATGACTGTGCTTGAGGTGCTGATGGTTGCTTGGAGTTTGAAAGAAAAATTTGGCACCTGCTTTCAAAAGAGGACTGTGAGCTATGAGCCAAGAGTGGAGGGACTTGTGCCTGTGTACTTCATTCACCAGAACGCACTTAAACCCAGGAGAGAGCTAGGACTTGTGATGCACTGCAATCTTTGCTATGCAAGCCTTTGCTATTTGGCTGGTTTAGGCAACTCCCCAAACAGTGGCTTTTGTGAATTCCCCTCCAAGGCACTTAACTCCACTTACACACATGCATGGAGTGCCGGCATCTAATTCAGGCATGTGGACTCCATTACGGAGCCAGATGCAAACATCCCCTCACGGATTAGGATCTGAAAGGTTCTATATCATGTACTGTCAGTCAGCTAAGGCATCCGTTCACTGCCCCATACTCCTTTTTTTTTTTTTTTTTGTTTAAAAATTTAGACTTTTTAAAAACAGTTAAGCATTTGTAAAGTTATTCTTGTATCTGTGCAAAGGCGTAGTTAAGGCATGTGCTAGATATTCCCAGGATGATGCAGTTAAATCAACAATGACTAATTCCACAAAATCTGGCATTAGAAAAATGCACTTAAATTATGTCATATCCTTCCCTCTAAACCTTGTCTACCAGATTCTCCATGCTGAAAATCAGAACCAAAGGTTTATGGCTACTTACAGGCCGTGGCTCAACCAAATTCAAAAATAAATCCACCAGCCTGGTATTTCTCTAGCAAGCAAAATGGAGTTGTGTTTCATACAGCAGGATGGCTATCAGCAGTGCTTAAAAATATCTTCATTTGTGTGTTTTGTTTGACTCTGAGATGGGGCGCCCACATTAATTCAAAGTTAATTTTGCATTTAGTCAAGAAACATGCTCTGATTTTCAAATGTTAGCAGAAATCATGTGTTCTTGACAGAAATACTTCTGATCTGCTTTGTGATAACTGTGCTTATGAAAGAGATATTCTGGAGTATATAATTATAGCCCACAGGATCGGAGTGAGAGCGTTTTTTCTTTACTGTTCTTTCTGAACAGTATTGCCTGAAAATTGTCACAAATTTCTCAATAAATTAAATAGTAAGGCTGATCAGATCCTGCAGGAATGAGCTCCTTAGAGGACTGTACTCATAGTTTGTATTAGTAAAGTCAGCAAAGGTCTAATGTTTCCAAAGGTGTGTTTGCAGCTTTGTGAGACACTTTGACAAGTGCCAGCACTGGGGTGCAATTTGGGCTGTGTTTAGAGCAGGAGCACTTTGCTGCTGAAACAACACTAAATGACAAGGTACTTGTAGCTGAAAAGCAGCCAAACCAGCAGCCCTGAACACGGTGCTGGGAGAGTACTGGGACAGCCCAAGCATGCACACCTGAGCATATGCACACAAATGAAACAATCAGTGAGAATTCAAATAAAAAAATCAAAACTCCAAATCAGCTTTGCTGGTATTTCTGCATCTACATGAGTAGCTTGTGCTGACATAACTGTTTCAACTGTTTCTGAGGGGACCCCAGAGCACAGCAGCTTCCTAGCAGGCAAAGGAAGAAACACCTGGAGGAGAGCTGAGTCTGGAATGGAGGGAAATGTGTGAAGGAATTAACTGAAATACCAGAGATTTAACAGCTCTCTGCTTAGAACTGGGAGGTAATCCAATTTCTTCCATCGTCACTGATTTAAGCTTTAACAATAAATCAGCAGTGATTGTACTGGACAAAAATGTAAAAGATTTTATAATCTCTGGGAATGTATGACATCCATGTTTGCTCTTTCATTAGATACTGTTCTCAATACAGGTTTTTGAAAGTAACATGCAGAGAGGGGAAGTAAGTCAAACTTTCAAAGAGTTTTCATCTCTTAAGAAACAGAGAGCAGAACGTACAAACTGCTGCCACATGACAATGTCAGTGCCTTTAAATGGATTGATTTTGAATAGTATCTATCGAAATTATCACCCTCCTCTTCTTTTCAACCTAAAAGGCAGTACCAGTAATCAAAATCACTAAGAAATTGCAAAAACCCCTCAACTTAGTATATTTAATTTTTTTTTTCAGTTTTGGGGGTTTTGCCTATTCAGCTTCTAGACTGGATTATCTCCTAATATGCACTTGCAGTCATCAACATTTTGTGACCATACAACACTGCTGTGGCATTCATAGCCCAGTGATAACTGTTACGGAAGAGAAGACAAACCTACTTATTTTTCATTTGTAAATGCAAAATTATTAATGCAATATTGTTGAAGAATTTCCTGGCTAGTTTTCCCTTGTCTGCTTCAGGCAAAAAAATGATTGCTGAAGTTTAATACTTTATGAAACCTCCTGACTATGAATGTCTAGTAATTCTCCTTGGGAGGATCTTTGACACAGATAAAATGCAGAAATCTGAACAGGCATGATGGAAAACTACATGCAGTAGAGACTGTAACTTTGAGAAAGTTGTGTCCCACCAGTTCCTGTGCATTGATTATACTGGTGAGTATCTATTTTGTAAAGTAAAAAGTATATTTCCTAGAGTTCAGTAATTTGGGCCAGTACATGATCTGGAATAGATTCTTCTCAATTAATTCAATTAATTACTTCCATGTAATAATTAGCAACATTAGAAGCTTGTGAAACTCAGGAGTTGGTCACTTGTGCAGACAGACAGTTTGGCATATGTACATAACCCCATTAATTTGAATGGGAACTGTAACCTGTATAAAATCTGCTAATTGTTAATTATTTTAAAATTAATCTCAACTTGTACATACCGAGACAGTTATCCATGCAGTAGACTGTAGCCTGTTTTTCCTAATCAAGCAAAACTACAATGAGAATTTTGCTCAATTAAGAACTGAATAATTTGGCTGACTTTTACTCAATTCTTGGCAATAGAAAAAAAAATTAGTATTTCCAACAGTAAGTGCCAGTGCAAAATATTTTGGCAAGGAAAAAATGTCACTTTAGATCTATGAAATTACCATTTTCAGGCAGTAAAATTAGAATCACTCTGGTTTGTATTAACTTTAAAATACCCAAACCCTGGCCAGCTATTGTGGAGCTAAATAAACAGGTATCCACTACGGGCCCAGATTCTGTTCTCAGTTATAGAAGCATTTTGACTGCAGTGGAGGTAACTCCCATTTATAAGGAGAAAAACCAATATCACTGAGTCCCAACTTTTGCATGTGCCTAATTTAATGATACTGGTATTCTGCTGTAGGAGTTATCAGAGTGGTTAATGTATCTGGTTTGAAGTGGACAACAGTGGTTGTTACTGAGTCCATTTTACTGCAACTTATCTTGCTTGTTATGACATTTAATGGGATGTCCCAGATGAACAGCTTGACTAGCCTAGCCCCTCTGAGCTAAAAAGAAATTTTCCAAAGATGGAAGAGTTGGAGAGTGGGAGTGTTGCTTGCCTTTACTTATTTTCTTTAAAGGAAATGTTTTTCTTACCATTCTTTTCATCTATTCAAAGCTATCCCAAAGCCTTGCTGGAAATTGGGCTGGAAATGTAATGAGAACAGACATTATTTCATATATCTTATTTTTTTTTCAACTGGCAACAAAGAATCCATTTAATTAAATGAAAGCTGATTTTGGATGTCTCTGTTGCTGTGCAGACCTACAGGCAGTAGGAGAATGAGGAAAGAACCTGTAATGTAAACCTATCACATTAAAAATACATACTTATGTTCAGACTTGACTATTGTTTTACAAGGAACTCCCAAGAAAACATGCATGTGTATCCAATTGCCTGCAGAAGTTTTCTTTAAACACTCATGAAATCAACATATCATACTCCAAAGATTTCTTGGTTTAGCAGGAGGTAGGGCTGTAAATGTTCTATTCATATCCTTCACCATGGGTTAGCTGATGCCACCAGCAAACCCACTTCATACCTGTGGAAAAGGCTACACCTCATTGGCCTGCTTGGGAGCTCTGCAGGCCAAGTGTCAGTGCTGCAATCAGATCTATAAATCTGCTACATTATTTGTGTGTTGAAGCTTCTCTTCCCATTGTGATGAAGAAATAATTGAATTGCAGAATTCCACCAGTTACATGTGAAGCTCATTGAATTTTATTCTCTAACAAAAGCATTATTTTGTAAATTGGGGAGGAAAAAAGTTTAAATGTAAATGGATACATATGTTTTTGGTACTAAAACCCATTTAATTACATCATTATTTTGCCAAATAACATGACATGGACAAGTTAGATTTTAGCCTTTTTTATAATTTCACCAAAGTGATCATGCATATTTGCATGCTGGCTACACAACTTCATTTGATCTTTGTCCAAGAACAGAAAATTAGTGCAAAAAAAGCATGGGAAGATCCAGGGCTTACAAATATATTAAACTCATTACTAAGATACTTTAAACTTTCTCATAGTTCAGCCTTGTTCACTCTTGGTGATGATGCCTCACTGACTGAAAATAATAATCCTAAATTGAATTGTCTTGCAAAGAAATGCAACAGTGTAACTGCCATTTTAACACGGATGCTTCTGGAAACAAAACCCAATTTGAATGTTACCACATTTTAAAATACATTTCCATGACCTTGTTCAGCTCTGTGCTGCCAAAGGATGCACATTGTAAATGAGATGAAGTGTTAGTGTGCAGAAAAGCCAATGCTTTTTACTGCAGATAAAACAGCCTCCCACAGTTGTTATCGCCGAATGTGGGGCTGGTGCTCTGTTTACTATTCTCATCGATTTGATGTTTACTGTTGATGTTTACTATTCTCATCAGATATTCTTTCTTCCTACAGTGCTGGAGGGGAGTAGGTTAGAAAATGATAATTGTGAAATACTGTTCCCATCTCCTAGGAGAACATGCTGCCCCAAGAAAACTAAGGAAATACTGGCTTACACTTTCCCCAAATTAATTTACTCTAAGTGTGGCAGTAAGTGGCAGTAAGATCTTTTATGCACTGCATTGTTTCCCACAGTTTCCAGTCCCTGTTTACAGGTGTCTCTGAACCTCTGACTTCAAATAAAGCCACACAGAGACCACAAGTCAGTCTTGAGGAGCAGACACATTTCTTCAGATTCTCTTCAAGGCTGTGACATGCAAAAGAGTTGTTTCCTGAAAAGACATTTGTCAAGAAGATAACAGATCTTACTGGAAGGAAACTTTACAATAACTCTACACTTTGTGAGAGAGGAGTAAAGTTTAGGCCCTGATGCTCATCTCTGAGTAGTGTAATTCAAAAGAATCCTCCACTGCATCAATGGCAGTGTCCATGTGTAAAATTGGGATATCATGGCTGAACAGAAACAGTGCTTCATTTTTGAAGCTAATTTATCTCCTAACAAATAGGAAGGGAGCCCTCCTTCCTGCCAACTTTCCAATATGGCATACACAGACTGCATACACTGAGACTGCAGAAGTCTTGGGGAGTAGGAGGTGAAGAGGGTAAAGAAGCACTGACCAAAAATCACACTGACCTGCTGCAGATTAGTACATTAAAAAAGAGAAAACAGTGTAATATGGTCTGGAATAGTTTTTTGTTCTCATCATGCAAGTCCTTGTCATGCTGTAAAAAGCCCGGTTTGCTGAAGGACGACAAGACAAAGCAAAGCATGATTTGGGTAAAATGCATGGGGAGGCCATGTCTTGGGCATGCCCTGGCCTCCTGCCACAGGCTGTTTCCAGTGCTCTGGCTGGGTGGGGAAGGAGTGCTGCAGTCCTTGTGTCTTCACCTATGCAGTTTCTGGCTCCTCCACCTCCAGCCTCTCCCAGCATGGCAAAGCAAGCCAGCCTGGGGCTGATGTCCCAGAGGATTAACCCTTTGCTCTGGGGGAAGGACTCCTACCACCATCAGTGGCCCCACCTTCAAGCTCAGCGGCTCAGCCTGTGACCTGCTTTTGGAGGTAACCTGTTATGACTTAATGACTTAAGAACTAGGTAGTGCTAACTAGGTAGAGCAAAAAGAGAGCTGAAATGGGTGACAGAAATGAGCCTTTGAAAGCACTGGGAAGGCTGGTACTTGCACAGTTCTGTGAAGGCAATAGTGTTAGTCCTAAGGAAAGGGTACTATTTCTACAGCTATAATCCAAGACATATTCCTCTTTAGCACCAAAGCTCTGCACTCTGGGATTCATCTTGGCTTAATGTAAACACTGCACAGGGCAGTTCAGGGATGATCAGCTCTTATGAGCAATTCCATTTGGGGTTTATTGGACTCCCTACTGCAGTCTTTAGTAGACAGAATGGGTTTGGCATTTAAAACCCATCTTGTATAATTTTTCTAACTCCAGATACAGACACCATAACTAATTTGTGGCAATAACAAAGGAGAATTAGATGTCTTTGTAAACTTATCTGTAACCATGATAAAAATGGGGTTTAAAAAATATTTATAAAATATATTTATAAAATCAAGCACACTGAATGCCAAATGGTGTAGCATCTGAAGATCAAATGTTTCTTATAGATGTATAAGTATTTAAATACTGACAGGTGCGACAGCCAGTTCAAATGTCTGTTGGAGCAATTTTTGATCAGGATGGAAACTGCATTGGGTTTTCACGGGCGCTCTTCGGGAGCAGACACGTCTCGGTACTGAAGCTGCCCTGCAGGTGGCGTGAGTCATCCGCTCAGCACAGACACAGGTCTAACGCTCCTCTTGTGTTTCAAAGAAGAAAAGCAAAATAAAAAAAACATGCTCACATAACTGTCCTTTACATAGGTGCTGTGGGCCGTGTTGGCTGATGCACAGCTGTGTTACAGTGTTGTGATAAATGAAAGATAATTTTTTCTGGTAAAGGTAAAATCATATTTTAAGACATGGTGTTTTCCTGTGCCTTTGAATTAGGAGAATCTGCCTTTCTTTCAGGTACATTGATCACCTACAGAGAGCTCATTACAAGCACTGTATTCCTTGTGTTGGGGAGGGCAAATATTATATAAACTAAGCATTAAGAAATACCTTTCCTTTTAGTAGTTTCTGCCTTCCTGTCTTTTAGACTGTTTAACTTTTTAGACTCTCTCTCATTTGTCAAAAGGTTTTGTTTTCTAGCTATCATGGAAATGTATCATGTTGGAATGTGCTTTGCTCTGAGCACAGCAAAATCTGCAGATTTTTCTGCTGGTGAGTAGAAAATGGTAAGCATCAGCTCTTTGATCTTAACCATTCTAGATTTAGGGGGAAAAGAGAACAAAGTTCTAGTGTGTTTGCAGTTCCTATGCATTATAACTTCCATTTAGGGGCCATATCCATTCCTGGCTGAGTTTAATCACAATGGGAAATGGTGTTTGTATTACACATCTGGCCATGGTAGGAGGAGGCAACACCTACGTTCAGGCATCTCTTCTGCTCCATTCAGTACTACTGAATCTCAGAGAAAAATAGTGAGAGGGGAGAGGAAATCAAAAGGAGAGAGAAGTCAAAGAAGGACTGTCTGCTAAGACCTTAAATCTTCAGCTCATCACAACCACTGTTACTCGTGCGGGTAATGAAACTTCTGAGCCAGGTACAAAGGACATCAGGTTTTAGGTACCGTAAAGAAATTCGTATCTCAAGGTATAAAATATATGTGTCTCAAGAAGGATATGAAGGAATAAGTTGCACAGTGACTGGAATGGGTATTCTGCCCAAGCCTGAAGGACAAGGTGTGCAAAGTATGTGAGCATCTGAGATTGGAAATAGATCCCTCATGACATTGTCAAGTATGCCTGTGGGAGGAACAGGGAAAACCACACCAGGCATGTTCATAACCTGTAGACACAAAGTGGGCTTGGGTGTTTGGCACTCACAGTGTGCATAACAATCTCCTCATGTATGATCATGCTGAGATATGCCACAGGTTGTGCAGTTAGGAACACAAAGAAAAAGCTTACTTGGGAGATTAAAAGGATCAACTTAGCAAAAAAATTCAGCTAACACCTGGCTCACCCTCTGACCTATTTTTACTATTTAATCCTAGTCACACTCCTAAGATATCTTTGAATATTCTGAGCCCAGGAGAGATGCACCCAAAGACAAGATTAATACAGATGATTTTTTTTTTCATTTCCACAGCGTTTCCATTTTCCACATTCATTTCCATTTATTCAGTCCTGAATACAACAAGTAGTGGTTTCACAAAAAGCAGTGGTTGCAGTCACATCTGAGGTACATAGGTAATATAACTGTTCTTTAGTTTTCTGAGGTTACATACCTCCAGGAAAACAATTTCCACTTGGAATATATTTAATTGAGTTTGGGAAATAAAAATGTCATTGTCAGTGTTTTCGAGGCCAGAGCTAAGCCTTTCCTAAAAGAGATGTTAATAATATCCAGAAAAGGGAGTGAACTCACTGCAGGCAAAAATGATAATATAATAATAAAAAGTCAGACTCCTCCAAGACTCATTTCGTTCAACTGCAGATTGGAGGAGATTTTTCATAAAAGTCTTTGATGTATTTTAGTGTGTACCATGGTTGGGAAAAAACAAACATCCTGTTGAGAGTTAACATTATATAACTCTTCCTCATCATGCTAATTTTTTAGCAGAAAAACTGTGGACCACTGGGCTTACCTGAGCTGGGTAAGCCTTTTAGCTTACCAAACATCACATCAAAAGCTGGAACTGAGTACGTGTTGAAGCTTTGTTAGGATGGCGTGTCCTAAAGTAATGGCAGAATGCCAAAGACAGAACTTCGCATGTTCCTTCAGGCTGAGCAGGGAAGCAAAGTATACAGAATTGGAGGCTGTCTATCAGGGTTTTTTATTTGCTTGATATTGGGCAGACAGCAGAGACAAAATACCAAAAATGCTTGAAATCCTTATGACCTTTCTCTGCAAACTGTGAACTTTGTCTGCTAAACTCAAATTTCTATTTACACTGTCAGCAGAGGCTACAAGCTGTTGCCTTTTCTTTTTCTTTTCAGTTTGTCATTTATCAAGGGACAGCTTCACAAACACTGCACAGGAGGGGGGACCTGAGCACATACCAGACCTTTTCCACATTCAAAATACTTAAGTCTCCATTCTGTGGATTGCTTAAAAATGACTGTAATGTAAGCAAAGTAGCATGAAATATGCTGTTTGCACCCAAAGCAGAAAATATTCTATAGAAAGTCTTAGCTTTGCCATCAGCTGCCATAGCTCACATTTCCAAGTTGTGTCCCAAATCCTCACTGCTGCACAGCTGACTCCATTTACACCATCTTCCATTAACACAGGAACACACAGGTGGCTGCTGACTAAATGGTCCAAAATACATTCAGCAAAGAATTGCATTGCCTTCTTAAATAAAATATCTCTGATTTCAGCCTTGTGCTTCAACATTTATCCGCCCTTGTAAATGAGGAGCTAGACTGTTGCAGAGAACAAGTGCGGAGGAGATTTCAGATGTGTAAACTAGAAATTGTGAGAGTGAGTAGAGGGAGTACAAAAGTGAGGGTGACTGAGCACTGGCATCGGTTGCCAGGGAGTTTGTGGAGTCTCATCGTGGGAAATAATTCAAAAGTTTTCTGGACACGGTCCTGGGCAACCAGTCTAGGTGTCCCTGCCTGAGCAGAGGGATTAGACAAGGTGACTTTCAGTGGTGCCTTCAGACCTCAACCATTCTTGTTCCTATGGAAGACTACTGTGAACTGTAATATTCGTTGCATTTGCGTAACTTTGCCAATTAAAACAGGACAGCCTAATCACTTATTTAAATAAACCAGACAGCTACATAAAATTCCTTTGAAACTAAATATAAGGTTGAATTATATAAGAAATGCTTTAGCTGAACTCTTAGTATTAGATGGGCAAT
The DNA here is from genome assembly GCF_015832195.1 of Motacilla alba alba. Lineage (NCBI taxonomy): Eukaryota > Metazoa > Chordata > Aves > Passeriformes > Motacillidae > Motacilla > Motacilla alba. Next base: position 29,967,874 of record NC_052016.1, on the reverse strand, counting down.
TATTCTGACTGTATTTCAAATTTCATTTCGCACTGTGGTAGCATTCATTGAATTTTACAAGGCAAAGGCATTAATAGAGTTGTGTCTGAACTCTTCAGGGTCTAGAAAACTGTTTTAAAATGGGCCATTTCCGAGAGACTTCTGCATAGAAAATATACTGGTGTTTCCAAAAAAAACTGAGTTCACAAGGAATCATTTCATTGGTACATTATGTTAATGAGGCTTTTGAAAGAAGACTTTTCACTTAGTGTTACTTTTCCCTGAATGTGTAAATTATGTGTGGAAAACACTGGCAAAGTGATGATGGCAGCTGTATGCTCTATATGTGACTGTTAATGAGCTAGTTGTTAATAAACCATATGCTGTAGCAGGAGGATTTATGCATAATGCAAAACCCATAAGAACAGTTATTGTTTGGTATAACTGTTTCCCAAATCAGAGAGGCACATTGTTTCAGTCTTCCACAAACTTCCTGTTACCAGAACAAAAATCTGCTGCCTACTGCCTTCAAGTTCTTTTCATGTGAGTTGGTCTGGGGCATAGGGGGGCTCAGAAGCAGAGAATTTAGTGAGCAGCAGGTTCCTCAGATCTCTGCTCTGTACAGCCTGGGATCATAAACTTGTCATAATGGTTACTACTAATAGCAAGGAGGAGGTTTCTATACAACATCCCCAATTCTAATGATTCATCGAGGCAAGTTCATACTGTTCTTTTTATGTGTTCTTCTGTATTGGAGCTTTTTGTGTCAATTATCACTACTAAAGCCCTAAACAAGCCCCTTTTCTTCAAAATACAGACAAAAGCAACCATTGGATTTATTCACAATAATGCTCGGATTAGTTAAAGAAACCACATTCACCAACAAGAGAAGTAAATCTCTAAGCTATTGAATATTCCAAGCTATTCCAAACTGCTATGTTTGGAAAAGATTTTTCTTTTTTAATTCTCCTTTTATTTCCTCCCATCCAAAGCTGCTGTGAGGAGTCTGAAGCTAGGTTTTCATGAGTGAGTGACGGAGTCCAACTACTGAGTCCTATTTAAAATAAATGGTCCTGGATATGTTAGCTAACATTTCCATAAATACTTGAGTAATTTGAGGTTTAGGTTCCACTAAAATTTTCCAGTATTTCCAGCTCCCCAAGTCAGACAGGGAAAAGGCAGACCAGTAAACTAATCCTTACTATCAGATAAGCAGGGATTGAATGGAGGTACATAAAGCATGAGAAAATGAGGAGGAAACTGTGGACAGAGGAGATGCCTATGTTCAAGAGGTTTATACACTGAGAGACATAAAAGGCAGTTCAACAGGAAAAAGGATAGACAGAAAAAATATCAGACTATATAAACTGAAACATTACTTTCAGTCACTTAGGTTTGCTTTGGATTTTGAGATATGACCTCAGTAAACCACATAAAATTGTATAACTTTATCACCTGACTCAGTGCCTCTGAATTCAGTGCAGGTTTTTTTTTTTTTTTCTTTTTGCTTCCTAATCAGATTATGAAGTGTCTGAAGTCAAGCTGTGCATTCTGGTAACCTTTCTGAATAGTTTTGCTTTTTTTTGTTTCAATTGTTGTTTTTCAATTTAAAAATATTATTAAAATACCACTTTTGGGTGGGTAGTGACTACCACGACACTGTGTAGAAAACCAAAGCAATTTGAAGCAAGCTAGACATTCTAAGTACATTTTAAAAATACATTATTGCTTAAATAAAATAAATCCCTTAGTCTAGCAATTACTTTCAGATGTTTGATTGTTTTCAAAAAAATATCATGTCAACCGTTTAGAACTGACAAGAACTATTTTGATATCTTCATGAGTTTTCTCTAACATCTGCTCCCCTCCTTATGTTGGGAATTATTTACTCATCTTCATTGTCTCTTGTATTTATCTTAAGTTTGCTGTATTTAATTATATTATTGGAGGAAAAACTTCACAGAGCTGTTTGTGGCAAGATTTAGTTACAGGAAACCCAACAGCTAAGCCCCAGTTTCAGCTGAGACAATTAGACTGTTGATTTTGGTAGCAGCTCAGGACTTCTATTTGACCCAAATGCCTTTCAGATCTATCTGCCAGTTGATGCTCAAGTCTGAAAATTTTCTGTATTCTTGCTACAGATAAAGGGCTTTGTTTCCTTTTCATCTGAGGTATATTTCTATCCAGATCTGAATGTTTTGCTGAAATTCTTCTCCATTCACTGGAACAGATTAAAAAAAAAAACCAAAAAACCCAATATTTTCCAGAACTTTCAACCTCTTTTTGTTTTCCCCTTAATTCTCTGTTCCTTGATATCTGTGAATTGTTGAGGACAGGTTTTTCCTCAAAGCAATTTTGCCACTCATGAAAAGTAGTGGGTGCTAATTTGTAATGCTTAGCTTAACTGTTGTTTTTTTCTGTCCAGCAGCTATATTTAATAGCTTATATTACTGTTTCACCTGTTGTAATAAAGGACTCTAAAACACTGAAAACTCAATACTTTTTAAAAGTTATCTATATTATGTAACACCAGAAGATGCTTATTGAAAGATTTAAAGAAATTACTAATGAACAGAGCAGTGTTGTTATACAGTCTTTTCATCAACTGCTACAGAAACTTCACAATTGAATTATCAAAGTTCACTGCCATTCTTGGATGGATGTTTTCTTAAGTGGATGGGCTCTAAAACTTTATGGATGCTCTTGGAGCATGTAAAAACGGAGAAGTATTTTATTCTCTGTCAGTAATTTGTGGGCTAGAGTCTTGAGCATTTCCTTTTCTCTTTTTGTTCCTTCTTTTTTCTCGTTAGACTTTTCTTAGCACCTGATGTAGGGTAGGTCACAGCAGCTGATGCTGGGTGAACACAGTTACCAGGGGCAGCTCCAACCATGGAGTGGCTAGATATCCTAAAATCCTGTCACTGCACCAGTCCACGCCACTGGGTTCATAGTTCAGAGCTCCCTAGTGGGTTCCCATGTTTGTGTGACCCTGATGGTTTTTCATCTCAGACAAATCGTGTATGACTTCGCAAACGAGAAATGCTACTGAATGTGGCACTCATCCTCCTTAAAAGATGTCCGGAAAGTCTGAGGGATTTCCATGATGAATTCTTACCATGTGGAGTCTTTCAATTAATTAACTTTCTAGAAACCACAACAGTGCAGGACACTACTGTAATGCAACTTGTTAAGCAATAATGCATTTTTTCTTCCAAAAGTCACACATGATAACAAACAATACTCATAGGCATAAGATGACCGTGGACAGTATGAGCTAATGTCTCATTGTCAGAAAGTTTTCCGTTAAGGCTTGGAATGATGTTTAACATATTCTTCCCATATTGAGCTAAACTAAACATTGTATTAAGTATGGATTTCTCAATGAATGTTGCTGCTGTTTATTTTAGTATGTACATACATCTGGAAGTGGACCCATGTACATATGCATTTTGGGGAACAAAAGCACATCAACAGCAAGGCTCACTCTAGTTCCAGGATAAAACCAATCTTCTTTACAGAAACACAAATATGCCAAATGCCATACGTGTTCTCTCCTATCAAACAATGGAGAATGACTGAAAAGGTAGATTTCTTTATCTGTGATTAAAAGTGCTGCTAAGGGTGATCACCAAAATTTATGTACCATATAATTTTCCACTCACAATTCAAAAGCTTTGGTGTATAGCAAACACTTGAATAGCTTATCAAATCCTGTGTAGGTGATGGCTTTAAAACAACTTCAGTTTTAAGCTGCTGTGCTTTTGGCGTTACATAGAACTCAGGACTGCAAAGCTTGCATTACAAAAGCTTACACTACAAAGCTTACTTACATTGAGGTTTTGGGACAGGGCAGAAGACGGACAGGTTGGCTGCTTTTCACTCTAAGAGACACAGATTTCCTGATTGTGTTAGGCCTGGTGTTACTTTGTTGATTTTACGTTGGTCCTAGGGGAAAAAAAATCTTTTAAGAAATGTATGAGCATAATATCCTTTTTATACCCACCCAGAAACATTAAGAACCATAAGTCAAAATTTTCAAACAGAGTGGCTTAACCTAGTCTTTTAATTCCCTATTCCAGCTTATTATTCAAGGTCTACTGTTCAGAAGTATGAAAACCTGGCAACTCATTCACTCTGAGTAGCCTTTTTAGTTATTCAGTGCTTGTGAAAACTGATGTAGCAGTTTGAATATGAACCAAAAATCCTAGTGTTTGGTATTTTTGTTGGCAATCCTGTAATAATTATGCTGTAAATCAAAATATGGGTTTGGACGTCAAAAGTGCCTTGATCCTTGTTCCCACCCTTCTACAGAGACACTGCATAACTTTTTCAGATTACAAGGTATAAAATTATCAGTCTCAAATGCAGATGAAAAACTTTTACCTAATCTTAGATTTCTCCATGTGTGTCGTGCCCATGAAAATATACATATAAACCCTTTCATGCAATGCATTAATAAAATCATTATTTCCCAAGAGACATTGTGCTTGGAAACTACCAAAGTCCCAAGCATTACTGCACTCATAATGTGAGGATACTAACAAGGGGAGCCACAGACAATGCTAGTGTTCTACACAAAATAAAATCTGCTTTTCTATTTTATATTCTGATCATTCTCACACAGCTACTACCAAGTCCTATGTGCCATGCCTGACACAAATCCCACCGACATGACTGGGAAGAGTCTCTGTGATTTGCTGGGTTTAGCTGCCATCGAACTGTTTAGGGTTCAGCTGTGGATGGAGAATTCTGGATGAGTGTGCTCCAGCTGGAATGAGCACGTGCTCAAGTGCTGCGCTGGATCAGAGCTGGGGAGGGCCCTGCACCTCTGTGCATAGCCCTTGCCCCCAGCTGCTCACCATGCACAGCACTTGCTGCTCAGCATCTGTCCCACAGGGAGCCATGGCCTCCTGCAACCCAGCTTATGGAAAAGCAGGCTGATCGCTCTTCATGTGCTGATGTGCTTTGTGGTTGAAAATTGAGGTATTTGGCCAAGAGCTTCTTTGCCTGTGTTTTTGCTCTCCAGAGCCACTGGTTTCCCACCAATCAGAGTAACTCCAAGGAGCCAAACACACCCAAAGGTATTTCTACATTTACTTTAAGCATTTTATCAGCCAGGGCAAAATGCAAATTCAAGAGCACTAGCTCCTGACCTCTGCAAGGCTGTGCTGCAGCAGTGCCCTGTACCCTAGCACCCAGTGGACCCCAGGCAGCTCTGCCCTGGGTGGCCTGGCCACCAAGAGACCATGCAAACCTTAGGGGCAGGAAGCATTTGGAAAGGGAGGAGTATTGAGTTCCCAAGGGAAACCTGCTTGACTGTTTTATCTCAGATTTATTTAAGTCTGTTTGAAATGTGCCCACTACCCTGTTTCATCCGAATGCCACAGCAGGGCTATTGTGAGGTCTCTCAAATCTGACAAAAGAACTAGTTAAATTATTCTCAGAACAAAACATTTTAACAAAAGAGGTTTGAATTTTCTAGACAGCGGAGAGTTTTCTGCCAGAAAGGAGATCTCCAAACATCAGCCCCAGTACCTCCATGGTACATTGTTTCCACCCAGCCCCTGAGTTTCTGATTGCTGGCTGGAATCTGTTTCTCTATTCAGTTGATTTCAGCTACCCACCTAGTCCCAGCACAGGTTCTGAGAGCTGCTGCATCATAGCAGCCAGGTAGGCACCTTCCTCTCAAATCCCAAACCCATATAGAAACTGGCTGCTTTTCAGGCCTTTTGTCTTAGACTATGGATTAGATTAATCATGACAAAGCTTTCTGACCTCTGGTGTAAAATTTATTTTTAAAAAAACTCTTTAATTATAGCACGCTAATTTTTCTGGCAATATCAATCTGGTCTCCAATTGACCCTTGCTTTTACAGATAATCTGTGTTGATTTTCTCCTGACTCCACCCGTCTCTTGCAAGCAGATCCCTGATGAGTTTGGGGTGCAATTTAGGAGATACGTGATCATCTGGGGAACCAATAGGAGATAATGCCTGAGTAGCGTGGATTATTTGCAATTTATTTAATCCAATTCATTGGAGCTGTACAAGGAAATGTGTATCTGCCATCTTTCTGAGAGGACTCTAAAGCCTGAAGAGCAGAAACTGCCAATGTATTATTGAGAACTTTGTTGTCATTTGCTTCCTAGTTTTCTGAAAAGTAGGTTCTCCTTGTTTATCCTGCCAAACAGGCCTTCTGCTTCAAAGGATGAGGCAGTAATTCAGAACACATCCACACCCTATCAGAACTTTTAGAGACACCTCTGTGCTCTGCAGTTCAGCTTGGGATACAAACTTCTCTGCAACTTGCAGGTATTTAAGGTTGGGGCTTTGGCTCAGGTTCTTGAGTGAATGAGGGGACATCACCAAGTCAGAATTGCTTTGTATACTTAGCAAAATGGAAACCTGCCAGACTGAAGGGGATGACAGCTACTCTGCCTGTGACTGAGGAGAGGGGGATTAGGCATTTCAGCCAGCCAAACTCATTCCTGCCTCCTGTTTGTACCATCCATGCTGGTGTTAATGCTTTTGTGAGATTAGAGAGAGGGTAAAGGAGTGTCAATGTGTACCAGAGGGCCCCAGTACAGCAGCAGCAGTCACACCTGTCCTTTTATCTGCAGCAGGATTTCTCTGCCTTTCAGCCCTGGTCCTGGCCTAGTTCCCATCTTGGAAACAATGGAAGTAAAGGGAAGGTCTCTGGGTGTCCTCCCTCCGAGGAGGAGAGAAATGAAGGAAAAGAAGGGATCACAAGGAAGAGAAGAAGCTTCATGAGCAGAAAAAGTGCCCTGTCTCCTTTAAACTTCCTCACACAGAGGCCACTCAATCCCCCCCTTTCACTCTCACATCTTTCTCCATCCCACACCACCGCTACCCCTGCCTGCCTTGTCTGCTCCAAGGATGCCTTCAGCTGGGAGTTTGGTTTTGCTACACAGTGTAACAAATAAAAAGATAAATTCCAGTTCCAGTAGATAACAGGCTCCCACTGATTCTTCTTAGGGGAACTCCTGGCCACTTTGAGATGCTTTATTTAACAATCATCTATTATTATTATTATTATTATTATTATTATTATTATTATTTATTATTATTATTATTATCATCCAGCTCTTTGTGCTCTGAGACCAATCACTTGATATGCATTCCTCCACTTCACTACTTTCAGAACTGACATGTGGCTTTCACATTCTCTGAACAGTGAGAGACATAATTCTCTCTCAGGTTTTTTCCTGGAGAAGCACAGAGATCAAAGCAATTCTCATCTCATTTACTGCTTCTGTGTTTGTGCCCATGTGGAATGTATTGTGGAGAATGTTTACCCAAGGTGACCAATTGGATCCACGTGTGTGGGTCAGGACTGTCGGGCAGAGAGTCACGAGTTTTTCAGTTAGGAGAAGAGTTAGAAGTAAGTATGATGTAGTATAGGATGTATGCCTTTAATATAGTATAATGTAATGTAATATAGTTTTAATAAAGTGAGTGTTCAGCATCCCAAAGCCATGGAGTCAGATGTCAATAATTTTCCTTCATCAGGGGCACCCTGAAATACAATAGTGAGATAATTTCTTTTAACTTGAAAAAATAGTATCTTGAAAGATTTCCTACTGATACAATCACTGGCTTCCTGTGTTGTTTCAGTCACGTGCAGATCCTGATATATAGATTAGGACTACTTGGAGAAATCCCAAGTACAAGCCATGATTTGAGCAACTTAAAACAACACGATTCTTTCTTTGCTGTGGAGAAAATAAATCCCAAGAAGGCTTCTTGGAGAAGGAAGAGAGGGAGGGAACATGAGAGAGAGTAGAATGAGAGAAATCATTCCTAAGAGAACATTTAGGCATTGAATTTCCTGACTGATAGTGTTTTATTTCATTGCTCTGCTTTTAAGAATTATTTTGTGCAAAATTGTATCTGAAAAGAGAGGAGAGAACTTATTTTCTGTGTACTAATCTTCCAATGTAGTGAGGTGGCTTGCAGTCTTCTCTCCTTTCCACTCAGCTACCTGCAGGTGTTAATTGAGTGTGGAAAACAACATTTTCTGTTTGCAATTCAAGTGCAGAAAGACAAAAGCAGAAAGCTAGAGAATCACAAAATCACTGAATTCTCTCTCAGCACAGAAACAGCATGATCCCTAGTTAATTTAAGTAGTCACAGAAATAAAACTTCTATTTTAAGCAGGTATTTAAGTTCTGCTGATTCAGTGTTCAGCCCAAATGCAAATGACTTTTGAGGAATGAAGCTTGCACTGAACTGGATCCACTTAGTAAAATATTTCAGTCTGGTATTTGAGGGAGGAAAAAAGAATCTGGGCAACTGTTGGAAATGCCTCTGTAGCAAAATCACTTCTGTACTGATTGACTGTTCTGTTTTCTAGGGATTTTTTAAGGGTTTTTTTGTGAGAAAGTACTACTGTGAGATAGAAGGTTGCTCTGGAGAAAACTTACAGGAGTATATGCACATAATTGCCTTTTTTGAAAGTAGCATACCACACAGGATTTCCTCAACTGTACCACAAAACATTAACATCCTGGAACTGATATTTACAATTTTGAATTCCAGCTTTCCAAGTATAATTAGTGTCCTTGCACATGTTTTGGTATCAAAGTTGGGACTCACTTTGGTTAAGACAGTCCATAAACTCAGGTTTTTTTCTCATTTATTACTTCCTTTTACAGTGTTCCAGAGATGACAGCTGTAATATTTAATACTAAAAAACAGTAAATTGAAATAGCATGTTTTAAAGTATTTATTAATTATAATACATATAAGTTGCTTTCATTTATAATTCACTTTTCTCCTGACATTGTTCGCTTTTTTGCTTAAAGTACCTGTGATTCATATCTTCCATTATAAAACAAACCACAAATAATTTTACATAACTACAGCATTTGTCTAATCACACACCAAAACAGAAGTTAGAGGATATGAAAATTACCTATGACAGATGAGTCACATTAATATTTTGTTCTAAGCCATGAGAAAAATGAGACAGAAAGGGTGGGAATCAGAACAGATCAAAACCCTAAGTGCTTTATGATCCAAAACCACAACCAGCTATTGAGGTGCAAAATGTCTTTTTTAAATAAAGTGTGAGAAAGACACAGAGTTTTGTACTGCAAATGCTGGCAGCACATAATGTTGCAATTATTTTCAATATTTTGAGATGCTTGAATCATAACCAAAACTTTAAGCAATGCTGAGGTAAATACATTTTTATGCTCCTTCACAGACACACACAAAAAAAAAAAAAAAAAAAAAAAGAAGAAAAATTTGAATTTGTTGCAGTTGCATCAACTTGGTGTGCCAAGTTTCTATCAGTGACTGAGAATAACAACACAAGGATGGGATGTCATGGCATCCTCTTGCCTATTTTTTCCATTGTAGTAAATTCAGAATGATTAAGATAGTACTCCTGTTAGCTTTATGGGATTTCTGTGCTGCTTAAAAAATCTTGTGTTTTCTGTCTTTGAAAAGAATAATTCTGACTGCCTTTTAAAGGGAATTTACTATTTCAGTATATGTGGCTAACTAAGTCTGTGTATGAAGCATAATCTTGCCTTCTGTTTAGAGCACAGTACTTAGGATCAGTCACACTGGGTACATTCTCAAGTAGGTTACCACTCACTATTGGATTTAAGAAGAAACATTACACACTCCATCTGATGTGATCAGATAATACCATCTATAATCTGACTCACTGCTGGGTGAACAAGGTATTCTGTTTTCTAGGCCCTGAGAGTATTCTCTTTTTTTATTCCCTCTTCTTGATCTGGTGGTATCCAACAAAGAGCTCAAGTCAGCAAGATAGTAAACCTCCTTCATGAGCTTGTCAGCAGCCTCAGCTCTTGGGAAAGGATGTGCTTTTTGTGGTACCTGATGGAGGCACGCAGAGTCCTTGAGGGAGGTCTGTGCACTATCAGAGTTTCCAGCTTCCCTGGCTGCACCATGGAGGCTTCAATATGGACCTGACAGACAATTCAGCCTGCCCGGCCCCATTCCAGCAAACAGTGGAGAAGGATCTAAGCATCCATGTGGAGACCTGTATTTTGCCATTTAGGATAACTTTAGTGCAGTTGTATGTGTGCTGTCAAGTCCACCAGTTACTCTTCAGGACTGAAGTGGAGCCATGTTTCTCATCATGAGAGTGAATTAGGTAGATAAGTATTAGCTCTGCTTAACACCATTTGTTTGTTCTTCTGGTTTATGAGTAGGAACCCTGTTCCTACCCACTCCCCACCACAATCTGTCTTTTTCTCAGATGATAACAAAAGTAGCTGTTCAGTGCATACCATGCTGGGCTGGGCTGCATTTATGCCGCTTTTTCATGCTGTGTAAGAGACACTAAACATGGAAAGTGAACAGGAACTTTATGGACAAATGGTGAAAATTTAAGAACTAAATGGGTGGTCTTGACCAGACAGTTCCTGAAGACTTTATTCAGAGAAATAGATGTCTGAATAATTAGGAACCAGCACAACACATTCAGTATCTAGCTGTAAAGATGTTCTCTTAAGCCAATAAAAAAAAGTTCTCCTTTTTCTCCATTTTTAATTTGCCTCATTATGCCCAAGGAATTTTTCTACCTTAGTTTATGCAGTTTATACTTTGGACTTATTCTATAGGTATAAAACACATTTTCTATAATCCATCAAACATCAGTAACTTGATTCTTCATGACTGGGCCATCAGAGGCCTCTGGGGTGTGATTGCAACTTGTTTGCAAATAGGTATAGCTGCTGTATTTTGTTTACTCCATGAAAAATGCAATTATTTAGTATTTGCTTGCCAGGCAATGTGTGAGATCCGTGCCTGGAGGTAAACACAAGCACATGGGGTAATGGTACTCCATTTCTTACTGGAATTATCACAAGATGTGTTTCTTGTTAATAGTGGCTTAAACTGTGATAAGCTTTTCAGGCATTTCAGTGAAAGTAATTCTTCCAAAACCACCTCCCCAGAAAAGATCTGTTGGAGCATGCTGAACTGCAATTAAGGAGTAGGCTTCCGAGGGCCAAGAAGATTATAAGGAGGTATTATTGGTCCAGACAGAAATTTTGTCAGGCCTTCAGGACAGGGTTTTGTATCTCTGCATGTTTATCTGTGGTATGTTTCTGCACCATGAACTTGGACAGAAATTCAAATTTATGATGAAATCTAAACTTTTGTTAGGACTACTGAACTTTTATCTTGAAATTTTTCCTGATTCTAACAAACACATAGAAGGATTTGCTAGTACAGCCAAGACTAGCTCTTTCTGGGAGAGGTACTTGTAAAAAGATACTGTAGGTATAAAGGGCATGGTGTAATTTGGTCAGGTTATTTGTGTGTGCCTCTTAAAGGGAAAAAAAAAAAAAAAGAAAAGAAGGAAAAAAGTAAAATTAATGTAAACTTTCCAGTTCCTTACTGCTGCCAATCTCAACAAACCAATTCTTTATCCATTCTGGAATTTTTATCAGCTTAGTCTCATATTATAATGAAAAATGAAGTGAAATGCACATTTTTTATATAATCTAATAAAAAGTCAGAACCCATAATTTGCTAATCTATCATGCAATGACCAATGTGCTCTGTTTATCACAGGTATAGGTACTGTTCCTTACCCTGACTGGCACCAGGCAATTCTTGCTGCTTTGTTGATTTGTTTGGCTAAACTCCATGACCCACATCACATCCTTTTATGTAATTTCTCTCTAAAAGTTAGGGAGAGCTGTAAGGACTATGCTAACTTCTGTAGTGAATATTTGAAAGAAGTGATCTAAACTCCATAAATGTAATCCAGATGAAAAATATCAGGGCAGAGAACAACTTTGACTGTCCTCTGCACACTATGTATGTGCAGAAACAAGCAAACAAACAAAAGTAAATTCTATCTTTCTTTGACGATACCCAGATAACTGAATATAGAACACTCTATACCTTTGATTTTTTGCAAATGGAAAAAGCCTAAAGGAGATGAAATTGCCAAACAGTTACTACATTGTCATTATAGAATCTTACATGATACAGAAAAGGCAAAACTTTTCTGTTCAAGTCTCCAAATCACTAAGCTGATGAAGTAATTAAGCAGGCATCTCATTTATTTTTGAGAGTGTCAGATGTTGAGTTGTGTATGTGATTAGATTCTTTGCTGAATATGGGCTCATATTAAAGTGGTGGAAATGCCCTCATATTTAGTAGGGATCAAAACACAAATGACAGGAAAGCATGGCTGGTTTTCTTTTTCACCACACTTTTCCTCTTAAATAAAATAAAAGTAATAAAACATACTCAAACGGACATGTTTTATACTCAGGTTGGGAGTAGGAAATGAAAAGGAACATGGTGTACTACTATTTATCAAAAAGGAGAAATGTTATATTTGTACATTTCATCACAGAGGAAAATGCTTTCAGGTTTACCAAGGAAAAAGTAGAGGATATGTTCAAAATGCTCCCCTTGGAAGTAAAATGCCTTCATGGACTGTAAAGTATGACCTCTTCATTCCCCTTAGGGATTCATGCTGTTTATTTTCTGTTCCTTTTAAGGCAAGATTCTAGGAGTTTCCCATTACAGGCAAGAAGGAGAATTCCTCTCCATGCTAATATAGTACCCAATAAGGTCATGCCAGTGGCTTATTCGGTCATCTTTACAGTAGTACCTAAATATTCAGATATTTATCTTCACAGTTCCTTGTAAGATAGGGAAGAGGTACTACTGCCATTTTGTGACTGGAATGAGGCTAAGTCCTCTCCCCAGGGCTTGTCAGGAGATGTGTAAGAGATGTGGGACATAGGAAGGAAGTATTCCCTGTCTCAGGATTCTGCCTTAGTCGGTCTGCCTTCCTTTCTACAGGAACATGGAGCCTTATCCAGGAGCAGCAGCACAAACACTGCTTGTCTTTGAAGGAATTATGACATATCTCACTTCTTGAACTGTGTTGTACTTGGGATATGTCCTTGTGAACTCAGCCAGATCTCATGTTCCCCTGCCCCTTGACTCCCTAACCCCAAAAACCTCCACTTTTCCAAGCACTGAATTATTTTTTTTTTTTTTTTATCTTCTGAGTTACTTTGCAACTTAGTTGCAAAGTGTTTCTATCATGCTTGGAATTTCTGCTCTGAAGTTTCATCCCTTGCTGCATTTATGTAGGTGGTATTTACACATGTGACTGCATTAGGCTCTCAGCTGTACAGCTGTGCAGATTAAAAGCTTTAAAGAGACAGCAGCTGTAAGGTGAGCTGTGTGACAATGCAACATCAGCAACGTTGTTCAGATGTCAGGCATGAGTCATGCAATAAACATGGCAAGTCCCGTTGAATATTTATAATTAATAGCATGGGCTGATAAAAATGATGACATTGATTAAACATAGAATGATTTGGGTTGGAAGGGACCCTAAACAATCTCTAGCTCCAGCCCCCCTGCTACAGAGCATTGAAAATTTTCTCAAATTTATATAGTAAGGGATAGCACAAGCACTGCAAAATAAAGTAAATACTTTGAATTAGCTGAAGTCCTATAGACAGCAACAGAAAGAACATTTGGATGGAAACATAACTAAGCAGAGATTCTGTAAATATTTCAGCTATAAAAAGCCACAGAAGTCCAGACTGTGATGATTTCCTGAGAATAAAAATATTTACTAACACTAATTCTAAAAATAGATACCTCTTCTGAGTTAACAGAAAGATTTTCATAATAGAATGCTTCTAATCACAGTTCTAACACATCTGAATTTATGAAGATGTGTAGAAAGCACAGATCTTGAATAAATATGTATTTTAAGATGCTGACAACATTCTGGCCAGCAGAATGGAAATGGTCTTTTTAAGTCTAAATCAGATGTGCATAATTTTAGATTATTTAAGATAAATTCAGGATGATATTAGTTCATTTATTTTATTTTACTTTTCCATAAATGTAGAATTGAGTCTGATGTCTGTCTTTTCAGGAGGTAGCAAGAAGGATTTTGATAGAATGGGATGGAGTTGCTAAATCTAAACTGTTCTACATATTGTAGCCTTCTGCTACAATAGCAGCAATGTAACTTCTCTGTTCTAGAGTTCATGCTACAATTAGTACTAAAGTCAAATTTACATGCATGTGGGAGAACTCCCCAGGAGTTAGGCCCACTTACTTTTATCCTTGGTATTTTAACCTGAATTAATCTGAAGTAATATGCTACAACAGTTGTAAAACCACTTTATAGGTAAGTTCCACCCTTGCTCTGGATAACATCTTGGTGACATGTCAGTCAAAGTGATCTATAAACTATTAACTTCCAACATGGATATAACTTTACCCGTAGAAAATTTCTTTGTTGTATATGGTAGAAAATAAATCCGTCCTCTGTTTCCATGACTCAAAGTGTGGAGAATTTAACAAACACCTTCACTGGTGTCCAAGTCATAGGGAGATGGGGATCATAGAATCATAGAATGGTTTGGGTTGGAAGAGGACCTTGAAGATCATTTGGTTCCAATGCCCCTGCTGTGGGCAAGGACATCTTCAACTAAAGCAAGTTGCTCAGAACCCCATCCAACTTGGCCTTGAATTTCCTTGGGACTTTAATATTTCCTAGGAACTTATATATTATTATTGATTTCATGTGGGACCTCAGATGCCATGCTCAGAAGTGACAGTCTAAAGCTATGGAAGCACAGGGTTAAACTGAACATTTAGCTTTTGGAAACTTGAAAAATACAAGCCATTTCTTCCCTCAAAACCTGACAAATGCAAACAAAAACATGAAATTACTTACCTTCCTCAGCAGTTGGTTAATGCCTTTAATTTATTAGGCAATAATAATACAAGGTTGACTGGGATAATCTGGCAAACATTAAAAAGACTGGGATAATCTGGCAAACATTAAAAAGATAATTCAGATCTTAGCAGGATAGGTGGCAGTTTTAGTAGATACCACATTTGCTTATGAAAACAGTAAAACAAATGATATGGTTATTTTAATTTAATACTGGACCTAACTGGGATGAGGTCTGATGAAGGAAGATGGATCAGCTTTGTATGTGACTGATCAATATAGCAGTGTTAAGAGATCAAAACTAGCAATGGAATTGCATAGCTATTAACATCCTCTTTTTATATCACTGTTTTCAGGTGAATTTTTATTGGGGAAAGCAGTGAAAAAATATCTGAGGATGGATATGGGATGACAATGACCAAAGATGGGGAAAATCAGATATGCTCTGACTCCAAAAATCACAACAGAAAATGAATATATCATTCTCCTAAAATGAGCTCTTCTTCAAAGAAAGATATCCCTGTGGGTTAATTTCCCCCCAGAGATGAACTCTCCATTACTTAGAGGTATGAATTCTTGCAGAGGTCACCATTATATTGAACATGAGTATCTCCAGTAGAGGAAATGAAATGTGGTTTTCAAGATGCCATTTATCACCTACATGGTAGATCCAATTCTGAGACTGAAAAAAGATGGATACATTAGGCAGAATATGTAGAGATACGCTGTCAACTTATCTTCAACTGACTTGGTTTGCCTGAGAGCCCACAACAAACAGCCTTGTTAGATGCAGGGTCCACCTCCCACAAAAGTTGTACCAGCCAGCAGGCAGGGCATTTAACAGCTCTGTGCTAGCATCTTCCCATCTACAGAATGATTATATTAATATTTACACACCTCATAGTGGAAGCTGGAAAACATTAATGAACATGTGTAGTTATTTAAAGCTCTTGGACTGAAAGGTGTGCCAGAGATCCAAGATATTCACGAATATTATTATTTCTGTACCCAGATGATTTGCTCGCGTGTTTGCCACATGCCAGCACAGAAACCTACTGGATGCAATGCAGTGTTGGACAGTTGCTCAGATGAGGTCAACGGTATAAACAATAGTTGTAACTGGCAGAGTGCTTTGGAAGTTCCAATCATCCTAAGGCTTTATTACAACTCTCTGGCCATATAGAACACAAATCAACTTCAGTTTATGATTCTATTAGCTCCAAACACACCAAGGAATGATCTGGGAATTCATTCCAGCAGTATGCAATCTCATTTGAGCAGATGTCACAACCTCCACCTTGGACTGAAAGCTCAGTGTGAGCCAGCAGAAAATACAGTTTTAATATGCTGGATAATAAGGCAAATGCTGTTATTTGGAACTTCTAGCAAAGACACCTGCTGACAGCTGGCATTGAAAGGCCAGTGGCACCTGCTAGGCACATAGTAAACAGGGCAGAGGCAAAATCTGATCCTTGCTGAAGTCAAGGAAAGTTTTGCCATTGACTTGAAACATGCCAGAATTTCTCTTAAAATTGGTAATGATTTATACGTGTATCTACAACGTTATGGGTAGTTCATGAAATATTTATAGATCGGCAGATATCCATAGTGTCAAATAATGGGGATGTTGAGATACCAAAGGAATATTATTAGTGTAATAAATATCTAGTAGAGAAAAAATGATAGCTCACACCTTACATTAAAAACAGATTGATTCCAGAGTTTGTTATCATCCCAAAACAAAAGTTATAAACTAAGCCATTCAGTGGTGTTAGGGAAAAGCACTTTTCAATGCTTAGTTGGTTTGTAATTTCTAGTAGCAAAACATCATCCAAGAATATGGGGAAAGGAAAGAATTCCTGTGTATTCACTTTGTGCAGCAAACACATCGACGGACTCCTCTTTAAATTTAGGCAAATCCATGGGCTTCAATGGAGATTATAAATATTTTATGCAAATCAAGCTCTGAGGAGAACCAGCTCTGTGTTTTGCTCATGTATTTTTCCAAGTGTCTCTTTCTTCCTCCATATTTTAGTATCGT
This sequence comes from Motacilla alba alba, assembly GCF_015832195.1. Taxonomy (NCBI): domain Eukaryota; kingdom Metazoa; phylum Chordata; class Aves; order Passeriformes; family Motacillidae; genus Motacilla; species Motacilla alba. Next base: position 29,951,116 of record NC_052016.1, on the reverse strand, counting down.
CAGTCTCCCATAAGTGTCTAAATTTTTTTCTTGAAGTTATATTAAATAAAAATTGCAGCTTCTAATAACCTGCCAATAAAACCTCTGCAGCTGAGTCTGCTAAAACACTTGTTTAGTCTCTAAAGGGACCAAATTTGCATACAGGGTTTTGAGAGTGCTGGGAGAACATTTCAAGTAATTTTTTCCAATAAAATCTCAGAATGTTTGTTCAAGAGGTTGGTCTGACAGATGAACTTTCACAAGCTGAAAAAATCTAGACTGATTGCGTCTTTCCAGTGTCTATATCACCAGCTAAACCCACAGATGTGTGATTTAGGTGAGGTTTCTATGTAAAGCCTGGACAAGAGCCTGACACCTTGTTTCAAAGCATGCACAGTCAGCCATCAACCAGCAACAAGCAGCCCATCTGCTGTAATGTACCATGGTGAAGTACTTAATACTTCCATTTTGGTGAGTAAAGCAGAATGAAAACTTGTGTTCACATGAGGAATGGAAACTGAGTTGACTGTTAATTTCTTTCCAGAATGGCTATTGCAAAGTGACCCCATCACCACAGTAACGGCATTAGACTAAATAGTCTGTGTTGCTGTGGTTCCTCAGTAACAGCAGCTGCTGTCCTGTCACAGTGAACCTAGGGCAGGTGAATTCACCAGTCCAGTTTCAGACAAAAAATTGTGGGTAACATACTGGTACTTAGGAAAACATAATATGACAGTTTGCAGACAGAAGAACCCTGTGGCTTCTGTTTTCTTCCTCCAATGTAATTAGTAGTGGGAGACTTAAAAGATGACTGTGTTTTAAAGGGAAATGTAACTGTGATCAAGTGTCACTTTACAACATGCAATACATTGCAGGTAACACAATTCCACCTGCTCGTATCTGATGCAATCACATCACATGTCATAATGTCTTTCAAATTTCAGTAAGTACTCTGTTTAATTTTTTATGCTTTATAGTATTTTCTTCCTAAATCTACCTCTAGATCCTGTAATACTCTTAACATACCTGCAAATCTACTACAGTAGCTACTTTATCTAAATAACAAGACTCCCCCTTTACTGAGGAATTTAGCAACTTTTGCTGGCAGCAGTCTGCTAGAGCTCTTAATTCTGTAAAGGTTGTGCAAAACCCAGGCTAAACAACTGAAAGAATGTTTCAAAAAAATCAGAACTAAAGGTTTTCACTGTTGCAGAGCAAATAAACTTGCATTAGCTCTTCAAAGCAGAACTCATTGTTCAATGTCTGTGAGGCAGCTGTTGCTCTCTCAGCAGAAATGCCTGTCATTCAGTTTAAACTGGTCCTCTGACTATTTTCACTGCATCAAATTATATCAGCAGAAAACTCTGTGCTCTACATGACCAAGAAAGTATTCTATGATATTTTAATTAAGTCTGTCTTTACAGCAGAAAACTGAGAGTGACATGAGATTATCCCAATTTGGCTTACACATGGATGCTGTTGCTTCTCTCAGCCCAAACAAGTATTTGATTTTTAATAAATCTCAGTGCCTCTCATGAAAGAACTCAGGGAGTGATCAGTACAAGTCAACGTGAGCAACATGCACAAGATCACTCTTCAGGTCTCATGAATTGCTATTGCTCAGCAGCAAACTGATACTGCTGATATGAGCAGCCCAATCTCATTTCCATTTGATGGAAAAGCCTGTGAATCAATAGCATAGCAACAAATGTATGTGAAGGTGTTAAAAGCCCACTGAAAACAGCATTATCAGGTAGACTGCTGGTTTTCTGTCAGGATTTAAAAACAACTCGGAAAGGGTATTGCTTCCTTTGGGAGCATGCTGACATACCACAACCAGAGAAAATGAAATGATGCCTCTGCTCTCAACAAAATGAAGTGCCTAACTCTGCCAGTTGTGTAATAATGTTGGTTAGAGCTGAAGACAACTTTCAGCTGCAAGACTTTCTAGGATAAGTATTCAGGTTTTGTTACTACCAACTTTCAGTTAGGAAAACAAAGGAAAATTGAAAGAATTGTTTGCCTGAAGGTTCCCAGCAAGTCACTGGCAGTGCCAAGCTTAGGTCTTGTTGCTGAGCTCTGTGTAGAGTCAAATATCTCTTTGAACAGAGATGTTAGCAGCCAAGTTTCATTCCCATTGGTGGAAAAAGTCCAATTCATGTCAATTCATAACTTGGCTTAGGTCGTGACTAGACACTAAGTAACAAATTGTCTTTTTTTTTTTTTCATCATTCAATTCTGCATTAAAAAGCAGGTTCAGACTTTATCTTTGTAGCGTGGTTAAACAACTGCATATATGTATGAAATTAGTATACATTAGTGTACAGGTCTCAGCTTTTTAATTTTCCAAGAATTTACTTAAAATTCCTTATCTATTGATGTACTGATCATTTATATAAAGATAATACATATAGGTAACCTGTGTTGTTAAGCAATATGTGTATGCTACTGAGACATAAAATTTTGAAGATGCAATAATTTCGAATATTTCTAGCATGCCTAACTTAAATTAAAAAAAAAAGATCCTTAAATCTTAGTTCTCTTTCCCAATCCTTTAAAAAAATGTAACTTTCCCTTTGAAGGGCTGGTGGTATGAGATATTAGTGAGTTAAACTGGGCGTCTTTTGTTTAAAGTTGTTAATGTCTATCTCATCTGTTCTATCATTTTCAATTTATCAACAGTGTGTAGTAATATGTTTGATTCATTAGAAGAGAAAAAAGGATGGCAAAAGCAAGTGAATATGTCAGTTAAGACAAGAATTAAATCACCTCAATTTGTTTGTCTGGTAAAAACTTGGCTCTCATTAGGTGAACGGAGGCCAGCTTGATTCACCACCAAAATGCGAATCTGGATCTGACACTGGCTTTGCAGATGTGCATAAGAGAAACCCCTTGAGTCTTGAAATAACTGACTTTAAGGAGAGGCAGGGAGAATGTAATCAGCATTCTTAAGCAGAACGAAGTTAATCAGTTACTGTCTTTACTACTGAAATCAGTCTCAGTTTGACATCATGTTGATTTTCACATTATTTTGTCTAAATGAAGATTATTTTTTTTCAATTACTTTAGATTACACAAATCCAGGATGCTTCTGAACAGTCTTCTTGCTTATAAACAACAAAAGGAAGTGATGTCACACATTAAGTTAATAACTAAGAAGTGAAGCTTTTGTGTGTGCAAAAATTTCAGTTTTAGAGCTTTCAGGAGAGAATGAGGTATAAGCACTGAAAGAAAACCAGCAGGAGTTGGAGTGAAGAGTGTTGAAAACATCAAGCATATATTGAAAACCCCAAACATGTAATTAATTATATGCTGTCTTTGTAGAGCTTTGTAGATGCTTTTTAATTGTAAATTTGGGCATTTGGAGGCAATCTTAAAAACAATGCTGTAGTGAAAAAACAAGACAATGTCTCTCTTTCTTGGCTGTCTGTTTATGTAGGCTGTCATCCAAAGCTGTCAAAGAATCAAGCCCTCTTAGCAGAGCTTTTCCAGGTGCTTTCTGTCTGGTGGAAGTTTACACACAGGCTGATACAGAAGTTCAGTAACTACAATAGAATTACCCGTGTCCAAATTCATTTACACTTCTGTTCTCTGGTATTCAGTTGAGCCACAGAGCATCTTTTGGGTCATTCAGATCCACAACAGCTCTTCTAATGGGAGTGATGTACTTTCCATGTCAAAACAGACTAACTTATCTAGCTGGTATTTTCCCTCTTGCAATGCAAGACCTAAAATAGATGCCATTGTAGTTCTTGGCTTTCATTTAAAGACCCTGATGGAAACTACTGACGGCATCCACTGATGCCTGATGGAAACGTTTTTAAACACTCCATTTAGAGATAATTTTGCTCATATATTATAGATTTCTTCTATTCCTCTTTTTCCACCTTAAACTAGCAGGGGAAAAAAAGGGGAAAAAAAGTCTGATTAAGATTTCAGTCTTATTTTATTTGTGGCTGCAAGGTGCTGAAATTTGCAGAGCAATCCATGACACTATCACAAACAGAAAATTGCACCTGCTTTTTATAAGTAATGAACATTTATGTCTCACCTTTCTTACTTTTTTAAAAAAGTAACTCTAGTATTATGCATGATACAAATGATGACAGTATGCCTAAGTTTTAAAAGTGTCTGATCCTCAGTTTGAAGCACTTTGAGGCAATCTTGTTCTCAGAAATGGGTGGTCTGTACTTGGTGAAGGTTGGCCCTGTTGTGCTGTCTCCAGCTGGGTATTTGGAAAGCCAAATATCCAAAATCCCTCTTTCCTCTGAATGTGTGTTCCAGTCATCTGATGTGTGTGGAATTTGAAGCAGCTAAATATGTGCCCACAAACTGAATGACTGATTGCAAGAACAAAAATTGAAATCAGTTTTATAATTATCAGTGATTGTTCAAATGAAAAGTAAGTAACAATTTGAGAGCTGAAACCAACCTAACTAAAAGATTGCTAAGAAACTCGGTGAACCCAAGTCTGTCTTTAACAAATGCCATCTGTTTTATTATCACTGTTACCAAGATTGTGGCAAGTGGTCATGAATCATGGCAATTAGCCAACAGAAAAAGACTGTCTTGAGTTAAAAAAACTAGGGAATGCTGTGATTTGTAAAGGAGTATCTGCTTTTGCCAGAACAATCCCTAAAAAACTGTAGAAGGAAAGAAGCATGTGCTGCAAAGGAGAAAGAAAAGAGTCAATTATCAAGTAAGTAGGGCACACTTAGAGTGTCTGGGCTTTTTGCTTTTCTATTAAATTTTCCAAAAATTCTTCACAATTCATAGTGCTGCCTATCATGTCAAGAAAAGCCCTATTTAAGCCCTGAGATATGGTATAAAGGATTTTGCATGTTTAATCCATGGAATGGGGAAAATAAAATTTGTAATTCTTAAAAAAAAAACCAAGCAGGAACAAGTAGCCTCAGGTTTATTAGCCTTTGCATATATCAGCCATCAGGTGAACCCCTCTCAGCCACCTCAAACTAATGTTGCATTGGTATTATATCCTTCCAATGAAAATGTTCTTTTGTGTGTATTTCAAGCACTGCTGCCTACAGCCCAAACAATGATTGATTGTTTGCTCCATGTTTACAAAATTATTTATCAAGTTACGTAGAGCTTAACCAAGGAGCTTTGGCCAACATTTTCCAAATGTCATTGCCTAAAGCCTGGCTTCTTTTCAGAGGTGCTGAGCATCAAAATTTTCTAGAGACTGGGAGAATGAATTTTTGTGTTCAGCTGTGGCTAAGCACAGATTTAAGCACCTTAGTCCAGGCACTCAGTATTTTTGTTTAGGGTTAGGGACTAGATGTAACAGGGCTGAGCTACAGAGCTTCTGTCATATGTATACAAGGTGAATATTCAGGGTACTAATGATCTGTTACAATGATAAGAACAGTAATACTTTATGGACATTATATATGCATAAGGCTATTTCATCTTGCAGATATTTTTCATTCTGACTTTCTTCAGAAGAAATTGTAGGTACTGATTATCTATCAGGACTGAGTTCCTGCATGTGGACAGGAGTCCTCCCTGCATGACTTTCTGTTGGCAGAAGGAGTGACTGGATGTACCCTTGCCTTATGCCTGTTGACCTGGAAAAGTTATTGTTTTAGGACCATAAATAATGTGTAAACGAGGTTAGTGCAGGGATCAGCATGAGAGTTATTTGATTTTTTTCACCTTACTCTTTCTGGATTGGATGATTAGAAGAAAAAAAAAAATCACTCCAGTCTGCACTGATTTCATGGAAACCTAAAGCAAATCACTACTAGCCAGCCATATGTGCATGGGATCAGATCTTCACTTACTGAACTGTGCCAGAAGTATGATGTACAGGGGTCAGGCTTTATAAGGTCAGGTCTGGATTAACTGTTTTATGGAACAGCATTTCTGTTGAGTCATTCTGAAAGAAGTGAGGCTAAATGAAAGGGAGGGCTGACTTCAGATTTCATGTCTGAAGCCATCAGAGGTCAGGTTCAATGCAAGAAATGTAAAGTAGAATTCATATAAATGTGACTAACTTCCAGGATTCAATCATGTTCTTAGCATAGCAGTGTAAGGATAGGGAAATGTTCATGGTAAAATGTTATTTCATTCAGATTTCAAAGTTTGCTTCAATTCCCTGACAAGTTTTGATCTTCTTTTATTATATTTTCCTGCAAAATTTTCTTATTTGTGTTAAAGGAACACCCTCTCAAAGTCACACAGTAGGAATAAGCCTTTCTCGAGACACAGATTCTTATTCTTTATATGCTCTTACTTTCATTTAACTTCAAACTGCAAGCATCACTAGCCTCCTAATAAATTTGTCTTTCATGTTCTTCTAGGCAAGTGGCTTCATCACAGAAGGAAGTTCTAGAAGTAAGACACCTTTGAAGTTTAGGTCTCCCCATGCTTAGGTGGCAGCTCTGGGGTGGTTTTAGGGTTCCAGTTTCAGTCCAAAGTATGTGTATAAGCACCATTATATTCTCTAACAGGCAAATTAACAACTTTTTGTAAGACAACCTGAGATTTTTTTTTTTCACATTGTCCATGCTAATAGATTTATCCACTCCTGCCTTCCAAAAATAAATTCAGAGGTAATTATTCCTTATTTTTGCTGAGAGAGAAATCATCTCATGTTTGTTACAGTGCTTATGTATGGGCAGATAACACAAACTAGCCAAAGCACTGGAAGTTCATTTCCCAGGTGGCTACCAGCCACTTCTCTATGTGCAAGTGTCCTGACTCCTGCATGAAATTGGGCCTAACTTTACTCAGTTTTGTCTTACAAGATAATTTTCAGCTACTTTCCAGGAGCTTATAGAAGCTTGTTTAATTATTAACTAGCTTTAAATTAATTTAATTACTTGGAACTTACACAGCATTTGAAAAACGCTAAAAAATGTTCTTGATACTGAATAAATAACAAGTTCAGACCATGAAAAACAAAGATGCAGGAAGAAATCAGAAGAGTTGTGATGATGGAAAACACTTGCTAATGCCTCCTTAGTACTGAGGTACACCTGGTCTCACTTAGCTCTTCCCACAGCCTGTTAGTATGGTGTGTTATTGTTATCTCCCTGTCCTTAGACTGGTTCAGAAGCTGGATGCAGGAGGATTGTTTTGATACTTTATGCTTGCATTTCTATGTACTTACGTTTTAATCAAAAAGATCTGAGGTCTTTGTTTTTGTTTCTAAATGCAAAAATCATATAGTCTCTTGAGGACATCTAGCTCTTAATGAAAAACAGCATATCTGAAAACTGGCAAGACAGCAACAAGAATTTTTCTCCCCACTATGATTCTTTTGTGGCTTTCTCCTCGTTATTAGTAAAGCCAAGAAGCTACAGCCCTAGCAGGGCCATTTTGGAGCTGGCTGCAGCTTGCTACACCTCCTTCTTCCAAGTGGTAAGTGCTCTTGACTCCTGCTATATTGTTTTAATACTCTTATTTGTTTTTCTCTGTCACACTTAAGGAGACAGTGAAAATGGAAAACTGAATTTCAGAACCAGAATGAAACGCTAAGGCTTTTGAAGTGGGTTTATATTTGTTAAGTGTCATTCTTCTGGGGAAAAAGTAATAACGAGTGTATGTATTTTTACATATTTATATATATTTTTAAAAATTCATGCTGATAACATATCTGCCATACCACACTTTGAAAAAATAACACTAACTGAGGAATGCCTGTCAGTCTTTAGGCCTCTAAAAAGTGCTGTGGTTTGGTTTTGTACTTTTGGGGGAGGGGAGGAAGGAGGGAAGGTACGATGAGCATTTAACCACTTCTGAATTAATTTGCCAACTTCCCTGTTCTCTATACCATACATGCATACACTTTCTCCATCCTGTATCTGTTAATAAAATAAAAACAGAGATGCTATAAAGGTATTGGTTAGTTCTGCAATGGGAGGGATCATATTAGAATTTTACATCTTATTTGGTAAATCTGCTTGTGAACCTCATACTTCAGGAAGGCTTGAAATAATCCTGAAAAATATGAATTAAATGTAATTCAAATGTAGTAGGTTTTGAACAAAAATACTTTTGAAAATGATCAACAGCTTTATAATTTTTAATGGTACATTAACCTCACAAACACTACCAGGACTACCTCAGCAGGTGACTGTAGAAGATGGAGCACAGGGAGCTAAACCTACTTGTGTTTGTGTGTCTCTTCCCAGGTCTGGCAGGGGAAGTATCTTGTGTTTCTGCTCTGGGGGGATCTCTTCTACCAGGCTATAGGCAGAGTAATCTATCTGGTGTTTCCCATGTTCTTCTGGACTATAGAGGTGGATTTACATAACACGAAGAGCCATGTTGCACCAAATGCTCTTGAAGTGCCTTGATTTGATGCCACGCAACTCCTTCCTTTTACCATTCTGAGTTTGATAGCAAAAAAATACTGTGATGAGAAATAAGGCATTCATAATTACAAAGTCTCTGTTTTTAAAGAGTTAGAGAGCATAGTTCCTGTTTGTATTTTTCATTCTAAATAACCTCTGGCAGGAAAGCACCAGATATTGTGGACATTGTGACTCAATCTTAAGCAAAGCTCTGTTTTCAAGAAAGTAGGAGCATTACCTGAAGGCAAAGTGTTGAACTGGGCCCAAATGTGGATGGTTTCCACATTTTAGTAAAAGCTGAAGAATTAGTGCAAATATTTGAAAATGGTGAAGCTTGAAATATGCCTGCAGTGGATGCAGATAAGATTCTAAGCTACAAAGGTAAGAGAGAAGGGACTCAGACAGTGTTGAAAGGTATGTATTCCTGTAAGAAGCAATACATGGCTGATGACCACTTTATCACTTCTCCGCAGTTTGACTACATTCTCTGGTGATCAACTGTTTATTTCTAAATTCGCAGACTTCATCATTTTAAAGGATGTTTTACTACTTTTTAAGGTGTTCTGTTACTAACTCATTTTGCTTAATCCCTAGTATTGAGTAGGACTAGATAAAAAAACCAAAATATAGAATCTGGTATTTGAATAGCAGTAAATATAGTAGAATACATGATAAGCTTTCAGGTTTTTACTATGTGTACAGCATTCTCAGGCAAGGCACTTTTTTTTCAATTTTTTTTTTTTTCTCGTTCCCAAATAGTGCAACAATTCCTTCACCTTTTTTTTTCAAACTCAGCACACAGTCCCCTTGCTGGACACTGGCATCTGTTTTCCATCCTGTGGGACATGTAGATCAGAATGATGGTTGCTCGGTTTTTCTGTCATCTGTTTCATTACAAATCTGAAGTGCTTTAACTTGTCCTCCAGATTAAAATGTGTTGCTAAATGGAAGGTTTTGCATGAGGTACAACAAACCAGCAGTGGAAAGGGGGCATTCTTTTTCAAAATTATAGATCATCAGGCTGTTCTCCTTCCAAAAATTCTGTGTTTATCTTAACACTGGTCTTGTACCCAGGTAATGTGTCCTTGATTTGCCATGGTTATGGATGATGATAATATTCAAAAGAATTTGCATACGGAAATCTAGCTGAATTTTGTTGCTGAAGATGAGTGAGCAGTGGAAGGACCAGGCATGAGTATGTGCAGTGCAGAAGAATAAATAATTAAGACGATCTGAATAATTACCATTCTTCTTAATCAATTCAATGGGACACATATGCCACTGAGGCAGGATGCTGGATGCAGACAGGGCATGGGAAGGTAAGCTAGACAGAAATGTGGCTATTTCAGCATAATAGCAACAGTCTGGTGTGCATGTTGGCTATGCCATATTCAGTGGTGTTCTTAGCATGGCAACCTACTTTTTCATTCAGCTTCTCTGGTAAGTCTGTTTTTCTGAGCAAATACTAGTAGTAGAAAACAAAATCCAGGAATGTTCATCTGAATTCTTTGACTGTTTTTAGACTTCTTTGCTCAAGTTCTAAAAGACAAAATGTTTTGTTGGGCAGGTTCTTTGTAGCAGCCAGTTGCAGCTAAATCCATCGTCAAGCAGGCTTTTAAACCTGCAATAGCAACTTCTGGCCCTTAAAATGCAAGGCTGAGCATTCCCTTACTTAGTCAAGAAAAAAATATCTTTGAAATATATGTCCTCATGTATGTCCATAAGGACAGCTCATATTTTGAACATCAAATATCAGATGCTTAATTCTGAATCTACTTAAATAAAATTCTGATTACAAACTGATTACAAACACTTTGTTAAGAGTAGACGATAACACTTTAGTACAAATTAAGCAAAAAAGCCCTCTTTCATATTTTTCTAGTTAGGATTGTTTATGAGCAGGATTCATATTTTGTCATAGGGTTTACGAGAACCTAACAGATCTATAAAAGAAGTTTTGGAAAAAAGCATTCAGATCACTTAAACAGCTTTGAACACTTCTTTCCCCACAGGACAAAAGCTGTGGTAAATCATTGTAATTTTATTCAAGGGAACATGGAACCCAAGTCAAAACTAGGTTACCTAATGGACTGATATTGGTAAATTCTTCCATCATGCTCAAACCCAATGTAACATCCATGTGGCTATAATCTTAATCAATTTTTTGTGAGTCACTAATGTTAGTGAAAGGTAATTTCAAAATGGGATATAAATTCCTGTCCCTGTCTGCTTTTTTCATAATAAATTATTCTAGAGATTCTTCCTTTAAGACCAGCCTGTCCCTCTCTCTCCCTTGCTCAGTCTACAGCCTAACCAGGAAAATATCTGCTTTGCTAATGAAAATTAGCTTTTGATGACACCCCAAGAGCTGTAGTCAGAGTTAGCCTACAAGGAAGTTCTAGCCTGATTTTACATGACAAGTTAAGCCAATGAAAAATGCCGTAACGAATTCTGGTTTTCTGCCACGCAGATTACCCTGAAGCAGAATGCTGACTAGAAGTGGTGTGTTTATCATTGCTATTTAGTATCATTAGTCTAAACTAGACCCTCGAGGAACAGTCTCATCAAACAGATATTCCCTGAAGAAAAATTCATTACTCTGAAACATGGAACTGTCTGTGACACTTTAAAACAAACAAACACAAAAGAACCCAACCAAACAGGCTGATGTTTGGAAGATGTGGTGTTGAAGTGGAATACAAGAGTAAGCTCCTAAACTGTATTATCTCACTGTATTTCTACTGATGTTCCCTTCCTACCTCAATCAATAGTGAGGAAGCAGGATTGGATCCCTAATGATTTGTTTATGTATCACCCAAGATAGCAAGATTTCGATTTTCCAAGTTGCTATACTTGCAGCAAAATCAATGAATTTTGATTTCTCCTGGATTTGCATTCTTTGTTTCCTGAGGCCAAACTGAATGACTAAGAGATAAATCTTGTCTGTCTTTCTGTCTGTGAAGATGCCAAGTTGTGTCTCTACCCATTGCTCACCCACCAACTTCCAGGAACTTGTGCAAGGATATGGTTTTCTTTTAGACTTTCAGGATGAGTTTCAAATTGCCCAGCAATCTTAAAAGTTATTCAGGGGAGAAATAGATGGATAGACCAGGAAACATCATACTAAAGAAACATTGCTTTTTAGAAGAACAAACAAAGACTAAAAAAAACCAACCCCAAACAAACAATACAATAAAAAGAAAGGTTAGCCCCCATGCTTCACTTCTCACAAATAACACAGCATTAAGGACTTCTTGGACATTAAATCCTGCAATCCATGCTGGAGTGTAAAACCCCTCAGAATGTCATCTGGCACCAGTAAACATGCAGGCTCAGCCAAGGTAGTACAGAGACTATCAGAATCCTTTAGGATTTTTGGTAGGATGGTGAGGAATTGCAGATCTTGCTGTTGGAAATGTGTGTATACTGTTTTGAATCACACCTATGTGTACATTCAAGATCTTCAGAGGTGCCAAAACTTTTGCTATCTAACTTGGCAAATATATCTTTTCACTTTTGTCTCCAAAGTAGGCTCTTGGTTTAGCTTGCATATCCTATACAGTGATTTAGCACTTTTTTTAAAAAACTGGGTTTTTTAACATGTTGATGTAATTACAAAAGCGTATGTGTAACACTTAATCCTTTAAACCTTTTCTCTGAACTGAATTACATAGCATTTCTACAGCCAACCATATGATCACTTTAACACTGCATGTATATGAGGGTTACTGCAATAAATCAGATGACTTGTTGGACATTTTCCCTTTGCTTCTGCTTCAAAATAAATTCCTAGTCACTTGGAAAAGGTGACAGTACATGCTTGCAAATGCAATGCATGCAGCAAGCAGCTGTTCTAGTAATACACTTTTTAAAAAAGGTTGCTTCAGGTTAAAGATTACTTTGGTCCTGTTTCTGGTTAAACCTCTGCCATGTAAGAAAGCCCTGCTTTGAGGCAGAGGACACGAGTAAGGCATGAGTAAGTGTTTCTTGTGACAAAGGGTGTAGGCCTAACTCAAAAACTTTCAACTGTGGCAGTGTATTTAGGTGAAGATGAGACATTTGGAGCCAAACACTGCCAGAAAGTTACTTGTAGAACATACCCTACTCCTCTGCTTTACAGAGGCACTGGACTGCAACTTCCTACACAGCTCTTACCCTGGCCAAAAAGCAGGGATGAAGTGAAAAGTTAGAATTGCAAGGGAAAGATTTCGAACGCATCAAGTGCCTTAATTTTAATATTGTTTTTCATGATTTACTGCAACCTTTTCTCCTTCTTCCTTTGATATTTATGTGTAGTGAATGCCTTTGTGCAAACCCCCCCCCCGTAGGTATATTATACCAACAGAATTATTGGTGTTTGGCCTCTCCATTTCTGCTGCTGTAAGTACATATGCAATTCTTGCTCCCAATTCCTGTTTCATGGCAGGGGTACTTGCACAATGGTGTGTGTCTTTGCAAGACCAAAGCACTAGCTCATGTTTGCAAGGAGCTCCAAGATCTGAAATGAAGTTAAATGTTAAGGGCTATTGATAAGCTAGCAGCTGAAATGGCAAATACCTGGACTCTCAACCTCTACAGCCTTACTCAGCTGAATACAGGACAGCAAAAGCAATTAATTCTGTTGCCTTTTTTACAGATGTAATGTCATCAAGAGAAGTGATTGTCTCCCTTTTTTTTAAGTTGGGTAGCAGAAGCAACATCCTGAACATGGACTGAAAGTGATTGTGAGCTGGACTACAAAAAATCTGCTTTCTCAGTTAGTGTTTATTTCCAGATATCCTACTATTATTGCATTTTTAGCCATTTATCTTTTTCTTTTCCAAGATGTGACTCACTGAAGTATGTTTCCTAGCTGCACTGCAATCTTTATGGTACAAAACAGAAACAGAATATATCTGGATTTTATTTCAAACTTCATCTCATAAACATTGTGCAAAGACCCCGTGTAAACACCCTAATTAAGTTAGCATTTGAACTTACCACAGATTCACCCTTCAATAAATTTAAGGTCTTACAGATGCCAATAAACCAGTCTGTTTCATTTAGCACACTGAAGTCTGGGTAGAAATAAATAAATGCTAATGTTTTTAAAGTTTCATATCCATAGAAAATGGTGAATGGTGTCCCATCAAATGATGTGAAAGTTGTTGTATAATCTGTCGCTATCACATTATGAAGAGCACTTCTGCCTTTTGTCAGGAAGCACTTGTTGTAGTGTGATGCTTTGGCTACATTTATAATAGGAAACTACTCGAGTATCTAGTAACAGGGTGTTCTGGTTTAAATGCAGAATTTTCTTCAGTTTGAAGGGTGGATTGTCACATTGATAGGTTTGTGAATCCCACTAGCATCTGATGGAGGACTAGAGGATCTAGCTTGGAATATAAAGCCCTTTAGTTCAGAAGGATACATTTAAAGTGCCATAAAGAAGAATTGATTCAGGACTAAACAGTCAAGTATTGTTGGATTTGAAATATTTCCTAAAATTTTATGCATTAAATTACTTCTTTCATGGAAGAGCAAATGTGTGCTTATGCACAGAAAGTAAAAGTACTTGCACTCCTTTTGTTGTCTCCATAATTATTTCCTGCCCTGTCTTGTATTTAGCAGTGGAGGTAGAAAGACAGGTTTGTTTCCTTTCTCTTTGGTTGGGCAACAAAGTGACTCAGAGCAAAAATGTGTTGGCAAGTCCAGTGACCTGTGTAATCAGTCAGAAATCAGATGAATCAGCTAAGGAATTAACTGCAGAAATAAATTACAAAATATGAATGCATCTTTATTTCTGCTTTAGCTGTGTTTCTGCACTGGAATCTTTTTATTAGATATTCATAAGAAAAGCATAATCTCAGTTCCCCTACTAAACCAATAAAACTAAAGTGAACTATCAGATAAAAATTTACATATAGCTTAACAGGAACCCTTAATTTGAAATGTTCAGTAGACCTTGCCATGGAAGTGGGAACCTGCTTTAAGAAACCTATCTCCAAAGTACAACAATTGTGAAACTTAGATGAAATCATGGGTTAAAACCAAAATAGTTTAAAAAGGAAGGAAGGAAAGGAAGACAACAACTTAGTTGTGTGACAACAGGCTTGGAGTTCAGGTCTGCATGTTTATATTTCTGTAAATTCTTAGAGAATTTGCATCTCGAAATACCCTTAAAGAAGAGAAAGCAGTGTATCTGATAAAATATGTCTCTGATTTGAGTTCTGTGTTCATGTCACATGGACAACACAAAGAGAGAGTCTGAGCATCATACAATCTAGCACACTGATATCTGGGGAAATTATTCTGCAGAGAATGTGTTCAACTAAATACTGTCACTTGTGTCAAACTCACTGGACAAATATTACTACATAATGTAAATGTAAATGCTTTGGTAAATTAAAGACAGCAGATACAAATTTGAGGTCTTCTTTCCCTGTCAAAAAACCCAGAGTTTCTTTTTCTTTTGGAGAAACTGTCTTGACAGCATGAATTGGGGGGAAGGGGGGGTGGGGGTGGGAACAAGTGGAAACAGTACCTGCTAGTAGCACTGCATATTTATTTTAGCAACTCTTAGGTGGCTGGCAGAGCTTAAGTGTCATATCTGACAGAGAAGGGAGACTGAGTGTTATCAGTCAGTATGTTTGCATTGTGTGGGAGCTAAAGTCACTGGAATTTTTTCTTAGAGGACTTGACTGTGACCTCCATAATCAAAAACTGCCCTCTACTCCTCACAGTTGGGTGCTGTCAGCAATCATTCACACCCAAAGAGCGACAGTGGTTTGTGTAGCTGTGTACAAAGCTGGGAAGGCTGTGGTTTTTGCAGCATTGCTAAAATACCTGACCAAGCTCTGTGGGTTGAGCTGGTGCTGCAATGGACAGCACAAACAGCAGTGAGCTTTTCATCAGCTTTCATGGCCTCTACTGCTTGCCACAACTTGTATTTCTAGTGCTTTGGGTTGCAAGATGTAGAGCAGCTAAAGGAGTTGGGATGAGGCAGCAGCCATGAAATAAATGGCATGGAACATCAACTGAAACTTAAATGTAAATGATTAATGTCAAGCTGGCTTCTGTTGGAAGACCCATACTGACAACTGCTTAGCCACAAAGGTTTTAAATTGCTCTGCTCAATGTGAAATCCCCAAGGCTTAATAAGTAAGGTGGTACATACACACGTAGTGATACAGAGTCAATATTCTGCCCACAACTGGATTAGAAGTCATTTGCCTTACAAGAGTTCTTTCTGGTGAACAGAGATAGATCCTTTTGCAGGAGAAGGGAATGAAGCAGTTCGTAATCTGTCTCTGCAGTGAGTCGTTCCAGGAACAACGCAATTGCATTAGGAATAAGTTATTTTAGAAGTGAAAAAAATATTATAAACACATTACAGTTAGTTGTATTTACTTGATTTCATTGTCTTCACTGGACTGGTTCAAGGCAATGCCATCACTAAACTTAGAAGCTGTTGTGAAGTATTTGGGAAGATGCTTGATGAGCTTATTTGGAATTTGGACTTAGAAAGCTTTTTCCCTCACTTTTTTCTTTTTCCCCCTCTGCTTTTATCAAAATAGTAGCTCAAGCTGTGGAACCATCTGCCCCAGCCAGAGAAGGAAGCACCATCCCTCTCCATTCTAAAGAATAGTGAGAGGAAAACAGGAAATGCATCTCAAGGAAGTGTTCCTCCTGTGTTCTAAAAGATGATGGCTTATTAAACAGACTTCACCAGTTTTGCTAGGGTGAAAATCAGATAGCTTTAACTAGTGTTAAATTGCCCACCTACCTCTCTGTTTCATACTTACCCACCAAACTGATTGTGGTATGTTTGGGGATGTGTGGCATCTGGGGTATTTCTGTGGGGTATTTGGGCTTTTGGGTTTTACTTTTTTGCTAGTTTTTCTGATGACAAATTCCTAAATTTGTAGATACACAAGTTCTTTGATTTCTGTGAATTAGGAAAAAAATAAGCTTTTGCTTTTTGTGGGTGGGAGTGGAAGTTGTGCAAGTACCTAAAATTCCTTCTCTTTTTGATTTTATAGACCTCATACAAGTGCTGGCAAATACTGAATGTTTTGCTGCTTGTATAGAAGAAAAAGCCTGTGATTCAGATTTCTCTTCCCTCTGATTCTTCAGTGCTTCTTTTACTAAGTTTTTTGACTAACTGTGCATTTGATTGAATAGCTGGAAATACTACAGATGGTAAATTCCAGGCATAGGTCTAAGTTGCTCCTTTTTTCTTTTTCACAGTTCCTGTGACTGTTGACTCAATAGAAGGTATTTTTTCTTTTTTTAATCTCACCACAAATATTGAGCTGATCTTAAGGTCTTTGCAGTGTTACTGTGCTGTCTCTGCCCTGAAGGTACTACCTCGAGCCCTAACAGGAGGAGGCTTGCCCAAGCTGCAATCCTGTCCATAAACACAGCCTTCACTAGAGGCGGATGGTTGTTCTTCACTTCACCTCCTGTCAGGGTACAGATTAAAATTTAGTTTAGGATACCTCATCATTTGCTGTCAAAAACATTCTGTGGCACGGGTGAAGCTTGCGCACTAAAATGGGACAAGTTTTCTATTGCTTTCCCCGGAACTGCCTTTCCACAGTTTACTAGGAAATAATTAATTGAAACCCCAAATTTACCACCAAATGAAGCTGCAAAGGTGTGCCTGATGGAGCTTCACTGCCCCCCTCCCAGGGAGTGCATCACGGAAGTAAGTAGCATTGTGTGCTCGTGGGACCAATGGTTACTGTGTTCCTAAGTAATAATTCAGCACTGCAAAACACTCTAAATTATTTTTTCCCCTCTTTTCAAAACAAGTATATTTTTTTCTACTTACATCAAAATTTAAAAAGCCCCCTTTTTAAGGCTGACCTATGTGTTAAAATAGAAATTGAATGTCAGTTGATGATCATCCAATTTTTGGTAATTCAGGACAAAAATCTTGCACTTCACAGGACTTTTGTTCTGCTTTTCTCCTTTTTGAATGCTCTTACAGTTCTTCAAATGAAGTATGTAAAGATCTAATTATTAGCCTGGTTTTTTTTTCCACTCCACATGTTCTTGTCTTTATTCTCACTAGTTAGCTTTCATTCCTGAAATTGATGCTGAAGTAGCAGCAACCAAGACAGTTTCAGTAAAACATAAAAGACACTAATTCAGCTCTCTGAATTTTAAGTGAAATAAGGTACTTATGCAGCTTTTCTATCTCTATTTTTTTTTTTTTTTTACTAAAAGAGCAGCAAAAGATTTATTAAAATTACATTGCCTTGTATAAGTTACAAGTTATAGATACTGCCCAGATTTCCACAAATTACTTGTAGAACTATTTCCTTTTCTCTTTTGGATGCTTGAAACACCTTCAAGAACAATTATATTAAAAGAGAAAGTTCATTCACTGTCAAAGGGAATCTGTCAGAGATACTAGAACAAAGTGGGGCTGAGACAGTTTGGAGGAAATAATACTCCAACTTTGCCCTTCCGTTTGTAAGCAGCATAAATGTGTCAAAACAAAGGACACATCCAAGAATATTTCTATCCCTTCAAAGACCCAGACTAAATTACAACCAAATTCTTTCATCATTTTTGTTTTATATTTGGCCAGTCTTTTGAGTTAGATAATGGAAACTTAATCCTTCCCTGCTGCAAACTGTTTTGCAAGACCAATGACTATGAAGTCCACCTGCTCAAATCTGAAGAACAAAAAGATATTTAACATTTCTTGTTGTTCTCAGAAAATATCCTCAAGTACTCTGGCAAGGCTTTTTCAAGACAAAGCTAAACCTCTAGCTCAAGAATGACATTTATCATGACCTGTAGTACAATGCTGTCATCAAGGTAGCAGACTTGGACTGCTCAGGTTAAAACGCTGTATCATCAATCTGACAAGCTGAACATTTCCACTCAGCTTAAACCCTGCTTAAATTCCTGTCTTGACCTGACTCTTCAGATGTCTAAAACCTTTAGACCATATTTGACCTGGGGTTCCCTAGGAACTACCAGCTTTTGTAGGAACTGCAGAGGGATCTCTTCACCAACACGCGCCACGCTTTCACGATGCTGAGTCTGCACACAGCCTGCTGAGTGGTAATAAATCTTTTTCCACAACTACTCTGTCAGTAAGAGAAATGCTTGGAATGAGTTACTGTGGGCTACTGTGTTTGTAGCATGACTATGAATATTGTACCTATATGTGATGTTCTCCTGAGCACATCCATCCAGCACAGATGGGTTTGTATTCAGTCTCCACTGGGCCAATGTTTTTCTCTGTATTTTTCTGCTTTATTCAGACCTCTTTCTTATGTTCCTTTATTTAAAGGGGCAAATAACTAGTGACATAGTACTTATTTTTCACTGCAGGATTTTCATTCAGCATTCCTTCTAACCTGATCTGAGGCAGTAAACCTTTGGTTTCAACAGATTTTCTCCCCAAAATTCATACTGAAGAATTGAAAATGTTCCAAGGTGGTTAAGCACCTTTCAGATGCATCCTGCCCAGCACACAAGGACCAGCAAAAGGAGTCTACTAGAATGTTCTCCTAAAATTGTCTGCTACAGGTTTCCATACTGTGAAATATCCTGTTCTGGGAATATCTGTTCCTGTGTAGGCAGAGTGTCCCTTCTGGATTCCTGAAAGGCTCTGGCACTAAGGAGGAGGAAGAATTCTTGAGTGCAAGATGAAGTAAGAAGAGACAGGAAATGCTTGATTGAAGAGAGGGAGGATAAACCTGCCTGACAATGTGCCACTAGGTGTCCAAAGGAAATGCTGGAATCTCCCTTCCCAAGAGACTTCAAAAACTAAGTGTTAGAAAATGTACAGCAGGGAACAATATTGCATTGGCAGGAAAATGGGATGGATGATCTAATTGTTTTCCATCTTGTCTAAGTCTGTGAATAATCCACATTTCTTTAGCTGCTCTTTTCCAACTAATTTCCAAAATATTCTAATTTGGGAATTACTTATTTTGAAAGAAATTATATTATTAATTATTTATTTTAATCTATCAGGTCTGAGGTGCAGCATATTCTTTAACTGACTTTCAAAATTTGTAGCTAGATGTAGTACTAAACTCAGGCAAATATATATAGACACAGCTTGTTTCTACAGGGTTTATCTGCAGAGTTTTGGGGGCAGTCATACTCAACTGTTTGGTGGTGTGATATGAGTAATTCTGTGCAAGTAAATCTGTAAAGTTTGCATAACAATCTTTGAAGAGACATTGAATTTCCTTTCTTCTCCTTCTTTCACAGATTTTTTCCTGATACAATGACACCAAGTGCCCTAGTATCTTTATGGATATTAGCATGACAAGCTTACACCACCTATTTGTCTCTAGCAGGCTTGGTAATATTCATTCATTTATTAAGGGAACAGAAATAGAAAGGATATTTTTGCTGAATTGGAAATTTTACAGGTTTTGTTGTGCTGTTCACCTACAAGGTTTAAGGTAATTTATTTGTGCAAAGAGCCTTCATCTTACTTTTCCCTTATTTCTGTAGTCCAAATTTGGTGTAGTTTGTATTGTTTCTATGTGACTTGTGATTTTAGCTCCCCATTAAGAAAATTCTATATATAAGCACATGTACATTCGCATAGATATAAAACAGAGTATCAGGGAGATACTTAATTCTGTCCCTGGTATGAAATGTATACATTGCTCCAACTCCAGCCATTCACAGACTGAGATAGCTGAATCAGATCTCAAGCTCAGCAGGTTAAGCTGAACCTTATCTTATTGCTTATCTAAGCAATGTGGATGTCTCAAACAGCAAGACTGTAAGTTCTTTAAGACAGAATTCATATAGCTCTATCCTTGAGTTCAGGGAGGTGAGCTAAGCAGATTTCAACATGCAACTTCACAAACACTAACCATTTTACCATCCTAACTCGTATATTAAGGAGTGTATCACCAACATGTTTTCACACTAAGAAACTGAGACACACAGAAATTGTACTCAGACTTACACAAGCAGTGGGTGACCTTGCTGCTGATCATTGAAGTATTCAGGGAAAGGAATGTGCCTCATGAGTGTGCATACAGATTTTGCATCCAGGTCCTGCACTTGAAAAGCAGACCTTGGCATGCGTGGTACCCTGACCCCAGAAATGTCTTGTTTCATAATTTACTCAATCAGTGACATGTAGCTCATTCTAAAAGCACAATACCAGCATGACCTTTCATTTACAAGAAATAGTATCAAGAAGCTACATCCATCTAAGTATCTACGCGTTACGAAGAGAACTGATTCTCTTTTGGATCCAAGGCATTATGATGACTTGTTTAGGATAGACTATAAAGGCGGCAATTAATGCTGAGAGCCAGTTACTTTTACTAAACTCATAAAATCGTTAATCTCTTTGTGAATCTATTATGGAGAGCTTGTATTAATCATCACAATGAGACACTTTTTTGAAATGTCCATGCTAGAATTCATTATGCTGTTTAGTAATTTGAGAGAATGGGCTTTTATTTAGCTCCTGTCACAGTAAAGTTTGTACAACACACTCAAAACAAGAGCATCCAGCAGTAACACAGTATATTCTTAATCAGAAAAAAACTGACTGTAAGCCAGGGGTCAGTCAAAAAAAGAAATAGGAAGCTTGCAGCTAGCTCTCTTTGTGAGCTTCAATAAATCTGTCCATCAGTATGTGTTCAGCAGTTCTCTATGTTGCAGAAACACCTAAGTATCAGTCAATTTAAATTTAGCCTGTAAACTTCTGTCCTATATACCATAGCTGTTTATGATTCAATTATTTTGTGTGTATTATAACTCTTGAAATAACGTTTTAAATATAGCTGGAAAAAAATCTTTAGGTTTAGGACAAGAAGGGCTAAACTAATGAATAGTTTATAAAAATATTAAATAAATGTTAGTGCATCATTTACAGTCGGTAATAATAAAGTTGTACCTGGAAGAGCTAAATGGCAATAAAATGGCTGAGTCAGTTGCAGCTCTGTCTAACACTTATTGAAATAATGGAGCTTTTTCTAAGAGACCAGACTGATGTTTGAATAGTCCTTTGGGTTGGGGAAGATTCTTCTTTTGAACTGAAAATATTTTCAATCTTTTTAAACTTCCTTCTTATTTTATGCACTAGAAGTTTAGCTATCCTGAAGCACTTCAGTAAGAACAACACACTTCTGTTTGGTCTCAGCATAAATGAATTTGAAAACCTATGCCTAGCAACCACAACAATAAGATGCTATTGGTTTGGGTTTTATTTTTTTAAGGTTTTATTTTTTCAGTAACACAACTTAAGGTTTGAGCATCTGATGGAGGGAATGATTCTTCTTTTTCTAATTAAAAAATTACCTTTAAGCCTCACTCTAGAAAGGGGAAGTTTTCCAGCTGTGTCAAGCTATGTGCTTGAATCTTCAAGCATTTGACAGTCTTATGTATTTTCTCCCTGCCCATGTGAAATCATGAATTTCCTATTGAGGATGTGATTGCAAGTATACTGAGCTGACAGACTTTTTTTGAGTATAGATTCAAGCCCTTTAAAAATGTATTTGCACTAAAGAATGTGCAGAACCTTTCTTAAAATATGCTTATGATTGCCAAAAGAAGGGACTTTTAATGTATGCATGTGAAATATTCAACAGGAATGAACTGCTGCTCCAGATCTGAAAAAAGACTGTACTGAGAAAGAAACTTTGCCAGATGACACCAGGTCGTGAAGTGACTTTGTGAGAAATGTCTTGGCCTGTTCTAGTTACCGATGAAATTTGCTTTCCACTTCAGTAATGCCAAAATTTCACAGTTGGATGATGCCCTAGAGATTATCAGGAACACTAAGAAAAATTTCCCATCACCTCTGATTAATTACCCAGAGTAACAAGTGTTCCCCTGGGCCATGTTTTGTCTCAGCTATAGATAAGCACTGCTGTGTGAATTTTAATGAAGTGCAAACTCTGTTGCAGGCAGGACAAATTCAGCACTGTGCCATGTGATCCTGTTGGCAACCTGGTAATATAAATCTAAAATAATACTAATTGCTCTCTAATATACTAGTGCTCAGAACTTTAAGGTTACTGTTTCAAGTGTATTTTGAGGTGGGGAGGATGAAAGGAGGGGAGAAACACACTAAAAGAGCTTCAGCATAAATTAATGTATAAGAGTTATTTGAAGAGGAAATCATGGACTATTAGCATTAGCACGATATCTATGAAAAATCTCCAATCCTTTCTACGGCACGAATACTGACTTTTTTTTTCCTGTTAAATATTTCTTCTTTTAAGTATTTTTTCTTTTTAAGTATTTATTTTTTATATCTTTCTACTAGTTAGTGCATTTAAAGTATTTACTAGTGTCCATAAGAATATACAGTAGACTATCCAAAACAGATGTGTTTTTCTAATTAAAATAAAGTACTCCTGTGTTGCAATCAATATGTTACAACATATAATTAACTCATGAGTAACATGGTCACATCAGGTTAGTACATTGAGAATTATACATAAAAGTTAGATCTGTTGGTAGATTTGGGATGCGTGTCCTTCACTTGGTTAAACAAAGTCATTGCCTTTTCCAACATACCTTGCCTTGTTTATATTCCCAGAACTCAAGAAGAAAAAAGGTATTTGTTTAGCAATGTAAAGGAAAATTCATTTGGGACATATTTTTGTTTTGCCAGTTCATGTGTTTCAGTGTCTTTCTTCCTTATTTTTAGCCCTAAGCTGAAGAACAGCTTTGCTTAAAATTCCAGTGGAGGTTGTATGTGTTTTGAACCTTTTTTTTCCCTGTTATTTGTACAGAACACAAGTTGGAAAGAGCTGGAATAATAGAGACACAAGTGTCTCTTAAAAATCTGCATAGTTTCAAAATTTTGCGTAGACTTGTCTGTAATCCTCTAAGAAGTACTCTGTGAGTAGGGAAGCATAATTTGTCTCTTTATAGATAGTAAACACAGAAGTGGAAAAGCTCCACCACTGTAAAAACAGACAGATGGTCCCTAATCTTTGATACGAAAAAAGATCAAGGGTGGTGTTGGAATAAAAGAACAACCTAAGCAAACAAACCAAACCAAACAAAAAACCCAACCCAAAACAACTGCCAGAAGACCTATCAGGTTTACTACTGAGTTTATCCAGGGAAAAGCTTTGATGATTCACAAGTGGCTATTAGCTGCCAGTCTTTTCACGTTGCTTGCTGTGCACATAGTGCTGCCCATCACCTGTTGTTAATTATAACATTCTATAAATCTAATGTTAGAAGACTAGCACTGGGACACCGTGCCTGCCCTGGCTTAATGGACACTCAAGGAAAAAAATAATTTGTCAAAAATTTATTCCTGGACGAGCTTCTATGAACCTGGCATTGTCATGAACTGATACTTCTATTAAGAAAAACACGAGTGCCTTTAAACAAATAAGGTGCTGGCTTTGCACAATCATTGTGGTTTCAAACACCATATCAAAAACCACTATGATGGGAAGCTATCATTTAATAAATCAAAAAAGCTTACTTGGTAATAAATATTTTTCTTAGAAACCACAATATTCTCTTTTCTATGGATCATATGACTTTCCAGTTCCTGAATTTTTTTACATTATTGGAGTAACAAAGGAATGTGGGAAATAATTCTGCAAGGTGAGATCATTCAGTTAAGCTATGCCTACACTGTGGTTAGAACAACTTAAAAATATGTGATTTCAGGCATAGGTGATAAAATTATTCATTTTTTCAGGTAGCCACAAGTTGGCTGAATTGGGCAGTGCTACCTTTCTGAGATAAGGAAAGTGTTTATTTTTGACTAAATAATTTAAATTTAATTTCTTAGCTTTCTATTCTACAAGGGGTTGAGCAGTATTTCCATCTCCAGTATAGGAAATAGTTTCTTGCCTGTATGAGCTCTGAGCATTAAAAAAACCACAACAAACTAAAGAAGGCCATGAACTGCTGCTATTGACTTTGTTCTATGTTGGCCGCTATTCAGGTAACTTCCACTTGTATTGATAAATCAGTCTTTGTAGTTAGCAGTGAAAAGAAAGCCAGTATTTAAAATAAAAATAAACATGAAAGAAACTGTACAAATACATAGATTCTGCTCTCAAAATTCAGTCCAAATTCAGATTTGGTCTAGAAACAAGCACTGTAAAGACTTGCACATAAACATTTAGAAGAAACATACTGTTGCATTTACACAGATGTATTCTCACATGTAGAATAACTTGCAGACATAAGATATCAAATTAACTGGCACCTATCTATTGACATTACCACAGACTATCAGGTGGTCTTAAGTATTCAGCGACAGGCTTTGCTGGAAACATACATGCACTTCCATACTTGCATGTATTTGTATATCAATTCATACCTAAGTTTCACCTAAAGAATACAAGTAATAAATTCTTCTGTAAGTAATAATGCTCTGTACAAAGTCCTTCAAATTTTCCAATGTCTGCTAAGAAAGGCACAAAAAATTTTACACAAAGTCTGAGGAATCACCTTGTTTTAATGGAATCCCTTTTATGATGCACTTCTCATGCAAAGACCCTCGTATTCTTCCATTTTTTTTGATCCACAGTTATTCAATATTCTGAATTTTTGTGTTCCTGGGTGTGAGATTCTTTTTCTAATGAAGTGCAATGTGGAAATAAATATATTTGTATAGCTTGAATGACTTACTGGCTCTGCTTGCTGGTAAAAATATGGTTTTGATTATCCTTAAAACTCTTGATTCAACCTACTTTGGGGAAGTTGAGCTATATTGTTTTTTACTGTTCATATGACATGGTGTGCATTCTAGCTGAGATCCAAGGTACTGTACAGTGGACTCACATCAAAAGAGAAACTGGTGCAGCAAACATTGATTGGAAGCTGAAATGTAACTTAAGGAATATTAGTAACAGAAATATTAATAACAGAAAGGTATTGAAATCAGAGTTCTGGCTTTAAGCAAACAATTTCTCAGCAGTCCTAAGTGCTGGTTTAGGAGACAGACAGGACAAAAATTGCTGAAAATATATAAGAAATATGAAGCCTTGGAAAAAAAATAAAACTGGAGTATCATTTGCTTAATAGACAGGCTTTAAATGACCTCAAATAACTATGTTCCATGTTGGTTACTGTTTTTTACTGGAATTTCAGTATTTTGAAAGCAAACATGGAGCCTGAGCCGCTTTGTTAGATATATCTATCCTCTAGCTGATCTTTCTGTGCTCCTAGCTCTGCATTTTATTTCCTTTTGTCTGGAGTGGTGATCTTATGACAACCCATTTAATTCTTCAGGATTCATGTTAATATACTATGAATGTTGTGCAATGCTATTAGGATACAGAACTATTAGTACCCTATGTATTAGTACAGAAAGTCACAGAGCTCCTGTTAATACCAAACCTCATCGAATGAGATATCAGTTTGGAATATGTTAAAACTGACAGTATCTTGATTACTGGTGTGCCAGGAAAGGAAAAGATACTTTCTGAAAATCTTCTTTACATAACTTGGTTCTGAAGTTAATTATATCTCTGCATGCTTATGGGCAAGCCTCAGAGCCACCTGCTTAGGTTGTATTTTTTTACTACAATTCTGCAGCTGAGTGCCTTCTTGTCTGCATCCTCAGCTGCATGTACCTGTAACACACTGTGCCTACATCATCTGAAGATTTTTGACAAGATAGATCCTTTTTGATGGCAACAGTTTTTCTTAGGAAATGGGACTTAGGCATGTTAACAGCATTGTTTCAGCATTAGACTTTTTCATTAATTATGTCAGAAAATTACCTCAGTTTAATAGAGGAGTACTTCACTATATCAATTCTGATATCCAGATGCCACATCCAGTAATGAAGAGATCATAACAGTGCTGAGTATCAAATTTGAAGGATTCTGACAATCTGCATTTTCTTTTCTAGAAAGAGAAGGAAGAAAGAATGTTTGTTAATAGCCTTCAAAAAGGCAGGAGAGCAAAAAGATATTTTTGACTTGAACAAATAAGCCACTGAGAGTTTATTTTATTCTCTTATTTCAAAATTTTTGACATAACCAGACATTAATACATGAAATAAACATGAAACAGCCAGGGAAAATTGTGTTTAAAACTGTTGCTCAGGTTACAAAGGCACCATGAATGGCTCATATTTTGGTTTGTTCTGTTTTTATGGGTAATATCATCTGCGTTCCTCCACTATGTTTTGGTGCAGTTCTGTAATTCACAGAAAACTGTGTTATTTTCTCACTGGACAACTTTGTATATTATAAAGAATCATTCTTTCTAGTAGTACACAACTACTTTTTCTCTCCTCAACAGCAGACAGTTTCAAGCTTGGTCAGAATTTTAAACAACCAAAAGCTGGAAAGATGAGAGAGAAAAAGGAAATACTTCAGTGTACAGTGTAAGCTCTGGTTTATCACAAAATACCAGACAACAAATTGCATCAACCAAAGCCTAAAACCAAAGTAGTTTTTCCCCTGCCTCATAAACGAGTAACAGTCGACAGCTCTGGAATGTGCACTCCTCTCCTATGAAAACATTTTTCCACTCTGCCTTTTCCAAAACTCAGAAGTTCAAAGCTAAACTACTACATGTTATAAAAGAACAAATTTACCTCGACACTTAAACAAAGACATGAGTCAGTGTATTCAGATTTCTTGAGGGAAGAAGGAGTTATGTTTCTTGTTAAGGCAAGGTTTGCAGTAAAGAAGTTATTTTTATAGTTTTAGATATCTCCTTATAATTATTTATTCATGCAGATGTTCTGTTTTACTGCACAGTTAAAGCTGTAATTCATGCCCTTTTTGTAATGAATATATTAATTGAGGTTTACAACATTTCTCCTCAGAAAGCAAAATATTAACATCCTTGTTAAACCAGCGGGCTAATACAATCACAGATATTAGGACATATGGTTCACTATTATTTAGGATATCTATGGCAGTCTGGGAACCTCAGCAGTTTCTCTTTGCTCTGAAGAGTGATACCCGTGTTCTTAGAAATGGCATGAGCATGGTGGCCAGTGTGTGTGTTAAAAGCAGAGACAAAATGAGGTGGCTGTGGACAGCCTACATCTGGAAAAAAATGCAAGTGATTTTGTGTCCTCTTAAATGTGAGATGTAGAACATAATAGATTAAGCAGCTGAATTTCTGTATGTAGTTTTTAAAGCTGTCTACGAAACTTGGAACACCAGTTTCATTTATTTGGAACAAGTGGCTGACTCATTTGTCTGCCTTGAAAAACCTCTACAACTGTTCCTGACTGGAATAAGATGAATATTCTGAAAGTCATTGCTCTTGTGAAACAGGAAAGAAGTACAGAAAGTCACAGAGCTCCTGTTAATATCAATTTGGAATAAGTTAAAGGATGCAAACTTCGACTAGGTACTGCAGCAGCTATAAAATATCCACTCTTTCAAGAAGATTGATATGGCCAAGTCTTGTCCCTTGTGGATTTTGTCCTTCGTACAAAATTTGGGGTAACTAGATCAAAGGTCTGCTCTTATATTCAGACCTTTGACACTGAATGTTATATTCAGTAGGACGGAACCAAAATCAGAAAATCCTTGAGCATGGAGAAAACTGACATATGAAACTGTATCCAACAGCCCTTACACACCATCAGGATTGAGTTTTCCCTTATTAATATGTAAAGATTTATTAGGTCAGTCTCTAAAAGGAGCGTTTAGCAACTGTAGAGACAATATGCTCAAACTGAGTGGCACAATTTTTTTCCTTTAATGCATTTTTTTTTCCTAGCTGGTTCCTCTACCTATAGTCACAAGTTCTCTTTAGCCTTTTTAATAGTCTATTATATTTCACATGGGAATACAGAGAGGCTTTAATGCAATTAACATATATAGGGTTTTAAAACTTCTAACTTTTTCAATTGTAATGTTTTGATTTTTCATTTGTCTGTTTTAGAGGCCTTTAATGAACTGTATTATTGAATTAATTGTTGGTTATGAAGGAGATCATCTGTGGCAAATAACATTTCTAGTACGGGAGAATGTCACAGTCAGTTTTGTTGGATACAGGCATGTCACACTGGAGACAATGGCTACAAGCACAAGTCACCTGAAGAGGGGAACCTGCATTAAGTGGCCCACTGGGTAGATGAACCATGTTTGATAAACTTTGGAATAAGGACAAAAGTGAACTCTCCTTGATAGACAATAAACGAATTTAATTTTTAGTCATCATGCATTAAACTTCCAAAGTTACTAAGAAAGCAACACCAGGATATAAATGTCATTGAGCAATAGGGTGCAATTAGGAGGCAGTGCCTTGTTAGAAAGAGGGCAGCTGATTAGTACCAGGCCAGTGGTAGCTGTGCTGGCCTCCTGTGTGCAAACAAGGATGAGAAGGGGTTCCCTCCCCACTTTCCCTGGAGCCAAGCACAGTCCTCACCTACGAGCTGCTTTGTTTGGCTACATGGGCAACACAGGCAGCAATGCCTTACATGTTCTGCACCAGTCAGAACCACAGTTTGGGCAAAATCGGTACCAAACAGTGCAATAAGGATCACACAGGGCAAATATATTCCCTTGGCCCTTGCTTCCACCAGGGAAGGGCAGGGCAGGGACTTTCACCAGAAGTTAGGAAAACTGTGATTTATAATGTTGGTGGCAGGTGGAACAGGGGAGATCAAGGGAGCCAAGTATTTTAAGCATCTGTTATAGGCCTGTGCCAGATGCAGGATAGCAGACAAGATGTGCCATTTGTCTGTTACTGAATGGAATTTCCTATGTCCCTAACACCATGCAGACTCTGTTTATTTATAATGTAACTACTTCTGGTTTTGTAGAGATCATATACAGCACAATTCATCTTTTCACTTTCACAATGACATTTAAACACTTAAAATGTTATTTATTTAGCTGTGTAAACTCAGTCAGGAGGCTGTTTTGCTTTGTCATGAGTGAATCTGTAAAGGCTGGAAAACTACTCAGTTTAGGGAGGCTGCCTTTTGTAGTTTCCTGAAGTACAAATTTCTCCTGTCTGGGTTAAAAATGGGACTTGGGTTCTTACAAGTCCTGTGTCAGGCAGTGATTTCAAGTGATTGTTTGCATGGGCACAGAGAGAAGAATGATTTGGGAAATGCTGACTGTACTCTCCCGGCAGTGAATTTTCTTCTAATTCTAAGTGATTATATTCAATAAGAAATTCCCATTATTTCCCAAAGGAATAAGCAGGAATTTATAAGCAAAACATTTTCTCAGAATATGTAAATTCAAAATGACAGCTTCCTCGTGGAAACGCAAGCATTAGTAGTAAAAGGAAATGTTTCCCAATTCTTGGAGTGCATTTCTTGACAAATTCTGACAGAAACACAGACTTCCCAGAGTAACAGCCTCTCATAATGAGACTGATTATCTGGAGTTGATTATCCTACCTTTAAGTCTCTGTGCAATCTTCTTAATACAAAAGATGTAAGCCACAAATTACATTTAAGACCAGGAGAAAAAGTCAGTGCTGACGTATATAGCTCGAAAAGCAAAATGGAACAGCAGTACTGTCCCAAGACCTGGACTCCAGAGTAAGCCAACTGCACAGAAGGGTCCATCTTTTGCCTATCAACCTTGCTTACTGTCAGCATCCTTCCCTATCACCAGTGGAATTCCTGTTTGCTCTTGCTCCAAAGGCACATCAGGCTGGACTATCAAACCTGCCAGGCTTTTTCACGGGTCCTTTCTGGTACCTCTGCTCCAACACCACATCTCCCAGTCCTTTACCAGCTGGCTGTGTCCTGATTACCTCACTGCTCTGTGAACTAAGACTTTCCTTTGAACTGTTGCTAGATTATGAGGTTACAGGAGGTGACACCCAAGACAGACTTGTTGACCTGGCCCTCAGGTGACCCCAGCTTTTTCACTGAAATGCTTTGGTTTCTCTTGGACAGGAAAAGAGAATTTAAAACAAACAAATATCTACAAGATGGAAGAAGTGAAAAGTTGTAGTGATGAATTTACTAACAAAACTCTAAGGCCCACAATACAACTAATCATAAACCAAGTTCCTTCGTGACATTCCCTCTAACCTTTTAGGTCACAACATACATCAAAGCATGTGCCATTAACTGCCTGCATAAATGTGCTTCATGAGCTCATCCCTTCCTGCCTCACTTTTTCTGTTTGTAAAGCTTAAGCTGTATTATTAGACTGGGGCAGTGCTCTGAAGTCAGCTTCTGACAAGAGCTGTTGCAATAATTACTGCAGCAGATATCAGAATCAGGTGAAAGCAGCCATTCAACAAAGTACAAACCACAATCACCACTTAAGTTGTTTGCTATTGCAGGTACAGAACCAGCAAAGCAGAAAAATGTTCACACTTGCTTCTAGATGTAATCCTCTGTTACCAGAGTATCTCCCTCCCCCCCGCCCCCAAAAAAGGTTTTTCCAGTACACTTTGCTGGTTTTAGCTGCAGCTAGAAAAGATACAGCTGTGTATTTTTGGCTTATACAGCTTGAAGCTTGAGCTCAACATTCAGCAACAACTTAATCTGAGCTGTTTAACAAACTATTTTTCTGTAAACATTTTCATTCAATAGTTACCATGTGATATCTGTGCTCCCTTAAAGCATACTAGTGATGGGTGCCTTATCTTCATATTGCCTGACTGGTCAAATACTTACCTGGGAGGTAGTCTGAAAGCTGGAGACAGAGGCAAGACAGAGAA
Source organism: Motacilla alba alba (assembly GCF_015832195.1). NCBI lineage: Eukaryota > Metazoa > Chordata > Aves > Passeriformes > Motacillidae > Motacilla > Motacilla alba. The sequence goes on along the minus strand of NC_052016.1, from coordinate 29,920,226 downwards.
CATTTAATGAAAACTGGATTCTGACATGGAGTCCTGCGACAGACAGTCCAACAAGCTGCTGCTGAGCAACACAGAGAGCAGCATCTCAATTGGCAGCTGAATGAACATAGTCAGTCTGAAGAAGTTGCTTTAAGTTAGCCATTAGCTCATGGCTTTCAAAATTGTCATTTGCAAATGGGCTCCACACAAACAGGTTATAAAATAAGGGATCCACGCTGGGGCTTGGGGGTTTTGCACACATTTACACTTTCAGGTACTCAGGTCCTTGCTTGAGGTTCAGGACAATCATAAATGTAGCTAAATCATAGAGTGTACAGAGGCTGCTTTAAGGAGGCTGCTGCTTCCCACAGAGGTAGTCTGGCCAAGAATAGCATGTGTTTCCTTCTCTGCATCCCAGTGGTTGCTTATGTTCAAAATGAATGAAATATTCAATGAAAACAAAAATCTTCACTGACACGATCACTGCTTAATATCATTACACAAAATAGGGTTGTCTTGCCCAAGCGTGTCTGGCTTTCTGAGAATAGTGGAGACAGGACAGTATTTGGATTGCTGCTGTTTTTTCTGAAGAGTGGGGAGGGTGTGCCTGTTACGGGGGCATGTTCACAAAGGTTTTAGCCCAGAAAGAAAGAGGTACATCTGGAAAGAGCATAAACCAGGTTGCCAGACTCTGGCACTGCTAGTAGAAATAATTCTTTCTCAGGAAAGTACCAAAAATGTGGCTGTCTGGTTTGCCCACAAGTATCCGGGCATTTTTCTTGGCAGGGACGGATACTGGTGGCTGTTTGGCATTTTGATTGCTGCCCCAACTAGTGTCTATTCTTTCTCTGCTGAAGATGGAAGAATACACTTGTGGTTTAATCACTGGCGTAGGGATTAGGCAAAATGGTTCTGCTCAGATTTTAGTCTGCATGCTTGGCCAGGTCACTTAAGGAAGAATTTTGAGAAGTGCCCAGCACCCACAAACAGGATCAGATTTTTCAAAAGCTCTCTGCCTCCACTGAGGCAGTGGACAGATGATCAAAGAAACTTTTTAGAAAATCTGTCTGCATGTGTCATTGTGAGAGCTACTGGGTGCTGATCACTCGTGAAAATCTGGTTCTCACTGAGATGCTCAGATGGGAATCAAACTCTCCATCTAGCTCCCATCATGATGGGAAGACACTTGAGAATCTGGCCAGAAGCAATCTCCTGAAATGCTACACCAGCAACTTTCTCTGTGCCTCAATTTTCTCTAAAATGAGAGTGATGCTGCCAGGGTGCTTGTAAGGATAAATTTATTAACCTGCTGTGCGTGAGGTTCTTGGATGCTTCTGAAGCCAGGAAGGGGAGGTGAAGCATTTGTAGCATGGGTCTTTCCAGACATACAATCATCTGTGTAAACATGATTGTGTTAAAGTGACTGGAGCAGGAGTCCAGGAGTCAGCTTTCCTCTGTGTACAATTTAAAAGCCTTGAAGTTCAGGAGCTGCTGTATTTTGTTTGTCTCGAACCCTTGATCATGAGTCAGGACTTCACCATGCTAGCTTTTGATCTGTAACATACAGATCAAATTAACTCAGCCTTAAAAACCTTTGTGCTGAACAAAGCAGCGCCTGGAAAATACATTGTAAAGAAATGATGAAGCTGTTCCATTCAGCTGTTTGCCTTCTGAACTCCCTGCCTGTTGAGTACAGTAGTTTTATCAATTTCTTTCCTCACATGATATTTCTTTCCTCACACAAGTGTTTGGTATTTTTGAGAGAGTTCTGAGGGTTCAGAATTTCAACTCTACAGGACTGGTTACTATTACACTAGATACCATATACAGTAGTATATTTGCAGGTGGGTTTTTGGATTTTAAGATCCAGGAATATTAACTTCACAATGGACCTTATTTTACTTTCCTCTTTGGTTTTTTTTTTTTTTTTTTTTTTTTCCTTTAACTTATAGCAGTTTGAGTTTTGCCTCCAGATGTGGAAATCTGAAAGGTCCTGAACATCCTGTAGTGTGTTCTGGAGCAGCCTTCCCTCACATGATGTGACATTTTCTTTCCAGCTGAGTGGGGAGTGCACCCCCGCCCCGCAGCTCCCTTCATTTTTGGCCTTCCAGCACCATTGGCATCTGTGCGAGCTAATATTGCCCAGATCCTTCTCCAAGGGGCACCACGGGCTGGCATGCAGTAGCGAAGCCCCGGGGCCGTATCTCTATCTCCAAAACCCAAGAAACCTCAAATGCATTGTGTTTCCATAAATGCTCCTCAGCTGATTGGCCTGTGGGGAGTTTCTGCTCTCTTCAACCCTTGCCTCTCCTTTGGGAATGGGAGGGGCAGGTTGTAAATGAGTTTTCTGACTGCCCCCATGCAGAAATGGTGCTGACACTGGAGCGTAAGGGAAACACAACCACCACAGGAGTTGAGAGGTGCTTCAGGGAGAGGGGACCCAGACTGACTGACAGGGGCCCTGAGCCAGGTGAGGGCAGAGCCAGCCCTCACCACAGCCTGGTGAGGGTGAGATGTCTCCACAACCTGGTGAGGACGAGCTGTCACCTCCCTTCCAGGCCATGGCAGCTTCCCTCAGGACTGTGCTACCGGCAGGTAATGGCCATGGAGTAGGGTGGAGCCCTCAGGGTGCCCTGCAGTTTGGTTTTGTTTTAGAGTAGACTACAACAACATTTCAACTCAATCGTCGCTAAATGCAATCCGCTTGTTGGAAAGTGTGGAGTATGTAAAATTTTCTTAGGAAAGGATGTTCTTTAGTGTTTTATCTTTGTATACTTTCAAGCCTAACCAACAAGATGGGAGATTAAATCCACAAAACAGAGAGTAGCTAACTCTGTTAGCTCTAAGCAATGGCCAGGGGGTAGAAAAACTAATTACTTGTTGGTAGAATTGCCTTGTTAAGGTTTAGGCCTTGATGTTAAAGTTTAGGCCTTCCCATGCTTCTGTCATCTCAGACGTGGGGTGAGGTTAACAAAGCTTGGGAAGACAGATGCCCACTGATAGCAGACACAAAGAACGCAGAATGCACAGAATGCAGACACAAACTCTCACTATCTTGATAGCTTTTGGGCATTAGGTACAACACTTTGTGTTTTCCTGAAGCTCTCTCAACTTACAGGCAGTTGAGAGAGCAAAAATATTTCTCCTCATCATGTCTGGTGGCAGAGAAGGAGAAGCCAGGAAGGAAGGGCTGCTGCACCCCGAGCTGAGGTCTGTGATGCTGAGTGCCCCCAGAAAGTGCCATGTTAGTTCCTCAGTCTCCTTCAGTTTGGGGGGAATTGCAGGAGCAGCTCTCAGTCTCAGCTGCAGCCACTGCTTTGAAGGATAATGCTGTGTGTATGTTGGGAATGTCCAAGCTAAAATCCCAGCTCTTGAAATGCGCTTGACAAGTGGAGCATTGAAAATATAATAGGGTTCTGTTTACTTATTTTTTAAATACTCATTTTCATGAGATAAGGAGTTAGTAAAAGTTCAAAGCACATATAGCAGAGAAAATGCCTTTGAGTAATCACGAATTTAATTTATTTTGCTTGCCAGTCCTTTTGTACTGAGCTCTTGACAAGTGTTTAGCATAGAAGTGAGAGATGAGATGTTGAAAATAGGGTATTCAGAAAAATAACATAAAATATTCATTGTAAGTGAATTCTAAACTCAGTGAAAGGTAGTTTTTGTGCTTGAAATTTGAATCAAAGAGCTATCTCGTCCTGACTGTGGAATAGAAACATTCCATAAGAATCACAGGCCAGAACTAACCATCACTGCTTGGATTTTAAACACTGAGTATTTGGAGCTAGTTGTTTAAGAGCAATCTAAAATTGAAATGGAATGAAGGTGACATTACAAAACATACCTGAGATGAATGGATTTCCTTTAAGCTACAATTTAAAAGCCATCTGATAATTCTATATCAGTGCATTGAAAAAAAAATTACTCCTGTAAATTACTCTTTAATCAAATATGACGACTGAATGTTAAATATACAGTTTTCTGTATAAACAAACAATGTTTTTAGCTGAGACTAGTAATGCAAGCTTAGGGAACAATCCTGAAATGTCTTCCATGTTTCCTGATGTATTAAGGTATGCTCAGATACCCAAAAGATAATAATAGTCTGTCAGAGTTCGTAAGCATAAAAACTAAAAAAAAATAAAAATCCTTGCAGTGGCAGCTTGGACAGTACTGTATAGACATCCTACATTTAGATAGGGTGGCTGAACTGGAAGAGCGCAGTAATTCCTGTAACAGACACAGAATGTCCAACTACGGCACCACTTTCTTCCGTGGAAGACAGGAACTGCTGCTGCATGTGCACCAATAGGAACATAGAGCAGAACAGTCCAGAGCAATCACTGCCTGACTTTGCAGGCAGCTTGTGTGCACAGCAGGAACTCAGCTCATCACGAATACCTTCAGCCTTCACTGCAGCATATTTTTCAGCTATTTATCCATTAGGCTGAGATAAGATGGGACAGAATCCTTCCAGTTGTTAATTCACTTAGGGAATTAATAAATAGGCATGGTAGCTCTTCTGAACTGACATTCAGCCTGTGATTACATATTAAAGTACTGAGGCTTGTCCAGTAACCTACAGCAGCATATCACAAGGTGTTCCTACAATGAATATTGCAGTCCTGGAATATCTTCAATTAGAGCCTAATAATGATTGCAGCCATTTTTGAAAGCATAGCTAGATTTTGCTAAGCTCTGCCCACCTTCAGCAAAAGACTGTCCATTTACTGTAGAGCTTGTGTTCTGTTTCAGTGGTGGGTTTTTTTTTTTTTTTTTTGGTTTTTTTTTTTTTTTTCTATTCTGAGTTAACCAGAACTTGAGAACTTGGCTTTGATTCTTCAAATCCTTTTCCCTATCAATTCAGCAACCACAGAGGCAGTTTGTTACTGAAAAGAAATCTAAGAATCAGCTTTGGCCAGCATTGTCTTGGAAAGTTCATTTTATTAACATGGTTTGGGTCTTATTTCAAAAACATTTTGACAAGGACTGAAATTTTTGGAATCAGTAAAGCACAAGAGACTTACTCCTAAAGGCCTAAGCTTTGCATTTTTCTGCAGCAAATAATGTGACATGCTACTATGGTAAATTCAATTCAAGCCACTGACTGAAAGGAAATAAGTACTGAATGTTGTCTTTTTCCCCCTTCATTTGCTAAAATATGTTTTGTGCGAATGCTAGTGCTTGTGAGATATACTTCCTTAACTGCTCTTTGCTAATTTGCTTCTCATCTATAGTGCAGGTGGCAGACCTATTAATGCTGGCAACACAAACTTTCCCCACACGCCTGCTTTTATTGCTCAGCTTTGACCTAAAGCAACTATCTCTCTTGACTTTTTGCTGAAATTTGCCAACAAAGGTCCCAGTTGTGTGTTTTACGTTAATATCCATCAACTGAGAGTTCAGCTAAGATCACCTACTTAATTTAAAAAGGAATACTAGGAAATATCTGAACCCTTTTTTGTTGTTGTTGTTGCTGCTATTCTTTAAGGCAAGCTGAAAGAGAATTTCTGGTCTCCAAGCTACATAAAGACTCTTGTTCTGATACTGTGTATTCACTGGAACTCCATGCATGCTGGGAAAAATGGAAGGGCAGAACAGAGGTGAGTTATGTGCTGGCATAAGCAGACTTGACTGCTAGATTCCTTTAGTGGTAAATTGATTATCTTTGGTTTGTGTGTCCCTGGGGCTGTGCCCAGGGACCTTCCATTCTGTCCCTTTGAAAAAACTATCTTGAGTGAGAGGCAAAGTAAGCATCTCCATTCCAGAAAATATGTATTACATACAGGTGTTGCTTCATATAATGAGAGTGGGTTTTGTTAGAGACTTGTTTTACTCTATAGAATTTTCTGTTGCAAAAATGCTCAAATACTTTGGTTGGAGTTCCCTATGCCAATCCACAGTGTGCTACTGTCAACCTCTTACTTTCAGAGTGAAGAATGCAGAAGTATATTGGTCTGGAAAGAGTGGTTGCTTTTTTAGTTAGCAGGAAACATATGCTGCAGATGTTTCAAAGTTCTGGCTTTTAATATACCTTTGATATCTACTATGTTAAGCTGTTAATTTTGCCTCATTCTCCCTTTAATAGGAGAGGTTTTATGCATCCTATATATTGCTATGATAGATTCCTAGGAGCTGAAGTAAACTGGCATAGCTGATCCAGAGGTTTATGATTTTTAGTGCTGTGGATATTTTTTAAAAACAAAACCTTTTTATTAAGTTTGCAGTACTTTTATTTTTTTCATCTCAGCTTTATTTCAAAGTGACTGCATAAATTGTATGACTTGTTTCTCCAGTTGTGTAACCAGGTTATATAGGCCTTATCCTACAGGAATGGAAAAGAAGCAGTTAGGATCTTTTTCTATATATTTTTCTATATTGTTTTGTGGTGCAGTTTTTTGTTAGTTTTGCTTTTTTTGGGTTTTTTTTTTTTGGGTTTGTTTGGTTGGTTTTTTGGTTTCTTTTCGGGTTTTTTTTTTTTTTTTGGTTGGGGTTTTTGTTTGTTTGTTTTTTGTTGTGGTTTTTTTTTTAAGGTTAGAGTGTTCTTTTTGGTACCATTTACTTCTTACTTGCAAATGTGGAGTTCTCAGAAGCTGACATTTCGGAGTGCTACTCTTCAGGATTGCCAAGAATATTTGCACTAAGTGCCCAGATGTCTCTAAAATGAGTGCAATGAGCACACACACACACGTCTTGAAGAGGTGGAAAAAGCAAGGTGTGCATAAGATGCAGAACAGAAGGATGCCCTAGTTGTGTAGAATTATGAATGACATAGCTGCTGGCATGCTTCCAAATCCAAAGTGGAAAATTTCTTACCTACCAGGCAGTCCATATTATTTTTGAGTGCCCTTATGTTGAATTCAGTGTGGTTGTTGATGAGATCCCAATAAAGAATGATATCCACAGACGTGCACAGACACCACAGTCATCAGTTCACCACCAGCTCACAGCACTGAGAGTAGAACTTCAGACCTTCGCCTCCGCAAACACAGCTGCTCATCTGGCCTGGGGTTTGTAGCCAGCAGAGGGAACTGATAAACACTCTCATAGGGCTGCTTTATGTGTTTTTCATAACCAAGAGAAGCCACTGAGTCTCACTCCATTCTGAAAAGGGTCCATGTAATGTCACCCCTCAACAGCTTCATCTGCCATTCATAAGCAACAAACTTATACTTATCTTGCTTTTGCTATAAAATATGGACTTGCATGAAGTTTTAATCACCTAAAGATGTCCCAAGACTTCATAGTGGTATTAACTCCCTGCAGTGCAATTATGAGACATTAAATTCATTACACATCAAGACAATTACAGAAACACATCCAACATTTCAGGAGTGCAGGGAGAGCAAGCATAATTGTTTACTGGTGACTACAGGGAACAGGCATAGATACTGCTCAATACCCACAAAAAGGCTGCAGAACCAGGAGTCATCATTATCTTTTTGAACATATATATAGATCCACAACTTTTTCTGGGGTTTCTGTTTGCCGAGGGAAAGCCACAAAAAAAAAGGCAGCAACACTTGCACAAAACTCTAGAAAATGTAAGTGGCAAAAATAAAGAACTTTTGTACAGTTAAGTACAGATGTTTGCTGGTTTTTTTAACAGGCAGAACACACCACCTCTAATGTTTTTGTATTGTCTTGTTCCTCACTACATTACCTCCACTAAACTATTGTTCTTTTAGGAATATGACATCAGTGTAAATTAAAAATTACCTCCCTCTAGAAGGAAAGAACCCATAGCCTACAATAACTGGAAGGCGAAAGAAGTAAGGGAAAGTATAGGCATGTATATAAGCTTAAGTGATAAAACCTAATCTTACCTCCCCTGAGATACGTAAGGGTGCAGAAAATTCTGCCATACAGATATGCTCATCGATATATAAAAATTGTCTTCTGTGGCAGATAGTGAGATGACCATTACTGGTTTATTTTCTAGTCCTCCAGTTACCTGTCACATGTTCACTACTTTCTCTATGAACAATGCATGCTTAGTAGTAATTTTTAAAGTTAAAAGAGTAAGAGACAAAGCCTCTATTGCTAGGGTAATAACTCTGGAAATTGAGTACTGGAATTTGCTGCGTAATGTGAGGTTTTTTGTTTATTTCTTTTTGGTTTTGTTTTGTTGGCTTTAAGTTGTTGTTTTTTTTTTTTAAATTCAGTATTTGCAAGGCCATAGGAGCAGTTATGAATCTGTACCCTAATAAATTAACTTAAGGGCTAAAAACTAGAGGGATAGGACAAAGTTGGTGGTTGGGGCTTTGTTTTTTGTCTGTTTGCTTGCTTGCTTTGTCTGTTTGTTTGTTTTAATGGGTATGAAATTATATCCTGTATGTTTATAGCAGGGAAAAAGAAAGGAAGATTAATATTAATGTCCCCTACAAGATCCTTTCAATAATTTTGCTTAAGCCCTATGAGCTTCTCTTTGAGCTTTTTACTGCTGCCGAGTTACCAAGGCTGAGTTCTACAGTCAGATGTTGTCTATGATTTCTGGTCCATGGCAGTGGATCTCTGCTTCCTCAGCCTGCCAGGACTGGGCTGGTCTCCTTTAACCACAGAGTGTAAGAAAGAGATGAGCATTTGCTTATTTATTTGTTTATTTACACCCTGCAAGAATGATTTATTTGTAAATCCTGTGAAGGGATTTGTAAAGGGTTTCACAGGAATTTTGAAAGTGTTAGGAGTAAATTACCTCTCTCAAGATTTGTCATTGGAACTTTCCCTGGTGTTCAGCCCTAAAGAGTTATGCAAAGAAAGAGAAGCTACAAAGGGGTGGACTTTATAAGGCTGAATACAAAATGAAGTGTGGGATTAGTGCTGTCTTGGAAACCAGAGGAGCTAATCTGACATTCTTCCATGAATTTTCAGTGTGACCTTGAGTAAAATAATTTATATATTTAGTGACAGCAGGACCAGAGGAAAACATAATCTCTCCCTAAAGAGAGGTGTGAAAGTAAATTCCTGCAGGTAAAAATTTCTCCCAAGCAGTGGTAGTGGCAGAACTATGTATAAGCACAGAGTGATATTTATCCTCTGTTTCTATGTATCTAGTCTAGCACTTTAGACAGAACTGGGAGTTACACTAGTGGATTAAGTAGATATTACTGCCCTAAATAAACACCTAAAAACCTAAGCATAATTGCCAGGAGAAGTGACTTAGCATCCCTGCTTAACACTTAACTAGTCTTTGGCTGAAAAAATTAATATAGTCTCTTTACCTTTAGTATTTTTAAATGTCATTATCATTATTCAAAAAATCTGAATTTCTTGCTCTCCCAGTGATTCCCTTCCCCCACCCCCCCCCCAATTCAGGTTGTAGCATTACTTTAAATAGTATTTTCATTTTAATATCATTCATTTTAATTTTAATATGTGCTTTGATCTTGTAAAAAGGAGTTTCAGATGAGCACAGAGGTCAATAAATGCATTCTTAGACAACTGAGCTCTCTTGGGAGACCTGCTGGGCGAAATTTCCCTTCATCCCTTGCTGCAAAGTGATGCTAAGCTGAATTATCTACTCAGCCTGAGAGAAACTGCTTAGAGGAGGTTCTGATCTAAATAGGATGCGTTCCTTTGAATAAAGTTTTCTTAATATGTCCTGCAATCCATTTTTCAACTGCCAAAACATTACATTTCACAGCAGGTTTTAATAAAAGGTATTTTGCTACATACACATTTCCTGTGGCAAATGCATTTTATTTTCCATGAAATTTGCTCTGTTAAAAAATTTGATTTATCTGATAGAGTAAAATTCTGTGTGAAAAAATGAGGCTTTGCTGCCACACTGTAGACCTAAATTCTGTATGCATTGAACTCAAAATCACATATCTGTGTTTTACAACAGGGATGTTTTTGGAAAGGGGAGGTTTGCTGTAAAAATCACATGTTAACTAAGAAATAAAATTTTGTAGCTCAGAGTTATTGCCAGTTATGAGGAAGACCATTGGGCTCTTCCTGTCTTCTATGGGCAATTTATATTAATTACGTGGATGCAAAAATAGTCTTACTGTAAATTGCTGTAGAAAACACTGTACTTTTTTTTTTTTTTTTTGAATAGTTCAATTTATTTGGGTTTTGGATTTTTGTTGTTTGGGTTTTTTTAAAGATACTTATGTAATCTTGCAGGCAAATAGCTGAAGGCAATGTTTTTCTTTCCCCACTACTTAGAATAGATAACATATAAAATCAGAAAAAATCTTAGATACAGTATACAGAAAAGGGTACTTGGAGCAGAGTTCTGCTGTTACACAGTACTATAACTTAAAATATTGCAGCTAGTGTGAATACAGTTATATATGGACATAATTATTTTCTAGAGAAGACTTTATATTTGTGAAAGACCAACAAGGATTCAGTTTAGAAAGAGAATTAGACATTAAGAAGAAAATACCACTATTTAACTGAAGACTGTATTTCTGTATTTACAGACAGCATTAACTGCTGCTTCTGGCCACTCATGCTTTCCCTCCTCTCTGAGCACTGGAGAGAGGCATTGTAGGATTAGGATTTCTGTGATGGAATTTCTTTAAACAGGTGACTGTGTGTGCTAAAAGTGCACTGACTCACACAATGTGAAAAACTGCTACTGGTCACTAATAGATTAATCTCTGTGAGGATGAACAGATGCATGGATGGGAATGCAAATATAGTTTTGAAACCACTTTTAAATGTTTTAACTGTTCAGTAGCTGTCTCTGAGGCACTTAACTATTCCTTCCTCTAATACTAGAAATGCCTGTGTAGGAAAACTGCAGAAAAATATAAACAAGCTGATCTAAAAGTTTCATAGAGACACAAGGTCTGTTGTTCCAAAAAACAGGACTTTGCTTGTAAAATATCTACTTTAAGTATATTTGGTACAATATAATGAATTCCATCTCTTATTACTGTGCTTCTGTGAGGGTTTAAGTTCCATCACACATTTTCTAAAGGCAATGAAACCTATGAAGATGCACTTCAGACCCAAGATTGTCTCAATCTGGCTAGTCAATGACATTAGCAATAAAACCCAGTTCCTTCCTTAAATTAACATTAGCCACTTTTTTTTTTCCCTCAAACAGAATTTAAGGAAGCTTTACAGTGATTTTTTTTTTTCATAACTTGACTGGACTGAGAAGGAGACTATTAAGAGGGATAATAAATCGCTCTAATTGGTCTGGGTATACTAATCTCTTCAAAATCCATCAGAAAGGGCGAGAAGACCTTTTCCCAGCCACAGTGTTTCCCAGCAAGCAAGATCTGTTTTTATTTCTCTGCTAAAACAACAGACTGTTACTAACTTAAATGTCAGATGACACTACATCTGGGAAAAAAAAAAAAAGTGGGGGGGGAGCCAGCGCCACCCAGCAAGGCAGTGCTCGAGTTCACATTAAGACTTCCTCACAATCGCTGGTTAGAACAGAAACCTGAAGTAGCAGTAATCTTACCTTGAGTACACAAGATCCAAGGAGAGAAGATCACTGGCTCAAAACAGTGGAAGACTGAGAAAGTGCTCTGATCTGCTGCTGGTAGCGTGCACTTGGCTTTTATGTGCAGGTGGGAGGAGCTGCTCCCTCCGGTAGGTGGGCAGTGAAGATAGCAGGCAGACAGCCTTCAGAAGGCACTGTAGAGATTTTTGCTCTTTGGGGACAGAGAGAGGGAGGAAAAGCAAGCTGGATGGCATATACGTGAACCATAGTGTTGGATTTATTTGCTGCAGGTTTTTTTGTTTGGTTTGGTTTTTTGTTTGTTTTTCTGTAAATCTGTAGTTAACTTAAGACTTTCTACTGTATTTATTTTTCTAAATCTGAATCTCTGAATTATTCCAGTTGCAGTTACAATACTACTAGGTCTCACTTCATCTGTTGGAAGGATTTTTGTGGCAGTGAGATACAAATGCAGTCTTTATCAGAAAGGTCAGTGTTTCCCTTGCTGAAAAGGGATAGCTATGAAGAATCAGCCCCTTGATCTTTGAAGTTGTCTGTTTTCTCAAGGATTGAACTTCCTTTATATTCCAAACATCTGCTAGATCTCAGCTCCGGAACCCTCCTAAGTTTCTGTTTTGCTGAGCTGCACAGCTTTTTCTTGAGGCAGCTGTAACATGTTCCATCTACACACCGACTTTCTAGCAGTTTAGTTTAGAGGAGTTTTATTGTTCACTGTGTCTGAGTTCTAAACAATTTTCCCAACTGGTATCCTCAAAAGGCAAATGTAGCCAAAAAGACAAACCAGTAGGAATACGCATTCCTGGTGGTTTCTGTGTAAAATCATTCATTGTTCATTTTAACTCATTCATTGCTTTCCACTCAGAAGAGTGGATGGCACAGATTGCAGACACTGGCTCCTGCAGGTGAAACAGTTGTATTCATCTCAAATACACTAATTCTCTGTTTTTTGTATCTTCCTGCATGAGGCATCTGGGCCTGTATTATTTTCCATAACACACAAGTAAAACCTGTGTCATATTGGAATATATAATAGGTGGAGAATGCTGGAAAGATAGAATAGCAAGGGGAGAACAGTAGTGTGCAATTAAGGGAAAGTCTAGAGGTCCATCCTGACTTAAAATCTGGGAAGGAGTGGGAAGAAAAATGAATGAGTATCTTAGTTGTAGAGTTGAGATAAGTTTGTAGCAGAGCTTGTGGAGATATGATATCTACTAGTTCTTTTGCAAAAGGGCCAAACTGATAAAACAGGCAGTACTGAGTGAATTGATCAGAACATAGTGAGTTGCATACAACTTTATTTAGTCTTGTCTTTTTAGAAAAAGGCCTTAAAATCAAGCACCCATCAACTTGGATGACAGAGTTATGTGGCAAAAGAAGTTGCATAACCCTGGTGATGTAGCCTCTGAGATTTGGAATTGTTAAACTGAAAAGGACTGGTTTAATTGCTAATATTTCTCACAGGTATTGATTTGCTGTTGGCTAGGGCATTTTCTACATTATTGCAACTAATTGGGAAAAGAATTAGAGTTATTTTGTTATTTCTGCAGCACTGGAAGTATTTTTACAGCTCTAATTAAGAAATGAGTTTCTGCTGTGAAGAGATTACAGCATGCTTTTAGGAAGGCTACACAAACTAAATATAACATGGGAATAGGGAAAGAAAGGGTACAACTTACTGCAATAATTTTATGTAGTTAGTTCAGTTATGGCACTTGGTAGTTCAAGTTCAAGTGACTAAGTGATATGCATAAAGTGGAATTCTACTTAGCTAGCATCTAAATAATCAGATGATTTGGTACTCAGACAAATCTAGGTTGAGATTTTCAGATGTTAAAGAGTAAATATGTATCCTTGTCCTTGTTTGATGATTAAACTGCTCTGCTCTCTCAAACTTGCTGAGCTTTCTGTACATCCCTTCTAAAATCAGTGGATATTTCTAGACACTCAATACCTTCAAGAGGTGAAGTTCTGGTTTTTTATCATCTTGGGAAAGAAAGTTTGAATGTAAAGGACCTACTATATGTTGGTATATTTTTTGTTTGTTTTTTTAACTTCTGACCACAAGCTTCGGGTGCTAAGCACCACTTCAGTTCTCGGAACTGAGTTAATACTCTTCCCTGCTCTGTGGGTTGCATGCACTGATGACATGTCCTATTGTACTGCAGACTCAAGGATAGCCTTACCTTTTTCTACTTCTAGAAGAGAATAATTAAAGTTTTTCTTTAGTTCCTTCCTTTGGGGAATCCTAAAGCACTTTACAAGTGTTAAATACTAATGTATAACATGGATAAAAAGTATTAGACCTATATTAAAGATTATTAAAGCACCATCATGATGAAATTATATGTAAGATTATCTGATGAGGTTACAACATTATGCAGAGACTTTGTAGAATTAATAATTCCCTGAATTGGAAGGAGCTCACAAGGCTCATCAAAGACCAATTCCTATCTCTGCATAGGGCACTACAAGGATCCCACTCTGTGCTCGAGAGCCTTGTCCAACACTTTCTGAACTCTGCCAGGCTTGGTGCTATGACCGGTTCTCTGGGAAGCCTGTTTCAGCACCCAACCACCCTCTGGGTGAAGAACCTGTTCCTAATATCCAACCTAAACCTCCCCAGACACAACTTCAGGCCATTCCCCCAAGTCCTGTCACTGGTCAGCACAGAGAAGAGACTGGTTCCTTCCCCTGCACATCCACGTGTGGGAAAACTCCCCTCAGTCTTCTCCGGGCTGAACAGACCAAGTGACCTCAGCCACTGCTCATATGGCTTCCCCTCAAGGCCCTTCACCATCTTCATTACATTTCCCTGGAAGCTCTCTCACACGTTTATATCTTTCTTACATTGTGGCACCCAGAACTGCCCCCAGCACTGGAGGCAAGGCTGCCCCAGCTCAGAGCAGAGCAGGACAGTCCCCTCCCCTGCCCAGCGCTGATGCTTGGCCTGATGCCCCACAGGACAGGGTTGTCCCTCCTGGCTGCCAGGGCACTGCTGACTCAGGTTTCAACTTTCCATTGACCAGGACCCCCAGGTCCCTTTCCACAGGACTGCTTTCCAGCCTCTTGTTCCCCATTTTGTAAACACACCCATGGCTGCCCTGTCCCATGACCCGTGGGTTTCTGGTCACTGCAACTCTTATCTTCCCTAATGAGACTTTTAGTAGATGAAACTTTACCAAAATATCTGTGGGAAACTTGAATTCGGTCATCATACAATCAGCTGGATTTCAGGGCACACTGCCAGGCTGGACAGTAAATTCAGTGTGGACACATGGCAGGAAAGGTTGTCATGTTCCTATGACCAGGAGTGATGTCTAAACTTTCCATTTCCATCTGCCTTCTAAAAATAAAGCTACTTTTTCAATAAGACCCTCCAGCACTCTAGCCCTCTTACTCCAGTCTTGCCTCAAAATATCTAGATTGGTTTGCTATGTGCTTGAAAGAATTGTTTGAGGCAGCCTGTCCTTTCCAAAATCTGTATCAGGTACTTGCTTTACTTGAGGGTAGGTCTATACACATAGTGCAGAACAGAACTGCTAGTAACGGAATCAATTTAATGAAGTACTCATACTTGGATAGATGGTTCATCACACTTTTGAGAACAATGCACATTTTCTTTTCAATGAGTTAAGTAGTAGAGTCTTCTCTAGAAAAGTAGAATCTTTAGTAGTAGAGTCTTCTATTAAATTAAATTAGTTCTAGCCTACAAAGTGTATGGGAAAGAGCAATTATTAAAAGAGGCGACATCATCCTTAAGAGACAGGTTAAAACTATTGCTGTACAATTGACATGCATTTCACTCTGTGTCTTTTAAAAGGAGACAAACCAAAATTCCTACATTTGTTCCATAAAGGAATTGATTACTCCCAGTTTGCCCTGAATGTGACAGAGCTAAAAAAATGTGACCTGATGTGTTGGTAGTGGAAAGAATAACCATGGACAGACTGGGAGGTTAAACCTCTGGAGATAAATGACTGTTTATGTAGCATCATAGCAGTAGCTCGGATAGGTGGCTTCTTGCTGTTTGGCAATATTATCAAAGGAGGAGAGTCCCCAGACAGCTGGACAGCATGGTGATGGCAGAAGATTAGCTATCAAGGTAAAGGTGTCAATGTTGTTTTTAAACACGACCTAAAAAGTATTAGAAGGAGGCCTCCTAACATAAAGTGGGATAACATAAGCAATAGCAGCCTTGTGAGGTAAAAGTTAACACTTCCAAATTTCAGCTATAAATGTAAAAAAAATAACGATTTAGGAAAGAGGAAAACATTTCAGAGTTTTGTTTTGGTGATTGTTTATATAAAAATATTCTGAACCTCCTACAGGTAAATTTCTGTTACCCTATGCAACCCTCATGTAAATATACTATTTTTTTCATCTTATTTGACAGTAGGACTATAGGACCACAGACACCAACAATGTCTCCATTTCACCAGTGGTATATTTTATTAACCTGTGGTTTCAGGCAACATTCTGTCTTCTGTCATGCTTCCCATCATTGTAAGTTTTATTCAAAGTCAAAGCAAGTTTGCCTTTTAAAGAATTAAATGTGACAGTATTGCAGTTTTTATAGAGTATTGTTGACTGGTGGGTTTTTTTTTTTAAATAGTAGATTCATAAACTTATAGGGGAGAGTAATGGGAGATAGTGAACAGTTCTCTAAGTTTTCTCTGCATGACACTGAGAATCTGTCTGACATTGCCTTTCACATTTGTATCTGTAGATTAGTGCCAGTGGGATGGTCTGGCTACAAAATCACTGTATGCCATCCAGTGTAGGATACCAAATCAGGACACATTCTGAAAATGCAGATCTTGCATTGTAGGTGAGCATACACCCAGGGCCTTACTGGGTGTGGAGGAAGCACATGTCTACCTCAAACAATGTTTACTACAGTATTACTACAGTAGTTTACTACAGGCCAAATTAAAAAAAGAAAGAGAAAAGAATTGATACAGACTGTACTGTAGCTATAACTAATGCCATTTTGTATGTCTTGACTATGCTGATTCTGTTACACCCACCAGTGAAAAGGGAATGCAGTCCAAAGCTGTTAGTATCAATTCAGTCAATCCAGTCTACAAATGCATAATTTATCTCCTATATTTACTGAATTCCTTTATCTGTGTGTCAGCTCTGGAATTTCCACTGAGATTCTCTAGCTGATGTTGATGCTTGCCATACCAAAATCAAAAAAAAAAGATAATATTTTTTTTTAATGGAGCAACTCTTTGCAGTGTTAACTTAAAGACTGACAGTTTTTCTCAAAGGTGAGCATACAGCATTAGCCCAATTGAAAATATAAAATCTGTGAGCTCACTGACTGGGGAAACAATTCTGCTAAAACTGGGAGAGTCATGCTGGATAGCAAACTGAATGTGAGCCAGTAGTAGTTTGTGGCAGCAAAGAAGGATATTATCTTGGACTGTAATCACAGGAGCATAGCCAGTAGCTTGGGAAAGTGATTATCTTCCTCTGCTCAGCACTTACTAGGCCATATTTAGATCATGTCCAGTGTTGAGCCTCCTGGTGCAAGAAAGATGCCAGTGAACTGCATCAGGGTAAGCAGGGGCCACTGACGTTATCTCTGGGGCTGCTGCCCCTGTCCTTGGAGGTCAGGCTGAAGGTGTGGGGCTTGTCCAGCCTGGCAACAGTCAGGTTTGGGGTTTGTCAAACAGCTGCCTCCAGTACCTAAGGGGAGGTTATTAAGAAGGTGGAGACAGGCTCCATGGTGATGGAAGGACAACTGAACGCAGGCCTAAGTTGTAAAAAAAAGAGGTTGTGTCTGGATGTAAGGAAAAGTTTCTTCCCTTCAAAAGCAATTCAGCAGCAGAACTGGGTTTTGGTGACGCTGTGCAAGCTCCATCCTTGGAGGCTTTCACGAGCCAAGTGGATAAACCTTGAGAAGTGTGTTCTGACTTCATGGCTGACCCTTCTTCATGCAGGAATTGATTCCATTAAAGATCTTCTAATATTCCTAATGATGCTGTATTGCTGGTCATTGTACAAAAATACTGAGTTTACACTCAGGTGATATTGTACAGGAGTTCAGATTAGATTAGTGTCAGTTCATCTGCATTTCAGAGATTGGGACATTGGCCCAGATGATGATCAAACCCGATAAATTGTCCCTGTATTTAAACCAAGTGTTTGTCCATTTCTGAGAAGTAACCAAGATAAAACATGGAAGTCATAACATGATTGAGGATTAAATAAAACTTGTGTTCAGTTCCACCAGAATGTGCTTGATGGCAGTATTATGCATTCTGTATGTGCATTTTGAATATTTTTCTTTCAAATAAGCCTGAAATTTTATTTAATGAAGCCAAGTAGCACACATTTTGTCTGTAAGACAAAAAACTGCCTAATATTATGATAAGATCACTAATAGAAATTTGATTCCAAACATCATTACAATTTTTTTTCTTTAGGACTGGAGAAAACATAGTTCTTTGCATATTTACTGCTGGCAAAAATAGGTCTTGTAGCAACATCCCTAATTTTCTTCAAATTGCATAAAATTTTAGTGCTGGGGACACATTGCAACTGGGCAGCAGCTATAGCAAAAGAAGTTCTGACATGGATGAAAAGTTCGTCTGACATTGTTGGTGAGTACATACAACACTTAAATAAATTTCAGCACTCTTAAGACTTTTCAAGTTGTTTGAGTTTTATTATTGAATAAGAAATTTGCTTGCCTCCATGTTCACCAGGAGGAGAGAAGGAATCAATGCTTAATGACATATCAGCATTTCTGCATGCATTCCCAAATTGATACTTTGGTCTCTTTTTTTTTTGCTGTGGTATTTAATCTGGAAAGAAACCCGCTTTTCTTGTGACCATTCAAAACATTACCTTGAAACATTGAGTAGAAAATGGTCATTTCTATGTATGAAATTCTGGACAAAGGCCTTTTCCTAACTTTATAAATTCAGACAACTCTTCTAAGTTCAAAACAATTTCTTTGGTTTTATAAACTTGTCTCATTTTACGTAATGGATACATTCTCATACTTTTCATATAGGTGGAGGAGTTAGATCAGTGATTACTATTTTAATTTAATCTATCCAAAGTTTTAAGTAGCCTTCATTAATGCATTCAGTAATGCTAGACCAATGACAGGAGAGGAAGTTCACCACTTACTTAACTTAGACCTTTTGCATTTAAGATGATACTAGTAAACTTGTTTTTCACTTGTGTTTGTCTCTTTGAGAGACTTCAGTGGCAACCTAGAAACCAACCTGCAGAAAGGATTTTCCAGTATTCTTCATCTCCCTTTGGCCAACATATTCAGAGGAACATCGGTAAAAGGAAAGAACATGCTATGTTCTTTCACAGAATTTTCCTCCTAGTGCAGGCTAGTTATATTAATGTCAGGGAGGTGAGGCATCCATAATTATCTTTTCTTTTTAATAACAGTGTGCTTCCACTGCCAGAGAAGGAGAGTAATGTGTCTAGTACAGACCCTACATTCTCCTTAGGGAGGTATGGAGACTTATGCTATTCTAACAAGGTGGCTCTTTAGCACTAGAATACTTTTAGACTCTTCATCAAACTACTTATAGTCCCATCTCCATGTCCAAACTCAGTGTTACAAACTTTTAAAAGTATAGAGAACTTGACATTGTTTTATTTCTGTGAGTGCTCTGTTCAAGGTTGTTTATTTTACAAAAGAACAGAAACTCTTCTAGCATCTGTCATTCATGCACTTGCAACAAGAAAAGGCAGGCTGAACTACTGAAGATTTAATTCTCAGCATAGCATGTTATGTGAAAGCCTTTCTACTCCATCCAAATGCAAAGGCCCTTCATATCTTAAAGCATTTATTTCTATTTATGTTTGACTAGATGGAGTGAATAAGTGTTACTTTTTCTCAAACAGTTCAATGTTTGTATGTTACTGTTAACTTTTGAATAAGCTCTAAGCCAAATTCATTTTGTCCCACAGACATCAGATGAAGTTTATGTGAATTGAGAAAGTTTTTTATTTGTATATTTTTGGGTGGGGTTTTTTGTGTTTTGTTCTGATTTCCTAAACTGATGGAGTCAGTACCCTGTAGCTCCATTCCCAGCAGCAATTCTAGAGTAATTCCTCCCAGAGAGGAAATGAACTGGGTGTACCCAGTTGAGTATAGAAGGAAGTAGTTTGTTTGGTAAGTCAGCTGCTGCTTGACAACTCTGCATATTCTTACCATGCAATGAAACTGGGGCAGCTCTGAACAGAGAGCCACTCAGGGAAGAGAAATTTGGTGTAAAATGGTGTCAAATGTGCTACACCCCTATGTCTGTGCCATGGTTCATCACAGTTTTTTATGACTAAATGTTGTCTAATCAGATATACATTCCAGAGAAACTCTGGGAGTAAGTCTTTGTTCACTTACTGGTTTGGATAGTCAGCAGAAGTCAGAGGAGGATTCTTATGATTCTTTCTACTTTTCTGGTGTTGGAGGGAATACCATGACTACATTCTTTCTCAGGCTGTTATGATGAGTAGTTTTGAATGAGGAGGGCATTGTTATATGTACTTTGTTAATGATTTGGAACTATTAGCTGGTTTTCTCCATAATTTTCCTTTAATAACATTTTCATATTAATTTGTTTGCTTAGTATTATGGAAGAAAGAAAATCACAACGTGTACTGAGCTCTTCTTCTGTTGGCATCTCAGAAGGTAAGGTGCACTGCTAGAAGAATACAGAATCACAGAATGGCTTCAGTTTGAAAAGACCTCTAAGATCATCAAGTCCAACCATTACCCGGCCCTGCCAAGCCCGCCACTAAACCATGTGCCCAGATGCCACATCTACACATCTTTTAAATACCTCCAGGGATATCCAGCCTTCTCCGTGGATAGCCTGTTCCAGGGCTTTACAATCCTTTCCATGAGGACTTTTTCCCCTAATAACTAATCTAAACACATTTACATCCATTTCATTTTATCCTATCACTAGTTATCTGAGAGCAGAAACCAAACCCTACCTCACTACACCCTCTTTTCAGGCAGTTGGAGAGGGTGATAAGGTGCCCCCCGAGCCTCCTTTTCTGCAGGCTAAACACCCTCAGCTCCCTCAGCCACTCCTCATAGGACTTGTGCACCAGACCCTTTCTCAGTTTCATTGCCCTTCTCTGGACAGTCTTCAACACCTCAATTTCTTTCCTGAATTTAGGGACTCAGAACTGGACACAGAATGCAAGGAAGCCTCACCAGTGCTGAGTACAGAGGGATAATCCCTGCCCTGGTCCTGCTGGCCACACTATTGCTGATACAGGCCAGGATGTCATTGGCGTTTGTGGCCACCTGAGCACACTGCTGCCTCATGTTCAGCTGCTGTCAACCAGCCCCATCCCCCCAGCTCCTTTTCTGCCAGGCAGCTTTCCAGCCACTCTTCCCCCACCCTGTGGTGCTGCCTGGGGTTGTTGTGACCCAAGTGCAGGACCTGGCACATACTGAACCTTATTGAACCCCATGCAACTGCCTTCAGCCATCAGTCCAATCTGTCCAAATCCCTCTGCAGAGCATTCGTATCCTGCAGTAGATCAACACTCACCAACTTCTTGTTGTCTGTGAACTGACAGGATGTATTTTGAAATCACAGTCATGTTGCCTGAAGCAAATTAAAAATTTTAGTGTTTCTTTAATTATGGTAAACAAAATAAATCAAACTGGGATGAAGTTGCAGGCAGCTTGAAGGCTGTGTAATGCACTCTTTCTTCATGAAATCTAGGTTTGTCCATTTGCTTAAGATTGTTTTAAAGTTTTTTACCACTTTTTGTCTTTCACTCTACTCTGATTCTTACCTTCGAACTCACTTCCTCTGCCCAGCAAAAAACATTTAATTTTTTCTTCCTTCTATATTGCAGGTGGTGAAGTTGTACAGGAATAGCAAATGCCACAGTGTGGTAACAGCAAAAAGTGATTTCATTTATTTTTTCATGCTGTTCAGTTCATGAGGACCAGTTTCCATCAGGCCTTTCTTCTCTGTGTCTCTGTAGGCAAACTTTATGATTCTGGAGCAGCAAATTTCAGGGTGAAGTTCATGAGAACTAGTGAAGAGATGAACTTGATCAAAGTTTCTGACTGTGGAATAATCCACAGAGGGAGTCAAGAAAGAGCCAATGTCAGATAACACTCCAGAAATTTGCTGATCCTGTTATATTTTTCATAACTTTTTTAAAGAATTCACAACTTTCCAAAATTACAACTTGATGATTCAAATATGGCTGTACTTCAGAAATGTCTTATTAATTTATTTTCTTATTAGACAGCACTTTTTGCTCTTTTTTGTTGGGGGTTATTTTTGTCAGTGAGATCCCTACAATGGGTTACAGTCCCATTGCTGAAGTTGCTAAAATTGTAGTAAACTTTGCTAACAAATTTATGGATCTCTTACATCAAAAAAACCCCAAAAAACAACAAAACAACCAGACTCTAAAAACTACTAAAAGGGCAAATTTTGGAAAGGCACTGTGCAGTTCCAACATTTTCCCTCAAATAAAACTGTTTCAGGAAGAAATTCTGTATAACATTTAGTTTCTGTAGAAATTCTGCCCAAAACCCCTAACATTAACATACCTATATAATATTCATTGTCAATCAAAAAAGGTCTCATGTACAAATCTGAGCTCATTTTCCTTCAGCATATTTTTTTCCAGACTTATGAGAAGAGGGAAGTAGGAGGGTCCTTGTCCTGGTTTAGGGCGAATTTGGGAGAAAACCTCCAAAGGGGGCCCCTCCAGAAACAAACCCACACTGCCCTTCCCCCCAATCGGTTTGGGAAGGATTCCTCAGAGAGAAGTGGAAAGAACCTGTTTATTTAACAGGCAAAGCACCCCCCAGCACACAAAGTGAAGAATACCAGATGACAACACTCTTTCACCGCTCTGAAGAGATGACAAATTCAGAAAGTCTCTCCTGCGAGAGGTCGCTCTGTTATCGGTCCCTCCGGCGCTGGGATGGCTGCTGCAGGCCACAAAGTGAAAACTCTCGGTGTTTCCCAGGTCCCAGTCCGGAGCAGGTTCAAATGGTTCCAAGAAAAGGGAAAGAAAAACAGTCCAGGGAAAATTTGGACTGCCTAGCTAAACTAACTAACAAGCAGAAGCAAAAGCAAGACC
Source organism: Motacilla alba alba (assembly GCF_015832195.1). Taxonomy (NCBI): domain Eukaryota; kingdom Metazoa; phylum Chordata; class Aves; order Passeriformes; family Motacillidae; genus Motacilla; species Motacilla alba. The sequence continues at coordinate 29,897,701 of NC_052016.1, read as the reverse complement.
AAAGCAGGAGCAAGAGCAAAGCGAAAGCAAGTGCCAAAAAATCAAAAGCCACCATATGTACTGCCCCATCTCTGTGTCCCTCCAGCTGTGGGGGATTGAGGAGGCTGAAAACAAAACTTTGCTTTTCAGAGCCGGTCCTGAAGGCACAGAACATAATATTCAGCATAAACAGAACAGACGACTGAGGATACAAGTATCATAACCCTAGGACAGTCCTCAAGAGATTTTTTTTTCCCCTTGTTTGACTGAACTTAGGATCTTTAGGAAAGGGAATAGTGTATTCCAAGTGTGACTGTCTGGTGGGAGAACTTCCAACATATGTATTAATTAATTTACTTTTTATTTACTTAAAAATGAAACTTAGGAACCAGTCACAGTCTGTTAAATGGGACTGCAGTTACTGTCATTTTAAAATCTGTCATTTTAAAATATATGCACTCTGCACATTGGCTACAGAAGAAGGATCAAGGGTATTTACTGAATATAAACATTTAACTTTCTTAATGCTCTCAAATTGCAATTCATGTCACAATATTTTCCACATTCCTAAGACAATTGAGAATAAACTATACTATATATGAGGAAAAAAATCTATGACCTTTTAATAAGAATAAACATAAATTTTGAGTGTTGTTTCCATGTAATCAATTGATTTAGCATTGAGGGGTGTGGGTTTTTTTATGTATGCATATACATATGTAGCTGTGCTATACTGGGTTGATGTAAAAAAACTTAATAGTATTGAGTCATTAGAGAGGCAGCCTATGGCTCTTAATTTAGCTCCCCAACTATTAAAACGTCTGCTATTTTTTAGGTGGTGTATTTGAAGTTTTGCTCAGCAACTTCCAATGAAACTTGCATGGACTGATAAGTTGTAGCAGTTAAATGGGTTCAGTATGTCCCTGTTGATTGGTTATTCATTGTCATTCAGTTGGTGCTTAACACAGGTTGAACAAAATAAAAACATAGAGTATGGATATCCAGAGACAGAAAATTAATTTATTTAAACTAAAAAAGACCAGTTCTGGCTTTTACCATCTGAATATTTGGAGTGCCACCTTCTCTCTGTTTGCATTTTTTGGTTCACATAATACACAGTAATTTTAAAACATGACTGTTTCTGCAAAAAGGTGTCTTTCTGCATAAGAAACTATTCATATTGTCCACAGAGCTGACAAGGGCCCACTTCAGGCTCCCAGCTTCTAAAGATATGATTATACAGAGGCAGAGGGTTCAGAATACAGCAGAGAATGATCACAGTGGTCTGTGACTTACCTACGAGAAACGTAGGAGAACTTGGGTAGTTTGGTTGAAAGAGAAAGTTTAGGGGGTACACTAAAAGCCTTCAGAAGTATGTAAAAGCACATTACAAAGAAGACGCAAATGAATAAAAGGTCAAAATTTGGATTAACAAAAAGCAGAGTTTGCTGTCATATAAATTCTTTATTTGCAGAAGGATCTCAACTAGTCTGTTTGTGTTGGAACACCTGTACAGTCAACTTTAGAGAGTTCTGTGTTGCACTGGGAGTTATACAGTGTGAGAATCAGTATCAAACACTCTGACATTGCATGCTTTGAGTAGTACGTACTTAGGGCCATTGCGATTATGAAAATTTTGTGTGCAGTCTATAAAGTGGAATATACTCACATTAAAAAGTTACTTAAATAATTTTGAATGCTAATCTGTTCAAGAATCAATTCTGAACTAAAACTTATTATCTAGAAGGCTAATAAGTTTCTCTCCTAACATCTATTTTCTTAACTTACTAGGATAGTAATCTGATTTTTTTAACGGGTGAAGTCACTTCAGGAAGAAGAGGGAAACTGAAAGGTAGGTAACTTTTTTTTTTTCCTTCTTAGTATTATGGGATTTATTTGATTTCTGTGATTCTGAAAGATAATGTGAAGTGGGTAAGAGTTTCTGCAATATCTTAAAATATACTTTAGAAAAGACCTTTGGCACATATTTTCTTTTTCCAAGAAACATATTATTCTTTATTAACAGCTCTACCAACAAAGGGCATAAACTGGAAACAATGGGCAACTGGAAACATACAGAAGAAGATGCACACAGGAGACAACAGAAAACAACCACACTTTTAAAAATTATGAGGGAAAAGAGGGGGGAAAATCTCTATAAAGAACTATGGAGACATGGGCCAGATCTTATTGTACATGTCCAGGTGTACAACAGGGCTTTAACAGCTGTGGAAGGCTCCAATACTGAACTACCTGCTTTTAAGTTCTTTCTCTCAAGTCAAGTTCTGTTTGCACCTATTGAGGACTTGAGCCTAAGTCTGTAATATTACCTGCTGCTTGGAGTCTGACTCCCTTAAGTGAAAGAAAAGCTGTAAGGAACCATTTCTATGTAGTGACTGGGCAGAACCTTATCAGTTTTCTCCAGAGAGCTTCTAGCACATTCTACCTGTATTTCTGAAACAGAATATGGTTTCCCCAAATGCTTTTAACTTTTCTTATTGCTACCAGAGCCACCCAAAGAATTTGAATTTGAACAACAACTTTGCCCTATAATTCTTGCGTGGAAGAGACAATGAAGAGCTATCATAATTTCTCTGTCACAGTCATGATTTTATGGGCCACTACTATTACCCTTCTTGGCTGTCATTTTTCCTTGTCTGTGGGCCTCACACAATATCCACTGCTTTCTGGGTGAAATATCCTTGTCTGTGAGCCAAAGTGCAGAATACCTGCATCACATAGTCACAGGCTTGTGAAGTGGCCTGTGGCACATACTCTGATATACACCTGGAGTTTATATTTGACAGTGATGTGTATAGAGGCCTGATTAAGATAGGGGGGAAGCTGACTAAACAAACACAGAGTCAATTAATTGATCTGTATATAATTTTTTGTGTTACTGGAAAGCCTCATAGAAAAAAAAAACTCAGTGTAGGACTGCCATTCCTGACCATCAGGCCGTCAGAAAGAATAGTACACTGAAAAGTTTATTATAAAAAAACTAGCATACACTAAAATATACACAAGCACTTAGCGTAGGAAAAGCCCTGGCAAGAATCCTAAAAATGTGTTTATGGAATCATTACAATAGTGAAAATGTCACTGAATATATAGTTAAACCAGTGAGTATTTAGAAGAGAGAAAAATACTTGAACTTATGTACATTGGGGTTATTTGCAGAGCTTCTATCACAGCTGCAGTGCAAGTACACCTAGCTATGAGTATTCACTGCTGAGTCCGAACCACAGAACTGAGCATGTAGGAAAATTGTATTTAAGGGCAATATTAAGATTGTTAGTAAGGGAGATGATGTAATATTGTGGCATAGTTGCAAAATAAATAGTGGTTTACACTTCTCTGTGAGTACCCTGGCTTCTCAGTGGGCCTTGCTCTGGACAGAACCATGTGTCCTGGTTGCTGTGGGATAACAGGGGAGCCTTTCCCAGCTGTATTGGCTTGTCTACTTGGGCACCTGTAAGATCCCTCGCTGTGGGGAAGGTAGGTCTGTCACTAAGATTCATCTCAGGGGACTTGGAAATGTTACTTGTTTTATCCTTTTCACTTGTGTTAGGAAGACAGTAGAAAGAGTAAGATGCTCATATGTCTAGATCTGTCTTGTTCCTTCATCCTTCCTTGCCTGCACTGAAATCCCTTCCATGTCAGAGATTCCATGTCTATTTAAATCTCTGAGAGCCTGCTGCCCTTATCTACACTAAGCTGCAATTTTCTAGCCCCAACAAAACAAATGGTTGTAAATGTTAGAAGGAAAAGACGACTTCTTTCTTGTGTCTGAATGCCACAGATGCCACCAAGTGAAGGCATCAAGCTGATCCTTCTTGCAGAAGGACTAACTAGGCACTCTGTGTCTTCTGGGTAAGAAATAGAAATACTCTGCATATACTCTTTTCCTTGTTGGTCTAAAATAGGCCATAAAGAAAGATATTCCAGGCACAGTGTTTATAAAAACCTGGAGAGGACTGAGTGACACGTCAATCTTTAGATGGTTCTTGAAAGCTGATATCTGGCACAGTCAAGGTAAATTTGAATTACATATTGACTGTAGCTGAAACTCTGTGCTACATGTGCTAGGGGCAGACAGGTGATAGAAGGCATGTGTGGTTAGTCTGAGGAAATGAAAATACGTTTCAGACATGTGATTCCTTTTGCCCCCTTTCTGTGAAATGGGTTGAACAAACTGAAATTTCTTTGTCTTGTGTGATAGAATTGTAATACAGTGGTGGATGTGGAAGAGGTCTTTCTCTGGGAAGTTTCTGTTGTCTTGATAGCTGGATATTAATATAGGCTGTTATCATGCATAATAAACCATCTGTGAGTGAAAATATCTGTGATGTTAATTCCAAATTATATATACAGGAGTGGCATGGTAGGTGCCACTCCATGATGGAGAAGTCATTGTCTGGGTTGTTTTGTGATCATCTCCAAAAGTTGTGCTTTTTCTTACGAGAGAAAATCCTGTGCATTCTTACATAATAAAAAGGTAATCTTGTGAGTTGTCGTCTAACTCAGGTTTTGAAGATATGCTTGTAAGCAAGAAAAGAGTGAGGAAAAGCAATCTTTTTTCTGAAGTGACAAGTGACAACACCCCTTTTTTTTTTAAGTCCACTTTCCCATGCATCTCTTGTCCAAGTGGCCTTACACTTTCCCAAAATAATTTCCTCTGGCTACAGACCAAACACAAGAACTTAAGGCAAAAAAATGTTTCTTAAAAAAATGTCTGAAAGGGTATCTGTTGCATGATAAAAATGGAATTGTATTTAATGATGTTGATTTAGTACTTAGGGCTAATAATTATGTGTTAAAATCAGATTCTGATTTTTATATGGGTGCTACAGATTTTTCTTCTATCTAGAAGTGTACATACAATATGAAGGAAATAGCAGATGGAAAGACCTCAGTGGTATGTCAGACTTGTTCCCAGCCATATTCTAGCAGTGCTCCATTCTGTCACCATCAGCAGAACCCCTTCCCAAGGTCTCTGGTGGAAGGAAGTGTCACAGTTCAGGGCTTGCTGGCCTCACCACTGTTTACATACATGGGAACAGCAGCTGATCCAGTAATTGCCATAGGGTGGTGTAACCTTTTCATTCCATTATTTTGCTCACTGGCTGTCTGTCACAAGTGTCAAATTCTAATCCCTCAGTGGGTAGAGGCTGCAGCTGTTGCTGATTTCGTCAGCTTCCACAATAGCTGCATCCTCAGCACAGACACAAGCCAGTAGCAAAGGTGAGATTTATGTTTGGGGTTTTTGTGTTTCACAATAATACCTATACTCCTTAAGCTAGATGAAGTCTTCTTTGTTCTTTGCCTTGTACAAAAAATAGTAATATGAAAAAAACATCCCCATGGAATTTAAAAATCTTGACAGATTTATTAATCTAAATATCTAAGAGTACAGCAATTGCACTCTTTTAGACTTGTTACAGAGTGAAATAAAACACCCACATGCCAGCCACTATCTTCTTGCAGCTGGGGAAGGATGAAAGGGAGGATCTCATTAGATAGAAAAGAAGGAACTTATTGTTAGCTACTGACTGAACCAAGAAGAGAGCCAGCATTTAGATTTCTCTTCACAAAATATTGGATGAAACTGCATGTCGCTGGACTGTAGTGTCTGTATATCAGCAATGTTAACCTTCAAAACAGCAACAAAACAATTCTTTTGATCAGTTGCTGAATCTCACATAGAAACTTTGTTTTTTGGACATCCTAGTGGACACAAGATTTCTTTGCTTGGATTCTCTTTGCCTTCTAGGGTTAGATTTCATATGACCTGTAGCTTTGTAGGAACGGCATCTGTATCCCTTTCCCACATGTAGAAGGAAAGATAGACAAATTCTGCTGTCTCTCAGAGCAGGCTGTTTTGAGGAACTGCAAAAGTAAATGTTCAGCGGCATCAGTGCAGTGTCAGACTGCTGCATTTCCATGTAAAACATGGAAATTAGTCATGTGGCCCGCACACTTGCAGAAGTTTTCTCACATCTGTATGCCATGAGTAGACTTGATTCGTGAAAGTGCAAATGGGGTAGAGAGGACTTAAACCTGATGATTACAAAGGACATTCCATGATCTAAGAAAGGGTATGCATACATTGTGGCTTAGAGTAATTTATTCCATGTTTAAATAGTGTTCTCTTAAAATGTATAATGTGGGTGTTTGTCTGAGCTCCTGACAAAAAAATTTATTACAAATTATGTGTTTTCTGAAAGACACATGCTACTTTCCATTTAAATTTGCTACAGATGTTATCTTTGGATTCAGCAATGTACTAATTTGGGCAAGGAAGGAAAATATCTGTTCCTTTTTAACAAGGCAAAAATCTTTTCCTTTTTAACAAAGGAATTAAGCCAGAGGTGTGGTTGTTTTTTCTCAACCTAGGCCATCCATATGATAATGTAACAGTAACTTGCAAAATGCCTCAAAACCTCACAGAACAGAGACAAGTGATGGTAGTAGGATTAATTAGTAAGATTTTTGTTTTGGTTTGGTTTTTTAATTGGTTTTTTGGTTGGTTGCTTTTTTTGATGAGGTTTTTTTAATGGTGTGGTGATAATTTTTTTATTATTATTCATAAAGTAGATCACGGCTTGTCACTTTCCTGAAAACAGGTAACAAACTGAAGGAGGCATGATGACATACTTCACAGATCTGAGCATCTTCCCTGGAGATCTTTCAGCAGTTGCAAGTCATCACTGGGCCACTATCAAGGAGAATCAGCAGGGCTAGGGCATTGGGGGTTTTCTTCCAGCAAGGAGGCAGACACTGGAAGAAATGCTGTCTGCACACGCTCTTGGAATTGCGCAGCCACCTTGCCAGGAAGGGAAAATGTCTGCAACTCATGCAATCCATGCCATCTCTGGCAGACTTATTTTGGTGGGTGTTGTGATGCAGGCTTTTATTCTCTTAGAACTGGAAGGAGACATTTAAATGATAACTTTTGAATGTCATATTAAAAAACTTTCAAATAAGTCATTGTTCAGAACAGCTATTCCCAAACCAGCTTGCTTTCTTTAAAAATCTCCTGAAACTTTTGTTCTTGTTTGTTAGTTTGTTTTTCTTGACTTTTCTCACATTTTCTTCACATTTCTCCCCCATCCCCCCAAAAGATTCAAAATTACTCTGTAGCATAGCAGAAAAAAAAAAACCAAAAACAGTCAAGGTGGAATTTCCCCCAGTATTCCTTTTTGTCTAAATCCTAGTGAAAGTCAGTGGTGTTGATGCTCCAAAACCAGTTAATTATTTTAAAAATCTACCTAAATAAAGCTATCTACCTAAATAAATCTACCTACCACCTTGTTTTTGCTGAGTAACATTTACAGAGCCTGCACTGTAATAGAGCATCTCTTCATTGACAGAGGAGGACAAAACATTTTTAGATATCTAGTTTGAAGGTAGGGGTCATGTCAGTTGGAGCAAAAGTTAGCAGTATTTTTCATTTCAGTGTCTGTTGGATGAATGAAGTTGAAGATGAAGCTGTGTTACCAGTCAGCTAAATGCTGGTAGCCATGGAGAGAAGCAGCAGCTAATTGAAACTAATAAATCTCTCTGTGTTAGTTAGTCTTGTCCAAAAAAGTAAAAGGCAGGTGGTAACAATGAGTATAACTACATTTCATTTTTGTTGTGAGATTACAGTTACAGGTAGAGTTATGCCATTAGTTGTTTAATTACAGTATTAGAAATTCAGCAGGGCATGGTGTGAATGAAGCAGTTTATTTATTTGCATAAGTGACACACAGGAACTTCATTCTTGCTGTCTTTCAAAATTTCTCCTTCATTGCATGCTTTGTCTTGGAGCAGAGATTTTGAAATCTGCCAAAGGCATCACAGTACTGGTTAACAGTTGGACTCAATGATCCTAAGGGTCTTTTCCAATGTAAATGTTTCTATGATTCTATCCTATGGTTCTATCTAACTTCTCTGACAGGTTTCCACTTCTCAGTCTGGCTCTACAGATCCAAAGTGCCTATTCAAACTCTGTGTGTAATTCAAGAGAGCAAATGCTTGACACATTAAATAAAAATTTGGGAGAGGCAAGTGACTTGTCAAGTTATAGAGTGGAATCCTTTCATCTTGGCATTCTTGAATGGTTTTTGAACCTAAATATTGACATTTTGACACTGTGCATCTACAGAGAGCAGTAGGTGAAAATGAAACAGAGCTGAAAAAAATGTCTTGGTCAGAACTTTGCTCACAAAAACTGTGAAAGAAAGCATTTCTTAAATATATGCTAGTATAGGTAAGTAATATATGCTAGTAAGGTTTTCTGTTCAAAATAAGCAGTCTCTTATTTCTGAAGTTTTGTATTTGAAACACTTTGAAACAAAGCTTTTCAGATAGGAAAAGAAACCTACCAAATTTTTGGAAGTATGTTTTTGAAACCATTGTTTTGAAAATAAATTAAGTGAAAATAAATGAAACAAAAATAAATTAAACACATTATCCTTTTGATTTGCTAAAAATTGAAGACATGCATTCTTTTATATTGTTATGCTGTAACTTCTTCTTAATTGCCAGCAACTGCAAAAGGGATCTTTACAGCCTTGACTAGGAGTTCTTAGATCTGTATGAGATCTCCCTGATACAATGATCTCTGAGATTTGTACTTCTGTGTTGCACTATGTTTCTATTACTGTGATGGTGCTACCTACAGTTGCAGACTTCAGCTTGGCTGTTCCTCTGTCTCTCTGAAGTCAAAGTAATATGGTGGTAAAATTATAAACGGGAAAGGATTTAAATAGGATTTTGATTTTTTTGTCCCCTGGATTTTTAAAGGAATAGACAGCTATTGAACTATTTCCACAAACTGATGTACCCTTTGGATTTCATGTAAGTCCTGTTTTAAGAGCTAAAGTGGAATATGAGTTTTGCTGGTTATTTTGCAGGGAAGTCAGCTTTATATTCATTATTTTATTGCATACAGTACTCAGCTGCTTCTGGTCACCAACATTAGCCAAATTGTTCAGATATTTTCAGTTTAAATATGAAAGAGAAAACCTGAAACAGAATTTCTTCATTTTTTTCCTCATGACAGCATTTAATTGCATCCCTCATTATTTCTGACCATGTTTAAGCTCCTTTTTGCTTTACCCTGTGCCTACAAAAATAAAAGTAGCAAAGTACCTTTAAAATAAAACAAGCAAGACAATTAATTTAAGAAAAAAACAGAAGGGCATGCCAAACCAAACCCCTGTATTCAAATGCACCTACATAATGAGAAGTCCACAATGAGACCTTGAGTTTTGTGGTCAAAAATCAAATATCTGTTCTCACAACTACATGTGAAGTTCAAATACAGTAAAAGGACTGATTGCAAATACTTTCTAAAGAGGTTATGAGAAAAGACTTACCTAGGAAGTGCGGCCAAGATTTAAGCCATTACTTCAAATGTGAAGCATTTGGCAACAAGAGATCATATTCATCAAAAAAAGATGTCCTAGTTCATTATTTTTGGTCTGAGAAAAATCTGGTTCTTTGCTTAAAGCTACTCAGTGTACCAGCAAACAAGCATTATAGAAATAGAATCAAAATGCATTTTTTCCTTAATCAAATAACATAGCACCCTAAATAAATTATTAACATTATTTTACAGCTATGTGAAGTGTGAGATATGATCTGTTAATATACAAAATTGATGCACCCCTCCCATGCAAAATCAGCCTATTTCTGTCTAGGTTGGAACTGGCACAGTTGGCCCAAGTGACTGGAAAGCTCAGTGGCTTTGTTTGTTTATTGCTGTCGTGCAGCACAGTTTCCACTGGACAACTTTGCTAAACTGATGTAACCTCAGGCAGAGCTGGACATACGAATGGGCAGACACACTCAGAATTCATTCGACTGTACATCCAAATGTTTTAATCAGAGCTGATTAACCTAGCTGAGCATCAAGTCCTCCCTTCTCCTTTGTGCACACCTCCAATAATCCTGTCATGTTAGGAAGCAGTTTGCTCTTCTTTCCCCTCTTCCCATAGTACAAGTACTACAGATTCGAGTCTTCTGACAATTTGTGGCATGTAGGTCTCCCTTCCCTGGCCAGTTCTTTTGAGGTGAGAGATGTTTCTTTGCTGGGCTCTGGTTCTTGCTTCAGGGAATGATGGAAATTCAGAAGTATTCTTTGGCTTCTCAGAGATTCAGTTCTGTTCTACTGGATTTGGAGAATTTTATTGCAATAAGAGCCATGCCTGTGGAAAAGCAAACAGACCTCAGAGGTCATTTTTTAAAGTAGCAGCACCTTTGGAACAGTAACACAAGCTCTGACTGGGTGGGAACAGAAGAAGAGGAAAGAAGGGATGCCAGAGAGATCCATGACTAATACAGCAGTAGTCCAGACAGATCTGAATCTTACAACAGCTTTCAACTATGCCATGGACTGGCTTGATTCTGATCCCACTGAAATCAGACTTCAAGGAGGGACAGAAGGGTACCACTGATTGATGTTATAATCATTCTACCTTTCAGTCCTGTTCTGATCAAGTGATGGAGTGTATTTAAGGCACCCACAAATTGCTTTTAGGGGTAGCTCACTGCTACTGCTGCCGATAAATTAATGAAATAACATACACTCCCTCTGCCTTTTGTGTGCCAAGTTTGTGCATGTCTGCATTCAAATACAGATGAAAAATCAAATTTATTTGGCTTAAGAAGTTTTCACTGACAACATAACTCATTCCTCTTGAGTTCCTGGATAAGCTGAAGCTGAAACTGTTTGTTCTTCTTTCACTGCCCAGTTCCTGAAAGCTGGGGTTAGAGCTGGCTTGCTTTATATCAAAGTTGTGCTGAGACACACTGACAGCTAGGGCAAATAAGCTGTCACTTTCCTATTCCTCCAGTTCAACCACACTTTAGTATAAGACCTTAGAGAAAGACTAGACTTAGTTGCAGATAATACTGGAAATTCCACATGACTTTTAGTAATTATATGAAAATGGGTTTCTTGATACTATTTTTTTAATTGCCTGATATTTGACAAGAATCATATGTCTACATATCCTTCATTTTTCATGTTGGAAGTATTGATAAATTCATGTCTTGCAATAATGATAATTGCAGTGAAAACATAGTTGTAAGATTAGAACTAGTTTTTCTTGAACACATGTCTGTTCTATCTTGACAGCTAATTTACCTCAGCACTTTTCCAGGACCAAGAGAGCATCACTCCTGTTAAACGGAGACTCCTTCTGACTGATAGAAATGTTAGTTAGCATTGGCAATTGCACCAATATCAAATACAGCTTCATTTTACAAGAAAGTGTGAAGTTTTTAATCCCGCCTATTGATTAAATAGGGTGACCAAGAAGGAAGTGTGGGAAGACTTCTAGCTTAAGAATCTGTCTTTTAAAAGTGTTCAAAGATTTTTGCAAGCACATCTAGTAAATATAGGACCAGTTCTGATTTACAGTATGATTAGTGGCATTACTCTGGAAGCATGAGTCGGCCATAAAATGTTACAAATCAATTAAGTCCATGGTCCAAAACTGAAACATGGTTAAAAAAGAAAAATACACATAAATGAGAGTTCATCATTAAAACATCCTGTAGCTAGATTATTATTCTATTCTTCTCGAAAAATATATATAATATGTGAAGATACTAAGCATGCTTACTATCTTGTTCATGTGAAATTAGTGTTTTGAGGTGGCTTAGTTTAGGACCTACTCCAAAGAGCACAGTTTTCAGCAGAATCAGAAATGTGTATCTCTTCAGGGTGTATCAAGTCTTCTCAGTTTCCATTTTTGAAAAAGCGGGCAATGTAGCAGATGGAGGCACAATTTCGAATTTCCAGGATTTGTACTATGAGTGTACTAAAAAGGACTATTTGCAGCCTGAAATCCTACATCTTCTATGCTTACTTATTCCTTCAGAAAACACCTTTTAATGACCTACTGCTTCCAGTGCATTGAATACAGACTTTTCCTTTGATACTGCAAGTTTTCCAAAATACCAAAGCAATGTGAGAGAAACATCATCTGCATGTTTTGCCAAACAGATTAACTTTGGCTACCCATGTAAATTTTCTGTATCTTTTGATCAAATATGTCACCCTGTTGCAAATTTGGAATTCATGCCAAATATAGCATCCAGCAGTGAGATAAGACTGAATTCTTTCATGTGAACTACAGTGGAGTTTTAAAATTCTTATTTGTGATAAATATTCTGTATTTACTGTTACAAATGCTGCTCAAATAATTAATTCCTCAAATAATTTGAAAATACTATTGTTGCTTTTGAACTCAACCAACTTAACATTCATTCTCAGAAAGATATTTGTTCCAATGCTGGTACAAGTACTACTGCTTTTTATTTCATAAATGTGTGCAAATACATATTGCTAGCTTTTGTTATTATCCAAAATTTTAATAGTTGGTGAAAATTATATTTTTACTGGAAAATTATGTTTGGCTATTGGAAAACAAAAAGCAGACAGGGCTTACCCACTGAAGGCAGTGGTACTTATTCTGAAATTTCCATTTAGTATGTCTGACAGAAATGAGCTTCATGCTGTTTCAGTTCCAAAAACATTGTTGGGAAATATTATAGATGATAGTTTTCATCAGTCAGGAATACTCATTCAGGAATACTCAGCCAGATTACCTGTTACTTAAGAAATCTTAATTAAAAAACAAACAGGTGTAAAAAAATGCTCCCAGGATTGGAAAGATCTTATGAGGAAGAATAAGAAAGCTTAGGCAGCATGTTCAGGCAAAACAAAAAGATGGGTAAGACTGTATTCTATAAGTACATTAGAAAAAGTGCTGATTAAGTTAAGGGAAATGCTGACACAAGAACAAGTGGATATAAACATTTTGTGTACTGTTATTCTGGATTTTAAAAGGTTTCTGATTCTAAAAGAAATGAGACTCTATGAAGCTCTCCCCTAAGAGTAGCAAGAGCAAAAACACAAAAAAAACCCAACCCCAAACAAAAAAAAATCTAATTGATTATAAGCATAGCCATCATATGAAAAATATTATATGGCATGGTTGCCTACAAAAACAAGGAACTGAACTTAATGACCCAAGAGTCCCTTCCAATCTGCTGTTCTTAATTAGATGTATGAGTATCATGGGGGCTTTTCTAGCCTCCAGCCGGTTCCTGCAAGAAGATCCTTTTTTTTCTGTGACTTCTTACTAATATCCCTGCAAATCTGTAGATCCCCACTGACATGTAGGTGATATGGATTCTTGGATCAAATTCTAAGGAAGGGTTCATGATCCCAGAAGAAAATTCTGTATCTGGCTTCTGTTTTCCATCTTGATTTTGCATGCAGCTTGTTTCAATTCCCAAAACTCCATTCTATTAATTGCTTAATTTTTCTTGTGAAGATAACATTTCTTATTGAGGAATGAACGAAATACTCATTAAGAATACATTTATAATTAAAATTCATATGACTGGGAATAGTTTTACATGCACAATATCTGTTGCCAAGACCTGAGTGTTCTTTCCACTGTGAAATCTGTGCAAGTGGAGGGTTCAGTGGCTTTCAGACACTTGAAAAAACATTATAATTTTCATTTCTGCAGGTCAGGTCTTGTGCCATGAAAATTGAAGCACATACTTCTTACAGGATCAGTGGGTAAATATTAAGGTAGCCTAAGCTTCCAGTGTCAGTGGGAAAAATTGTAGTGGGAACCTCTGAAAATGAAGTTTTTGATACAGTAGTATCATAGACAATGACACAGTTGCCTTTTATGGAGCTCCATAGTGCAATCGTTTTTGAGACTGAATCCTTATCTTACCACTTACAGTCACTTCAAAGTCTTCACCAAAGTATTTCCTTTACACAGGATATAATCTGGCTATTTCTGCCTCTGTTGCTTCACCTGTAAATGAGGGCAGTGTGTTGAGGGCTGCACATACTTGCAGGGGATATCTGGAGTCTCTGATAGAAAGTCCTACTTGTAAATTATTATGAAAAAGGTTTTTCCTAGAAAATACGTATTGCGTTGCAAGTTCTAACTTGCTATGATGGTAGATAGGAATGGAAAGATTCCTGTTAATTTGGAATTAAACTGGTAAACTCCAATGACTTTAGTTACTGCTTTCAATTGTTCAGGGATTATCTAATGTGCTGTTTTCACAGGGAAGTTCACCAATGGCAATAACCCCAGAGTTCTTACTGTTCGTGAGCTTGCTGTGTGAAAGCCATGACCTCCAAAACTCAGAGGGACCCATTTGCTCATGCCAGCAGCCATGCCAGGTCTGCCTGCCAAGAGAGAAGTATGGTACCAGGGTCTGAAAGGAATACAAGACAGCCTTCAAATGCTGAATAAAGAGGACTGAAATTTTCTTATCTCTCCATTCTGAGTGGAAAGGATTTGATTCTGGAATTTTCCTTTGGCAGTGTTTTATCTTTGTCTTTGTACTGAGAATAGTGTATTTCTTCCTATTCTGGACACTGTAATCAATAATCCCAGAATTTTATTGCATTTTAAAAAAATACTTTATTAGGGCAAACCTCTGCCTTTGACATGATTTGTGCCACTGTTAAAGTTGTTAAAGTTTTTAAATTCAATCCTGGCAATTAAACCAATGAAAAATACATAATGCCACTATTTCACTCTGCAGTGCAGAAGATAGCTGAATGTCTTGTATCTGGAAGTCTAAAACACAACCACTAATCTGTGGCCAGCGCAGACCAAGAACAAACTTGCAAGAAGAAATCTGCAGCTCTCATCAGACATAGACCAAGAGGTTTCTTTGGCCATGGGCTTGCAAACTCAGCAAGCCTTTTTTTTACTCAAAACCTTGTAGCATGTGAATGGAAAAGAAAGATATTTTATCCAAAGCAAGTCAGCCTGAAACCCCTGCTGCCTTTTAGCTGTAAAATGGAAGCTGAAGTGACTTTCATCATCATGTGCCACCCAAAAAGATGATTTTCTACTTGGTCTTTTCTCAATATTTTCTGTATGCATGACAATTTGAAGTTTCTCCGAATGTTTCTCAGTACATTACAAGCAACAGCAAATGCAAGTTACTTAAATTTCGACAGTTACATGTTTTAGAAAGGCAAACTGTGTTCCTTTTCTAGTCAATAGATGAACTGAGCTCATAAATATCAGATCATCTTTATTTATGCAGAGAACATGGGCAAAGGCAAGACTGTGCCTGTAAGAAGAGTCAGGAGAGGCTCCTTGCTTTATGATGTTCATGCTCTTATTTCCCATTTAAAACCACGATAATCTATACTACCGTTTATCTTCAGGGACTGTCAGCCAATTTAATTAGGTAATTTTTTAACAGCATTGGGAAATGGAAAATACAGTATATGCATTGAATATTGTCATTTGGTCTGGAGGATATTTCAGTGTATGTTTTAGCCAATTTGATTTTTTTATAGATTTTTATTAGCTCTGTCTTGGTCCCATTGTCAGTGCAAATAATTTTGAATTTAACTGAAAAAATTTTGCTTTGTTTCTTCACATTTAAGATAGCAGTTGTTTTGTGTCTGTGGGAGTCCTAAATTCCAAGATCTGCTGGCTTTTTTTCCCCTTCCTTATGACTTGCAGGATATATGCATCCCAATGATGTTTTGGAGGGAAGCAAATCTGCCCACATAAGGAAACATGTGGAAAGCCATTCTGGAAGCATGGAAAGCATAACCATTTATCAAACAAATAAAATCTGTTGTTTTAGAAGGCACTTTGAGTTTACTTCTTTTCACCTTGGAGTTTACTTCTCACAGAGGTCACCAAGCTTTATTATTTGGTGAAACTGGGTGATTTTGAGATCTTTTGATTTGGACAATTTGAAATAAGAAGTAAAATCATTAGCTGCACTTCCATCTCTTCAGCTGGCATCTAATAGCAGTCTTAGGTTGACATCTCAAAGGGATGAAATCCCTACTCTGATCTTTTTACTTTCTCTATGATATCTGGATTTTCATTGCATTGCTTGTAGGATATTCAACCTATTTATAACACTACTTACTGAGGTCAGTAACTTTGATTCCAAAGTCCCCAGTCAGCAAGAAATCAATTTTAGCTGAGTATCCTTCCGCTCTTACACAGGGATTCACTGTGAGAGAGGTTAAAAGTGTCTGAATATCCATGTAGACTCATCTGGATTCTCATGAGGTAGGTAACTAGGGTGTCCTCTTCCTGTATTTTTTCCTTTTTTCGTTAAAAGCGTATTCATTTAATCTGCAAGTTACTCAAGCAGCTTTCAAACATATCTATAGTTCCTGAAGGTCTTTACTACTGTTTCTCTTGAGTTGGAGCTGGATTTATTTGCCAATTAACATAAACTTTGATTTTATGAGCCACAGTATGAATGGTACAAAATAAAGGGTAGGGGATTTACAATGTTTTTCTATAATTTGTACAGGTAGCATAATCTTTTGAGAATGTGGCAAAATCTTAATTCCAATTTAAAACAGTTTAAACTCGTGAAAATTGTTGCCTCTGTTTTGGTTTGGGAAAACACACCGAAGAGACTGTACCACTACCTGCTCAACATGTTCAGTTCCAGACTTTCCAGGCTGCTACTCAGAAACCCTATATAGTTCCATTTCCAGTTAAAGTTAGTATTAACAGCGATGAACACTTTATGCTTGTCATTCTTAAAATTTCAGAATTTTTTACATTCTGGCAATCCCTATACTTGAGTCTCAAAGCAAGCAATTTTACATTGCCTTGTATTCCAAAGCCTGCAGTACCTGCCCTTTGA
This sequence comes from Motacilla alba alba, assembly GCF_015832195.1. Lineage (NCBI taxonomy): Eukaryota > Metazoa > Chordata > Aves > Passeriformes > Motacillidae > Motacilla > Motacilla alba. Next base: position 29,881,039 of record NC_052016.1, on the reverse strand, counting down.
GGATTCATTCTCCTTCTCTTGGTGGTACAAACACAAGGACTAAGATGTCTCAAAGTGGGACCCTCAAAATGAATGGACATATTTTGGGAAATGGCATTAAATTACATACAAAAGGATTTACTGTAGTTATCATTAGAAGAGAGCAAATGAGGAAATTGTCATTCCTTATACTGTGATTGTTGTCATTCCTTTCCTCACATGAAGCCAAATAGAATCTCTGAGAGCAAAGATTCTTATTTTCTGTTTGAGTCCAAGAGCAGGTGTCTGAGACATGTCAGAAATATGTCATCTGATCTGCTTTCTCTGTATGATCCAAAACATGCCATCAGTATTCTTCAGGTTAGATATCTCAAAATGCATAATTGATGCTGACCAAAACCGGAATTCTGTACTTACAGTCAAATAAAAAGAAGCCAAAGTTCCCAGATAAGACTAATCTATAAGCTGGTGATCTATTGTTCCTTTGCAACCATTATGCCATTCCTGCTGGGACACAAGGTAGAAAGTGGTCTATTGAACAGCAGTACCAGAAGTCAGATTACTTTCTTTATACTGTTTTATGATGTTGGGGATGTGTCGTGGTTTGAGAGGAAGTGAGTTTTTGGGAGGTGGTGGTCAAACCAATAGGTGCTCAGATGTGAATATTGGCACCTGGTTTGGCCATTGAGGATATGGATACGCCTCTGAGAACACAGGGGTTAAAAGCAAGGAACTCCCAGGAGAACTCTCTCTTGGTTCCGGTGGATGGAGAGGTCAGACCTCCCCTGCCCAGCTGCGGGCTGGGCGGGGGAGGAGAAGCCACGAGGCCGGAGGGAGGTAGGCCGGAGCCTTGGGCAGAGAAGGGAGGTGAAGGCCTCTGGCCCCGCAGGACAATAGTGAGCCCCCCACAGATTATGGAAGCGTGGAAGAACTCTGCAAGGCATTGGGCAGCCCCCCTTTCCCAGGAGGGAGAGAGAGAGAGAGAGGTGCCAGTGGTACCTTGAAATTTGATAGCACTGGTGCTGGCCCAGTGCCAGTGCCCCCATGAAAACCTGTTCTCCCTGGTGTCTGCTGTGAGATGCGATCAGAAACAGAGCAAAGCAGGCCTCCACTTGTGAACAAAGAAAAAAACTTTCTTATCTTACACCTATAGTAAAATGAACACACAGAGCAAAATGGAAACCTTTCAAACATTTCTCCTCCTCCCACTCAATTTCCCACTGCATAAAACAAAACCTTAGATTTTTACCAGTCCATCACCCTTCAAATAATCAACTCAGTCCATCTCCACCCTTCCGACAATCACCTCTCATTTCATCAAGGAGAGAGGAGTCCCTCTTGTGCCACAGGCTTCCCCTGGAAACACAGCCGAGTCCAGTTGTGTTTCCCCGTCATTCAGCACCACCTTCGTGACTTCTTCCTTCCATGTCCAGTGCTCTCACCACTGCACATGGACCAGAGCTGCTTTTAGGGTTCCCTTTTCAAGGATGCTTCACCCAGTTCCAGGAGAAAACGACAGTCTTTCACCTTTTTGGGACACTAGTCCCCCCCAATATTTCACCCCCTGGGGCCGAGGGGTCTCGAGAGCACCATCACCTCATCACCCATCGTCTCTGCTCACATCACTCCTTTGGCACCAAGCCATCCGCCTCCCCCTAAAATGCAGTCTCTGTATTACAGGAAAGGTTCTGTCCATGGCCATACAAGAAAAGTCCAGCCAAAAGCCACTCCATCCTCTCCTCCACCTAGGATTCTTCTCAACTTCTCTCAGTCCTTCTTCACCTTCACAGCTTACATCACACTTGCACGTTTCCTCTTACTTTATCCCTATCTCTCCTCTCCTTCAGCTTCCGGAGGATCAGCATTTGCAAGGTTTCCATCATCCCACAGAAGGGTTAAAATCAAAGTCTCTACTCGTCCAGAACTCCCACACTGGCCCTGCCGGGCACTCTTCTCGCCGCCCCCCCTTCTCCTTCTCGGCCAAGCCAGTGCTATCAAATTTCAAGGTACCACTGGCACCTCTCTCTCTCTCTCTCCCTCCTGGGAAAGGGGGGGTGCCCAATGCCTCGCAGAGTTCTTCCACCCTTCCATCTCTGTAGAGAGCTCACTATTGTCCTGCAGAGCCAGGGGCCTTCACCTCCCTTCTCTGCCCAAGGCTCCGGCCTACCTCCCTCCGGCCTCGTGGCTTCTCCTCCCCCGCCCAGCCCGCAGCTGGGCAGGGGAGGTCTGACCTCTCCATCCACCGGAACCAAGAGAGAGTTCTCCTGGGAGTTCCTTGCTTTTAACCCTTGTGTTCTCAGAGGCGTATCCACATCCTCAATGGCCAAACCAGGTGCCAATATTCACATCTGAGCACCTATTGGTTTGACCACCACCTCCCAAAAACTCACTTCCTCTCAAACCACGACATTCCACCCTTCGCCTCTGAGAACACACTAAAATTCTTATTAAAATAACATTAAACACACTCCTTCTAAAACAATAACTTACACTATACCTCTATTCCTAGATTTCCTCTACCAATCTACCTTAACCTACTACAGGAAGACAGATGGGTTTTGGTGGGTTTTTTTGGTGGGGGTAGGGTAGACTTAAATTTCTGGTTTTCTTGTTTGTTTTTGAGAGGCAAAAAGGCAAAAAAATTACAGTGGATGGAGCACAATGTTTGAAGGGTGGATGGATTTCAAACCAGGACTAGGTTCTGTCCCTCCTGTTCAGAGTACAAGCAGAGTGAGGCTGGGTCAATCTGCACTCACTGGGGTAGACAAGTTCTGTGTGGTGTTTTCAAGTGTGTATGTGTTTGTGTTAGGTAAGGATGAAAGTCTTGGCAAATAGTCTTGTATGTGTCATCCCCTGTATAAATAACTTTAACAGGTTTGTTGAATAAATCAGGATTGATTTAATATATACAGTTCTTGAACACTTTTCAAGTGTTTTCCTATAAATCTCTTGATTTCACAATCTGTTTATGGTGATCTCTTACAAGGCTAAGTGGCTGCAGTGAGAGTTTCACACAGTGCCTGTAGATGTAACATATCTCTTCACTGTGAGAGAAGAGCAGTAAGATTTACCTGCACACTATTGCAGCTTCTGTAAATCCTTCATACCCTCACTCTCTTACTAAGGATAAGTTTTCATCTTTTCACCAAACCACGGGAAAACTGCAGGAATTTGATGGAATTCTGCATTTGTTACATTGGATGCATTACGCTGTGTGATTTTTGTGAATGCCATTTACCTGCATGTGAGAGTTTGTTGGAACTGTCATTTAAACTCATTTTATAAAAGGAAAAGTGCAGACAGCTGTATGAACCTTGGCTGAAACATCTGTGCTGTAGTTTCTCTTAGGGCCTCAGATTTTCCTAGACTTCCTCAGTTTGTGGCTATGGAGAGAAGGAAAACATTTTTTCAAATGCTCAAATGAATCCATTTGATAATGTTCATCTTCAGTAACCAAATCCCTTTTGAGAATGAAAGAAAATTAATTTTTTTCATTCTTAAAGTAAAAGGTTACAGTCTTGTAGAAAATTTGCCAGAAAGGGCTCTTAATTTTTTTTTTTTTTTTTGGTAGGGTGGGATGATAACGAAAAAAGAATATTCTCACTATATTCTTTTCCTCATAAGCTAAATGCTATCACTAAGGCATGATTCAGGTTTGTGAACAATGCAAAGCTATCCTGCCTTTGAGGAAAAACCAGAGGCTATTCTCTTTCTGGACTCACAAAACCTTCAGGAGGAGCCTAATGCATGAAAAGAGCTCCAGAGAAACTCTCCCTCATGCCATTGTTGCACATTTTTGCACATGGGATTTAGAGTCTTGGAGCCTGCTCTTTGTCATTTTTATGGTAAGGCAAGCTTCCATGAAAAGAATTAGGAAGCTGCTGTTGTACTATTCTGAGATGGGAGAAAAACGCTTTTTCCCTAGAAGAGACAGTTCTTCGTTTCTCCCCATCCTCATCCTACAGAATACTAGAAATACAGGAACAAGGATCAATACTTCCTTCCAAGATTATGCTTAGGATTTTATGGCAGTGAGAAATTACTACAACATGTTGTGGCATGACATTTATGACTTTGCAAGTCTATAGCACAGAGCAGCAACTAATGAACTTTTAATGCATCTTTGTGTAGCATTTACCTGTTCTTTGTTGACCTCTCCTCCTGTCACCCATCCAACTTTCTAGTAATTTTATAGCAAATACACTCTATAGTGTATGTGAGAGAGTTGCTTAATACTACAGTTATTTCTGTTACATTTCACACAACATAACTTGAGTTATGATGCACAAACCAGTGAATTAATGTGCTTCTGAGTTCTCTTATGGTCAGTTTTTTGAAGCCATACTCTTAGGTTTGGAATATTGATTCTCTTGGACTACAGAACTTTAACCTCAAGAGACATCTGTATTAAAGTAATTTGGTATCAGAGTCAAAGGGTTTGTTTACACAGAGATTTGATCAGCATTGCTACAGCAGAAATGGTTTTACTTCAGTGTTACTCCCACATGTGGACATTGTGCTCTGGAATAAAACCAACTTCATTTTGAAATAATTACTCTTACTAATTGTACCGGAATGGAGTGTTGACAGGAGGTAGTTATGGCAGAAATAGCCATAACAGAATAGTTACAGCACTCTGATTACATTTACTGGGTTGGAATGCCTTGTGCAAGGGGGGCATGAGATTTGCAAGGGTAAAAAATGCAGTAGATACTGTCATTTCTGCTCTTGTCAACTAACTGGGTTACTGGTGTTAGCTTTTCCTCCTATACAAATATTTTTTATTGCCATGGTGTTCTGGGAAACTCTAGAAATTCTGGTTTGATAGCACTCTTCAAATAACTCTATAAATTTAATGTAAAAATGCAGCTTTGTCTCTTCTCTCCCTCTCCCCCATTTATTTTCACTTTCTAAATTCAATTACAATTTGAACATAAAATTCTTGGGTGAGAACCAAGCTTTTATTTTTTCTTACAGTGTTCCCTGATCTGCTGGTATTTGGCAGTTCATTGACATTTTATGCCTCTCATAACCTCTGAGCTAAAGAATACCTTCTTGAAAGACCTTTTCACCCTTGCCACCATATAGTCAGGCTTTACCATCAAAAAGAACATCAGCATGTCTGGTTTTCTTGGCTGCTTTTCTCCCCTATAACAGCAAAGAACTGTTTACTAAAATGTATTTCAGACGTTGCTGATAGCTGCCTGAATTTCAAATGGCTGAGACAAAAACCCCACAACAAACCAGAGAAGCAAGATAAAAGTAAAATTTTAACTTCTTCCCCAAAACCTGCCATTACAAAATATATTTTATGACTTTTCAGAAATCTAAGGCATTAAGGTTTTAGGCAGTTTTGTGTAAGCTATTCTGTAAAGGTGAGAATTGTATGTTTTATTCCTTGCTCTGCTAAAGAATGAGTGTGTTGCCCTAACAGAATTTCTTATGTGCCATCGTTTGCACAGAGACACACTGTACAGCATGTCTGTCACTTCAGACCATCAGAGAACAGCTACCATGCCATTCCAAGTGCTGAACATTAATTTTTACTGCTTAGGTTGCAAGTTCTAAAAGAATCATTCAGAGAGGTGGCTCAACAATGTAAGCAAAGCTTCTGAAATTCTGATAACCTCTCTGTGATATATTGTGAGCCATGATGAGCTTACTCTGGCAGTTCTTCAAGCCAGTTCAAATTTAGATGGTTTCATTGCCATAGGGATGAATATGAGTCAATATATCTTCTTTTTCAAGGTGTAGCACTGTCTTAAGCCAGTCACTCATGGTGAACAGTAAGCTGGCTACCTCTGGGAGTGCTGGTCAGCAGGCTGGCAGCCAGGCAGAATATAGTGTAGACGTTAAATACAAAGGTTCCTGTGTGAGGATAGCAACATATTTCAAATAATCACCCTCACTGAACTGGAATTTGGTTTCTGATTTGCAGAAGAGTACTCCTAGCCAGCATATTAGAGAAGAGGTCTGAAAAGGAAGGGAAAAAATAACTACAGTTAAAATCAAAGGAAATCCAGGAAAATGCTGGCTCACTCCTCTGAGTATAGCAACATAGATGGTTCAAAATGGTGATAATTGGTACTACAGAATAAAAGAATATGCACTAAGTCTAGTGAGAGAGTGTCTGTAGTAAAAAGGACAGAATACACCAAAGTTGAAAGAAATTCTCATGGAATAACAGAAAAAACAAGTAAACCAGATGGTTTCTTTCCCTTCCCTCAAGAAATAGCCTGTCCCTCTACCAGTGCTATTTCCAGTGATCACAAAAATCAGTGGAATCCTCTCCACTCTGATACAGCCCTTTACATTTTGAAATATTGCTGTTTCTCTTCACTTTGGTTTTCTCTTCGCTCAAGAAAACAATTTCAGCTTACTCAGTTTTTCCTCATAGATCTTGCTGTGTAGATCTCCACTTGTTCTTGTTGCTCTCTTCCAAACTGTTTCCAGCAAGCTCCTATGTCATTCATGCACGACACTTGAAGCTTTACCTGGGCATCACCTGGAGGCCAAAGGACTACTCCATATATTTTAAGTACTTTATAAAGTTCACTATGCTTTTTATTTGCACTAGTTTTAATGTGAGGAAAAAGAAGCAAGTGCTTTTTGCAAATAAACTAAATTTACTCATTCATATTCAGACTAGCACTCAAAGTGAAAGGAAGGAAATGGGCAAGACCTGTGCTGCTACCAAGCTTAATAGAAGCTGTGAGTAAGGAGTGATTTGCTCCCTCAGCAACAGTATAAGAGAAGAACCAAAAAAATGGCAAGAGAAAGAGCAGCAAATTAAAAGTGAGGTTCTCTCAGATACAGGCAGCACAAAGACCAAGATTAAATAAAAAAGGTCATGCCTTGATGTTAGAGCTACAACACAGTTGCTTCTGCTAATGTGACACTCCTATGCATCATACAAAAACTGATAATTCAAATGGGGTGTTGGGTGTTTCTAAGTTGGATTAGGAGGTAATAGAGGCATTCAGTCCCACCTGGATCTCCAGAGTCACTGCTTGCATTCAAATCAGACTAATTGTAGGGAATCTCATTAAATATCAATGTTTAACTGCGCAGTGATTAATAAATGTATTTTGGCTGGCTTGATGTGGAAAGAAAACAGAAGGTAGAGTGAGGATTAAATGAGAACCAAGTGGTCAAAGGGACTTCTCTGTTATGGAAGATGTATTCACTTTGCCATGACTTACACATCATGGCAAAAAGGGGGCCATGTATTGTCCATGCAGTAGCTTTCACATAGCTCTTCAAATGGTATATTTCACGGTCACTGTGGGTACTTTTGTCCAACACTCTCTTTCCAAGGCTTTACTGTGGCAGCATATTTTGCTGTTTTCCTTCAAAACGGTGTTTTAGCAAACATGAAGAAAATATTAAAAATAAAAGCTATTGAAGGAGATAAAGTAGAGCAGAGAAATGTCTTAATTTGCCCAGGAAGTGCTGATCCGTAACAACTGAGGCTTTGAACACTAAAAACTTCTAATGCCTTTATTTCTAATCTAGCGCAGTGCCTCTCCGGAAAGAGAGCTCTTAATTCTGAATTCAATTCTGACAAGTTGGATTGAGGCATTGAAGAGCTTTTTTGTAAAGAAGGGTGTCAGATCTATTTCTTCTCCGTGACTGTTGAGTTACTGAATTCTGAAATTAATTGTCTACCTGTCCAGTGATATAATGCTTTTCAGACACTGCATAATTACCTCTGCAGAAGGAATAAAGCTTTTTCCCCATCCTCCCATGTGTCCTCATTTCTCAGCAGGTTTGTACAAGACTACAGCGTTTACCAGCAGTAGAGTGAAGCACACAAAAATGGGTCACCCATGGCAGTGCTGACTGCTTTTTCCAAAAAGACATGTGTCATTGTGAGAGAGTACTTCCCTGAGGGAATATTTCCTTGAGATTGATTATTTGGTAACTGTAACAGTTAAAGCAATGTGCTATTTATCATTGTTCTTCATTAAACTGAGAGACAGGATATTCATTAAAAAGAAGAATGTTTCTTCTAAATTAAAAGAAGTTGCAATCAGACCAACTGCTTGCATGCTAGATTTCCACAGCTGCTGTGCTCAAAGTGAGGGGATTCAGTGGGAATTTTTTCTGAACAGCACTCAGGTGGTCAGATTCATCTCCAAGGTCCTGTCTTGAAGTGTTGCACTGTAGTTGTTTCAGTAGAAGTAACTCACGTTAAAATGTGAGTATTAAGAAGAGGACAGTGGGCACATCATTCCATCTGTTTCCTTGGACACAGATCCTGGCTGACATACATAGAATCCCTGGGGATTTTTCCCTGCTCCCTGTGAAACTCAGGAAGCAGTCAGCCCTTTGCTTCTTCTCAGCCCTCAGCTTGCTATCTTCTCTAAATATCCCAGTCCAACATGAAAACCTGATTTGGTCGTTAAAGCTGTGCCAAATTAAAAACTCCTGTGTGAAGTTGTCCTTAGAAGGCTGCAAGATCTGACGAAGAGGGTAAAGATTGGGTTTTCTATCCTCTTAGCCTGGCATGTGAAGCTGTTTCTTAAAGAATTTAAACTATGTAATTGAGGCTCTTTGTTTTGTATTTTTCTTGAAACAGGACTAATATGGAAATTTAAACATCTAAGTGGTCCCTTCTGAAAGTTCCTAACATTGCTATCAGTATCATTTCTTTTTATAAACAGAACTGTTACAGTTCTAAGAAATAAAGTATTCAAAGAATGCACCCATAAAAGATTACGCATACAATGGAATTTTTTAGCCTCAATGGGCTTTGTGAGAAGTGTTTGTGTGCAATGAACATAATGTTTGAATCAATTTTTAAGCTGTTGCTAACGAAGCGCCACCACTTGAATAAGGGGCTACAAGGCATGCATCTTACAGATGCACAATGTATCAGTTCCTGCCTGGCATATCAAGACCCCAGGGCTTTAGATTGTGAAACAAGTGTTCAAAAAGAACAGTTGTAGAAGGGGAAGGGAGGAGGGCAAGAGCCTGAAATGCAGTTTGAAGTGACGTGAGATTTAGTCCTTAGCTTGTGTTTTTCATAGTTTCATCATTATTTGGTCGTTCTGCAGAGCTGGTGTTAAATACATCACATGGGAGTGTAACAGAGATACTTCTTAGCCTTGGACAAGTGACACACCTCACAGAGAAGAAGTTACATGACAGTTCCTACCTATTCCACTTTTATAGTTTAGCTTTTCTTTTTTAAGTATTTTCCAGTCTGTTTCTCCCATGACATAACTGATGTGGTCTCCCATCACACACCTCAGGGCTTTCCTTTCAGGGACACGGCTGGTGATACTGCCCCTACTCAATTTTTTTTTTCACTGAATGGGCAGGTTGGGGGTATCCTTACACTTCATCCTCCCTTCACATACATTATCTACTGCTAGAGGTTCCCCAGGCAGATTCTCTTCACAATTCAACCCCAGCATTGCTCTAAATTATCCATAAAGAAATACAGTTAAGGATGAATTGGTTATTCTGAAGGGTTCGGTGCACGGTTCAGATGGTTACATATTGTCCACACTATGAATTGTTTCCAAATAATTTCCTCCAAGAAGGTTTGTTTCTTGAGTCTGCAAAAAGGTATGTTGTCAGAAAACATGGGGGCTTGGTCTTGAATGGATAATTCTTGAGCTAAAAATAAATTTCCAGCATGATATGTGAATGTTTCTGTTGCCTTCTCACAAGCATCTCCAAAACCTTGCCATCAGGATTGTTCTCTTGGCCACATATTTATTTCTACGAGCTTCCATGAATTACAAGCAAAATGAGACACACACACACACAAAAAGCTACCAAGTGCATTTAGTAGTTCTTTATTCAAGTGAATGTTTAGATTGACTGTTGCACAACAGTTGCCCAGAACTGCATGGAGCTGGGTATCTCTGCTATGAAGATATCTCTGGAATTTCCACTGGTTAGCAGAGTTTGTTACATACTCATTCCAGCAAGGATAACCCACTAGAAAATAAGCCACTGAGAAATACTGCATTTAGCTAGACCTTTCTTTGGTCTGTTTTTATATGGTGCTTTTGTTTAACTGTCATTGCATCTGATGACCACATTGATGACCACATGACTGGGGAGACAAAAAAAAAAAAAAAAGCATAGAGAGTAAGTGAGAAGTTCTTGGAATATTACAAGCTGCTGTGTGACTGGTAATGGCAGGGCACACAGGCAGAAAACTCTCCCCAAAGGCGACACTACAGTGGAAAAATGGAAAATTTGATACTTATTAGCTAGCAAATTGCCTGAAGTAATAACCTTGAAGTAAATGTTCAGCTGCAAACAGATACTGAATGTCCTGCTCTTTTTCATTTCTTTCTCCATTGATTCTTATACCCTGTGCTTTTCAAGATGTGTTTTCTGAACTGTATTGTTTGAAATCTTATAGTCCACATTATAGTCTGCATGGCATGTTTTCTAGATCTAGGGAACTACTGTATATTTTTTAATTACTTAAATTGTTTTTATTTTAAAGTATTGTCCCATTTAGACAATAAAACAGATTATTGTCTAATTACAGATGCCATTTGAGATGAAACACAGATTACTTCGTATGCATTAATGAGAGAAATTAGTTAATTATTCCATCTGCAACAAAGCTGATATGCTGAATCCTTAGAAACAGCAAAGCCTGGTTCCCCTGCTATCCTGTGCACCATGTTTCCCAAAAATGCTGTCTTCTGGCAGCTCCTTTAGCCTGCACATGTGTATAGGCTGTCATCTAAAACAAGAGGATGCATTGTCCTTAAAAAATTATGAGAGTAGAAAACCTCTACCCTCATCCTTCAGACATGAATGTCTGCCTGTATCAGGATTGCATAAATAAAGTGTGGGGTATTTTCTAGTCTTTCTTTTTCTCTCCCTTAGAACTTTGTTATCTGAGGGCTTTTCAAAAAGAGGGAAAAAATCAATCCAACACTTAGAGGAGCAGTTGAGAGGGGCCAATTTACATTGACCCTTTTGAACCTTTTCTTAGTCCACCCCTTGATGGCCCAACCAGGACAAGAATTAGCTTTAAAATGCACTCAGGTCTGGTTATATTCATGGTTTAGGGCCTGATTCCCAGAACCACTGCATTACAGAAGTTACCTTTCCTGACAGTTTAGGTATTCTTAATATGCCTATGTTGCATGGTAAGCAACAATTTTTGCTACATGACAAGCAAAATCAATGTTAAAAAGTCAAAGTTGAACATGGGGGAAAAGAGAGGAGGTAAAGCAGTAATCCATGCTTACATACCTGCAGGTATCTGTAAGATTAGGACTTGGGTACCCATCCTCTTGTTATGAGTGCCAAACAAATAAATCCAGTGAGGTCTGTGGAGATCTTGTGGTGCGTAAAACCAAGTGCAGTGTGCAGTCACTTGGTCAAGTGTTGCTCATCATTCACCCTCCACCCAAGCACTCCTAGCTGTTTCAGTGACTGAGAGAAAAAAACCTTCTGTTTTTTAACCCCAATGTGCTGCTTTCTGCCCACCCCCCAGCTGAGCTACAATGTTTTTGGGGTGTATCTGCATAGTGATGGTAGCTCCACCCAATCTGCAAGCCACAGGGGCTGGTGACAGCTCAGGATGGCACCATTTTGGTGCATGTTTTGTGTTGTGGCGGCTCAGGTGCCAGTCTCATGCTCGTGCATTCAGGCATCTTCTGGAGCAGCGCACATCCTGGCATCTAGAAAGACAGGCAGTGCAAATTCACACTTGTCTGCACCTGAGGCAGCAAACATCCCTTCTGATGCTGTTATAGTCTCAAAATTTCCCGGTTTCACTGGAGCTTAGCAGCTCATCATGAAAAGTTTGCAATGGCATTTAGAGAATCGAAGCATGCTGACTTAATTTTCACTTAGCATCAGCCGCAGGCAGGCTCGCCAGCTTATTAACAGCACTTGGCCGTGAAGGGTGGTGGAAAGGAGGCTGTGGAGCACTGATACAGGATGCTCGGGGTTAACTGTTGCCTTTGAACAGAGATCTTCCCTTTCTGGAGGTGCAGTAGCACGACGTGTGTTATGCTGCCACAAGTACCATTTGGGGGCAGAGGAGGTGCAGAGGAAGGCCTGGCTGGTCTAGAAGTCGTTGCCATGTCAGTGGCTCACAAATCTCCGGTGCCACCCATCAAGGCCAGGTCACCGGTGGTGTTCAGAGAGACTTTCACGCAGGCAGTTTCATACCTGTCCCGTAGCACCTCACAGACACGGGGACGGCGTGGGGCTATGTAAACGAGACGGGTTGAATTTGTTCCTTCCCCTGTTCTTACACAAGCATTTGGTCATACGGGAAAAGTCGTCTTTCCGTACACGTGGAAGAGGCATTTACGCAAACAGCCCCGCCTGCTACCGAAATAGGCGCCTCCCGCGGAAAGCTGAGGAGTGGGAGCAGCATCTCCTGCGAAAGGCGGTGAAACGGAGCCAGGGAGCGCCGGGTGCCACCAGGGCGCGGGGGAACAGAGACGATCCGGGGGCGGCGCTGGCCCCGGGCACCGCACCTGCGGCTCTCCGTGGCACCGCCAGGTGGCGCCGTCCCCCGCCCGCAGGCGGCAAAGCCGGTACGGGGGCCGACGGTTCGTGTCCCGGGGCGCTTCTCCAGGCGCTTCCCAGAATCCCAGAGGGCTTGTCCCCGGGAAGAGTGCCCAGGACCGTGGGCTCTGCCTCCTGCGTCGCCTTACTCGCGCCGTTGAGTCCGGCCCAGGGGCAGGAAGGGCCGAGGAGGATGATCTGCCCTGGGGAAAATTGTTCCGTGTCTAGACAAATCCATGAGCTGGGGGTGGAGGGGTGGAGGAAATTATTACAGTAGCTATTCCCCGTGGATACGTCCAATCTCTCTCACGGCTTGAAGTCCTGTGGGTCAGAGGGGGTCGCAAAGCAGCAAGAGGACGGGTATGCGCCCCTGCTGCTCCAGCCATGTCCTAGGAGGCTAGAGCCGGAGAGAGGAAATTTTCAGCTGAACAAAATGTGTCCCTGTCATTCAAGAAGCACTGCAGAAATATTTATATTTCAACAAAACTTTTCCCTGGGAAAACTCTGAAGATGAAGGAAGAGTGACTTTATATAAGAACTGGTCCCTGTTTTGTCTGAAGGAAGCCTCTGCTAAGAATCAGAGCAAGAGACAAAGACCAAATTAAAAGAAAACAAACCACTTTCCAAGTCCTATCAAAGTTTTTTTGCAACACTTTACTTCCTTCTGTTTTTTAATGAAACATCAATTTGCTTTAATTATATGCAAAGCAAATTTTATTTTGGTATTCTAGAGGGCTCCCATGAGGTGGAGTCATAGTCCTCTTGGCTGTCATGGTGATTGATTGCATTTTTTCCTAATCATGATGAGAGAGCTGTGGTTTCTTATCAGGCTGCTGTATTTATGTTATGTTCTATATCTGTTTTGTTATCTGCTAGTTATAAGAGCTGAAATCAATAAAGCTTGGTTGCTTGACTGTTGCTTACATGCATATGGGATATACTTTTCATAGTTTTTAAAAAATGCTGTAATATATGTAGAAATCATTCAGTTAACTGTTTGGGTGTCGGGCCCTGAGAAAGACAAGCACTGCCGAATGCTGTAGGTTCTTGTATCAGTTCACACTAATTTTACAGTGACTGATAAGCACTCTATTCTATTTCTTAGAAAAAGCTGAACTTCCCAGAAATGTCTGAGGTATTACAGTGGCAAAACAGCTCAGTTTTGCAGAGTTTTGATGGTTCTGAATTTGATGACAAACACAGATGCAATTGTGTAATGCAACGCTTTGTATAGACTCTCTTTAGTTTAGCTGATTCCTCTGGTATGTTTTTCCACACCACCCTTCATTGCTGGGGTTGTCTTTCCTGTAACCATTCACAAGTAAGAGATTTGTAAGAACTTTACATTATTAATACATGATCTTGTTCATTTTGGCCAAGACAAGAGGCTTGAACAAATTCTTGGGGACCCATCACAGTGACTCCCCACAGGACTCTAAGGAAGTTGCTTCTCTCAGCCTTATATTGGGCTCAGCTGTAAAACAGGAATTATGATATTGTATCTATGAGAGAGGTCAAGACCTGTAGGTGAAAAATGTGACTGTAAATTCAAACCTTTAGGAGTAGATGAATTGGCCATATGCTGTGTAGAGAAATTGAAATTGAATGAAAACCCCACCCTTGTGTGGTGACTGATCCAGTTTCTCTAAAATCTTTTGGAATAGAACTGAATAGAACGTATTTCACACATACAGAAATCTACACAAAGTCTGTCCAAGCTTGTAAAGTGTCAGATGGACCAAGCTCACTAAATATGTGCAAGATTCCAAAAGCACTTCAGAAAACTTTTTTTCCTTTCACTGGCAACACTGAATTTTTTTGTATCTCTGCATAAAAATGTTTATCATACATTAAATTGTAACTGTGTGGCATCCATAAAAATTATTCCTTTCTCTCACTACTCCAAAAAACAAATAATAATTTTATCTAAACCTAAAGTATACCCAGATAAACTTTATCTATACTATTTTTACCATTGAAGTGCTTAGCTTACACACTATAAACATCATCTAATCAAAATAACATATGAGAACATAGGTGATCACGATAGAATTATTTAGCTAACAGCAATTTCTATAATGATCAATTAAACAGACTTGTTGTTTGCACAGAATTTTTATAATGAGAACAAGGCTGGTGATGATGGTCTCAGTTAAAAGTTCAATTATTTTTTTAACTCAGCAAGCTGCTTCTTTTAGATAGTCATAACCTGCAGAACACTCTAGCAGAATTATTACATTCTTGCTTATAGACGAGCAAAAAATTTGTCAGGAGATTTTCAACAGAACACATTCACTCTTTATTAAGTCGTACTGATGCCAAATATTAGAAACCACAGCCTCAACAAAGAATGCTTTTACTCCTCCTACCAAAACATAAATGTACATGTGCCTATCTTCACAATAATTTAGCAGCATATGTTATAACTTGCCTTCTTATAGTTCTCACTGAGTCCCAAAACTTTGAAAGTAGGCTTTAAAGTTATAACCACTTGCCTAGATTTTTCAGTACCCTAATGTTTGCGAGCAGAGTCAAGGACATAGGAAATACTGTGCTTTAGCAGTGTCAGTACTTAAATTTTGTCACAGCTCTGTTGGAAATTGCAAAAGGGATGGAACAACTATAGTTCTTTTGAAATATATTCTTCATCTTCTGTATTTTGATGACGGTCTTCCTTCTGTAATATTGATCTCTGATTTTCAGAGTGCAACATGCCTTTGTGCAATTTAAGGCTTACAAGTTCTTTAAAATTCTAATATGTTTTCATAAACACTTTAGGAAATCCATGAGTTTTGGTGCTGCTCAATTAGGAGGCTTAGAAACACAAGAAGAAGTGTTAGGATGAAGGCTCCCAAGTTCTGTTTCCCACTTAGTTGTCACCTGGACATACAAATATTTCCATTAACAGAAGTAAATAGGCATCTCTTTAGACTGGTTATTACAACCATTTCATAGGTGGGAAAGTGGAATTTCAGGAAAGGATATGGGTTCACAGGCATGTATGTGTGAAGAAAGAATTGGCATCTGAAACAGGAGACAGCTCCACCATAAGCAAAGTTCTAAGCCCCATATGTTAACTGTTTCTGTACCTTCAGGGAAACTGCTTCTTTGGTCTCTTCTTTCTTACCTGGAAATTAAAACAAAACCGTAAAACCCCATAGGTGGTTGAAAAATAATGTCTGTCAGTTGTTTAATGCAAAACTCATCCTTTTCTTATTAGCCCTTTTGTGTTGATATATAAAGAGGTCTAAGGAGGCCACCATGGTAAATTGTAAGTTAACACATTATATAATGCAAAGTTGAAGTGCAGTAAGTTTCTATACAGTCCATGTATTTTTCCTATGTGGCTCTGTCCTCAAGTTTCAAAGAAATATGCATTCAAGCCAAAATCGAAGAAATTTTTTTTGAGCTTTCACACTGAGAAACTTATTCAACCTTTCCAGGAACTTAGAAAGTTTTTTATGTAGGTTCCACTTATATTGACTTTATTAGAGTTGTTAATCATTGCTTTTCCTTCTGGTCTGAATTAGAATGCTGCCCTAACTGCAGAGCTAGAAGGCAGCTCTCTTGAACATTTATCCTATTTCTTTATTTTTCTGCTGTCTCACCAGTGTCTCAAAAAACCTATTTTGACATACTGTCTCTGCAGGTCCACCTAATTTGTCCATGGCCTGCAAAAGATGGAGCAGGAACACTGTAGTGAGAAATTTATTTCTTGTCTGTCAGCTTGCTTCTCGTGGTTTTAGCTATGCATTGAATATGTATATGCCAGTTTAGTAGCTCTATGAAAGATTTGGTATTGTACATATCTTAGAAGAGCTGTCATAGCCTGTCTCCACTTCATTTTGGTTATGCTGCATGTCCCTAACGGTGGAAAACTGGAATGTAACAACTTCTGTGACCTAAACTGTGTGTCTCCTATGGTACTGCTGGGCTGAGAAGAGTACCTTAGGCCAGATGCATGTCTAATGTGGCTAGGCTCAATGATCCTGAAAATAGGATGTGGTTTGATCCAAAGTGAGAGATATTAGCCTAATTTTCCATCTGCAAAAGAGTTCCACTGTTCCGTTTACATTACTGCTCTGAGCCTGAACACTTGTTACAGTTCTTTGAAAGGGAGTCATTTACCCTCTTCCTTCGCAGGATATTTATATGTAAATTCTCAGGTCTCCAAGAGCCCCCTCTATTCCTTTTTACTTTAACTTTGCAGACATTGGCACACAGCTACTAGTCTTCCTGGCCGAAAAGTTCTGGATGTGGCTCCAAGCAGCGTCATTCAACGCAGCTGTTGGCTGAATACCAAACATGTGCTGCTCCTGCTCCTTGTTACACAAGCTCTCCTTCCTGCCTCCACACTGCTCATCAGAGTTTGCTGTGCAATTCCTATTTAATGAGAACATCTGACAAAAAAATTTGTCTGTTATCAACTTAGAACTTTAAAGATGTTCTTTGGGCTGTTTAATGTCACAGAGTCTATTGATGCCTTTTGATATTTTTCATATATTTGTAGCTTTGTAGATTGCTAATGAATGGCTGTAGCTCCTAGTACTTTCCTATCCTCTTTCCCTACATTTAGTAACAATAAACACATTCCTAAAATATTGTTTAGTCTTATTCCAAGAAGACAATCAATGAGGACATTCTGTTTTCCAACCAAAATCTGGACCAGACATAACTAAAGAGGGCAAAGAAGCCCCTGGACCATTTCCAGCGAGTCAGAACACTGGGAATTATTAGCTAACCAACTCACCTTTAAATTGGACAATATATAATAGGTATAATAATCAACTTATCTTATCAAATTGTGGAATTATTGTACCACATATTGTACCTGAAAGCTTTCAAGTGAAGGTTCACTTTTATATTATCACTCTAACGTTGTTTGGGAAGATGTCTGCTGTTTTCCAGGCAACACCATGTTATTAGATCCTCTGCTGCTTCAGTAGTAAACCTTCTGTTTCTGGAGCCTCATCTAGTCTGGTGTGATTGTCTTTAGGAGAAAGGAATAAGGAAAGAACTGGAAACTGATATTTTCCAAAAATGGTGTAATCTTTGTGCCTGATTGTACTTTGTACATGTGTACATGTGTACTGTTGTGCAAATAATGCTGAGAACATTTGAAAATGTGGTCTCCTATCGAGAAGAAACTTGATACTTTTTGAAGGCAAACATTTGAAAATACATCTTTATGTAATTGTAAGGAATGTGGTCTATATGCTTTAAAAGACTGGGAGAAACTCATCAAAGGCAAGAGAAATCTCCAAGGCCTTCACAGTTTGTGAAGGCAGAGGTTTGTGACTGGTGGTATTCCCAAAGAACTTAAGGCCTTATGTGGCTGAGCCTGAGCACAATGATAACATTTAATCCCTCTGCAGTAATCTGAAAACAATCTGAGGAAGGGAGTTCTCCACCTGCTCAGGACCACAAAAGCCGCAGGCAGCTCTGTGTAAGAATAGGAGAGCAAAGTTGCAGTGAAGCTCCAGGGAAGGTCCAAAGGACAAAGTAAAGTAAAGGTGATGAAGGGGTCATGTAGAGTAGGTAGTGAGGCATGATAATAGCAGAGAAAAAATACCATGAGATTTTGAACCAAGCATATAAATGGCATTGATGGGCACACTGCAATGAAGGGGAAAGGGCTCTCTACAAGATGCACACCCATGCAGTTGAGAGCACCCGACTTGGGTGGCTGGCTCTGTGACCATGCCAGAATCTTCTCCTTGTGTCTGAATTATTCAGCTATAATCTGGGAGCTTGTCTTGTAGGGAGTATTCATATTATTTTTGTACTTTCCAGATAAGATGTAAGAAAGAAATACTTAGTGAAACCATATCTTCAGTAGAAGTCTCAATAAATTTGAGAATTATGCTGGCAGACAGTAAGTACTATCCTGTCATTGACAGTATATTTTTTCATACAAAAGCAATTGATTGAACTTTCTCTGCAGTGCTCTTTATTAACCTCATTTATTTCAAATGTATATATATTCACAGCTCAGATTCTGTTAAATCATTACTGAACTTTGCAATGTTCTTGCTCAAAGCTCATAGGTACAAGGAAAATCCTTATATTTTCCATTGTGTCAGGTGGACCAGACACTCTAAAAATCAAAGCTTTCACTATACCATTTCTCCTGCCAACACCCCGAATGCTGAATGAGCTAAATTTCATATTTAGGAGCCAAAATAAATATTTCTGCCACTTACTGCTGGCAGTGTTAGTCTGATTCCACTCTAAGCTAGAGTAAAGATGTTCCTGGAAAAAGAAATCATTGGCCAGTGGTCGTCTTTCAGAATTTATTGGAAAGCTGGATGTATTCTGACCATCAAGGATACAGGATTTAAGTGAAATTAGGTTAATAAGATTTCTATGGCGTTTCTGTTGTGTGTGTATGCCAGCATGCTGGTGAATACCTATTTCAGCTAATATGAAATGTCTTACAATATAGACCATTAGTCTGGCTCCACATGTAGTCTTTTCATGGGGTCAGCAGATAAACAGTTCCATAAGGCAATTATTCAAATTACCCCTGATATCTATGCTGGGAACTGGTGAGTTTCCTTGAAGTATCTTGTCTCCCTTCCTTGACTACAGAGGAAGCCTGTACAATCAGCCAAGCCTAGATGTATAAGTAACTACAGGTATCTATGATAAATTCACTTAGTACTGTAATGTATATGTACAATATGCAGCACAGAAACTTGGGGAGCCCAGGGAATGCAAAGTGGTTTGATGTGCTGTGGCATTATTGTCATACACAGAGTGCAGACAAATGTCTGTGGCTTATCCCAAATTTGTCCCATTTCTGCAGCCTAGAACCTTGCCTTCCAGGGGAGGGTAATTTTTTAACCACACACACACCCTCACACATCAGTGACTGTTGTTTCATCTGCTGTGAGATGTAGAAAGTGTGAATATAGCCTGGTCTTCTTACAGTATATTTTCATAGAGTCATAAAATATTAAGGTCGGAAAAGACTTGCAAGATCATTGAGTCCAGCCTTTAATTGATTTTTAACCTTGTCAACTAGACCATGTCACTAAAGTGCCATGTCCTGTCATTTCTTGAATACCTCCAGGGACGGTGACTCAATCACCTTTCTGGGCAGCCTATTCTGATACATGACAACCCTTTCCTGATATCCAACCTGAACCTC
Source organism: Motacilla alba alba (assembly GCF_015832195.1). NCBI lineage: Eukaryota > Metazoa > Chordata > Aves > Passeriformes > Motacillidae > Motacilla > Motacilla alba. The sequence continues at coordinate 29,861,397 of NC_052016.1, read as the reverse complement.
TTCTGGCACAGCTTGAGGCTCTGTCTTCTTGCCCTGTCCCTTGTTGCCTGTGAGAAGAGACTGACACCCACCTGGCTACACCCTCCTTTCAGGTAGTTGTAGAGAGAAAAAAGGTCCCCTTGAGCCAGCTTTTTTCCCAGATGACCAACCTCCAGCTCTCTCAGCCTCTCCTCCTAAGACTTACCCTCTAGATCCTTCACCAGCTTTGACCTTCTCTGGACAAATGCCCAGAGTCTTTCTTCTGTTGTTCAGAATGTTCAAAATGTTCAATGTCTTTCTTCTTTTGAGGGGCCCAGAACTGAACACAAAATTTGAAGTCTGGCATCACCAGTGCTGAGTACAGAGGGATACTCACTACACTGGTCCTGCTGGACACACTATTTTTGATACAAACCAGGATGACATTGGCCTTCTTGGCCACCTGGGCACATGCTGGTTCATGTTCAGCTAATGCTGACCAGCATCCCAGGTTTTTTTCCAACGGGCCACTTTTTTCTCCCAGTCTGTAGCACAGGGTTTTGTGACCCAAGTGCAGGACCTGGCACTTAATCTTATTGAACCCCATTCAATTGGCCTCAGCCCATCAATCCAGCCTGTCCAAATCCCTCTGCAGAGCATTCTTACCCTCCTCAAGATCAACACTCCACCCAACTTAGTGTTGTCCATGAACAGTGGAGGATGCACTTGGTCTCCATGTCCAGATCATCAATAAAGATATTGAACAGGACTGACCCCAGCAGTGATCCCTGGGGGACAGCACTAGTGACTGGACAACAGCTGGATGCAGAATATTCCCCACCATCCTCTGGGTCCAACCTTCCAGCCAGTTCTTAACCCAGAGAAGGGTGCACTAATCTGTGGGCAGCTGGCTATTCCAGGAGGACACTATGGGAGACACTATCAAAGAGTTCGCTGAAGTCCAGCTAGAAACATCCACAGCCTTTCGCTCATCCACTAGGTGAGTTATGTGGTCATAGAAGGAGATTAGGTTGGTTGAGCAGGACCTCCTCTCCTAAACCCATGCCTGACCATCTGGTTGTTCTGTATGTGCTGTGTGATTGCACTCAAGATTTTGTATCCTGCCTCAAAATGTCTTCTAGATTGAACAAAAGCAATCTATTAGACAATATCTATTAGTTAAAAGAGTGGAGGGAAAACACTGAAGACGCAGGGAGCGTAGGGGTTTTTTTCACAGAACTGAGAGAAATTAGCATTGAGTTATCAAATATTTTTGTTCTTACTGGAGATGAAATAATATAACAGTTTTAGTAATCCAAATTTCCTGCTTCAAAGTCATACCAGATCATGTTTGAAATAGTGGCAACAAGGGGTGCCAGCCTGAAGGGGGAAAGAGTAGAGATTTGATAAGACTGTTTTAATTTATGTAAAGTGGGCACTTCTAGAGAAGGCTTGAGTGAGATTTAAATGAAAAATAGTAACATTGGTCTAAGATACCAACAAGTAGCTAGAAACTTAAGATAATGACAGCAGTTGAAAGGGATGGCCATGGTCCTGCAGTGCTCACAGCCAACATGCCAAGCAGATAGTGAGGCACTGGTATGTCAGCAAAAAATCTTCTCAGTGATTAATTGGAGGAGTGTCTGGTAAGCCTGTGCTCTAGATATAAATATCAGAGACAGCAACCTGTGGTAATTCATTTATAATCATCACCAGTGTATGAATGCAGGCTCCAGGAGTTTGTTAAACAGCAGAAATTCACTTGGTGCTCAGAAGAGTGACCCAGGGTGTGAATTCATTTTCACTGAGTGGCGAAGGGGAGGCAACAGTAGGTTCACACACAAAATATGAAGTTCAGAAACTGCAGAAAACTCTTTCATGTTGGTCTTCAAGGTTTTGGTGGGACAAGCTGTATGTGGTGATCTTTCTCCTCTTTCCTCCTCCTTCCAGTTTATCCAGACAAGCACTGCTCATTACAGGCTATTCAAATGCCAGGTTTTATGTTTTGTTGTTGTCTTGCTTTGGAAAGAAAGGTGTCTGCTTAAGGAAGGCAGGAGCCTCCCCTGAAATGGAAAATGTTAACCTCCTCCCTCCAAATTGTTATAAATTTGAAATTTAGGGGGGCGCTCTCAGGCAAAGATATGGGAGCAGGAATAACTGTTCTTTATTAGGGAAGAAAATAAATTTAAAAACAAAACAAAACCAACCAACCAAACAACCCAAAACAAACAAACCAAAAAACCAACGCAGTAAATCAAAACAACACTGACAGAGTCAGAATACAACCTGACACCCTGTTGGTCAGGGTGTTGGTAGCAGTCCAATTGGAATTGTGGCTGCAGTCCTCCTGGAGTAGCATAGCAGGTGTGGTTCTGTTGGAGCAGTGATCCTGTAGAAAGGGTGTAGTCTTCCTCTGAAGATCCAGTGGAAGAGGCAGTTGTTCCTCTGGGAATCCAGTGGAAACGCTGTCTTGCTGCCCCGGGATCTCAGATTATAACCAGTTAGGAATGCTTGGCTCCTCCCTCTGGGCAGAGCATCTCACAATGGGTTGCTGTCATTCTTATCAGTCATGAAGTGACATTCAATAGCCTATTATCAGCAGATGTCTCCCCAGAGGGAGGATTGGTTGTGGAAGAGATAAAGAAAAACTGCCCAGTTAACAGAAGATAATCACCACACTCCTAACCGATGGCAAATAGAATACATCTTGCCTTACAATCTGAGACATTATCCACCCCTTATTCTATTTCCATCTGCATCACAATGAAACCTTACATACTGTTCTCACTTAAGACTAGGCTTCCCTATGGTACGCAACTGCTTTCTCCATCTTTCTGCATTACCCACCAAGTGTAACCAGGTCCTTGAGCAAAAACAATCCCACAGATGGGTTTGTCTTTGCCTGAGGTGGGATTAATCCAAACACTCTTTCCTAAAATATCTTTCATATGTACCACAGGGACTTTATCTCCATCCACTGTGTGCAAAGGTTCAGACTGGGCAGGACCAGCTCAATTGATGGACCCTCAAGTGTTGACCATCCAGGTGGCTCTTGCTAAGTTCATTTCCCAATTTCTAAAAGTTCCCCCACCAAGTGCCTTCAGGGTAGTCTTAAGTAGTTTGTTGCACAGTTCAACTTTCCCAGCAGCTGGTGCATCATAAAGCATATGATATATCCATTCAATACCATGTTCTCTGGCCCAGGTGTTTATAGGGCCGTCCTTGAAATGGGTCCCATTGTCCGACTCAATTCTCTCAGGGGTGCCATGTCTCCACAGGACTTGCTTTTCCAGGCTCAAGATGGTGTTCCAGGCAGTAGCGTGAGACACAGGGTAGGTCTCCGACCAGCCACGGTGGCTTCCACCATGGTCAGCACATAGCGCTTGCCTTGGTGTGTCTGGGGCAGTGTGATGTAGTCAATCTGCCAGGCCTCCCAATACTTATATTTGGACCACCACTCACCATACCATAGGGGCTTCACTCGCTTGGCCTGCTTGATGGCAGCACATGTCTCACAGTGATAGATAACCTGAGAAATACTGTCCATGGTTAAATCCACCCCTCAGTCTCGTGCCCACTTGTAGGTGGCATCTCTGCCCTGATGACCTGAGGCATCATGGACCCATTGAGCTAGGAACAACTCATCCTTATGTTGCCAATCTAAGTCTATCTTCAACACCTCTGTTTTTGCTCACTGATCTACCTGCTTGTTGTTTCAGTGTTCCTCATTAGCCCGACTCTTGGGGACATGGGCATCTACTTGACGGACTTTCACAGGTAGCTTCTCCACCAAAGTGTCAATGTCTTTTCATTCATCAGCAGCCCAGACTGGTTGTCATCTGTGCTGCCAGTTGGCCTCTTTCCACCTTTCCAGCCAGCCCCACAGAGCATTGGCTACCATCCACAAATCAGTACAAGGGTAGAGCTTTGGCCACTTCTCTCTCTCAGCAATGTCCAGGGCCAGCTGAACCGCTTTGAGTTCAGCAAGTTGACTTGACTCACCTTCTCCTTCAGTACCTTGTGCAACTTGTCGTGTGGGGCTCCATACAGCTGCTTTCCACTTCTGGTTCATCCCTGCAATGCGACAGGAACCATCAGTGAAAAGAGCATAGCATGTTTCCTCTGCTGGTAGTTGATTATATGGTGGAGCTTCTTCAGCCTATGTCACTTGCTCTTGTTCCTCTTCATTGATGAGACCAAAGTTTTCACCTTCTGGACAGTTTGTAATTATCTCCAAAATCCCAGGTTGATTTAGGTTTCCAATATGGGCGCAACTGTGTGATGAGAGCAATCCACATGCTCCATGTGGCATCACTGGCGTGATGGGTAGTGGGAACCTTTCCTTTAAACATCCACCCTGGCACCAGTAGTCGGGATGCCAAGAGGAGTTGTGCTTCCATGCCGATCACCTCTGAGGCAGCTTGAACTTCTTCATAGGCAGCCAAGATTTCCTTCTGTGTGGAAGTGTAGTTGGCTTTGGACCCTCTGTAGCTTCAACTCCAAAATCCTAGTGGTCAGCCTTGAGTCTCCCCAGGCACCTTCTGCCAAAGGCTCCAGGACAAGCCATTGTTCCCAGCTGCAGAGTAGAGCACATTCTTCACCTCTGGTCCCATCCTGACTGGGCCAAGAGCTACTGCATGACTGATCTCTTGCTTGATCTGGGCAAAAGCTTGTTGCTGTTCAGGGCCCCAGTAGAAATCGCTCTTTTTTTTGGTTGACCAGGTAGAGAGGGCTCACAATCTGTCTGTACTCAGGAATATGCATTCTCCAAAAACCTATGGCACCTAGGAAAGCTTGTGTTTCCTTCTTGCTGGTTGGTGGAGACATTTCTGTGATCTTGTTGATGACCTCAGTGGGAATCTGATACTGTCTGTCTTGCCACTTTACTCCCAGGAACTGGATTTTTCAGGCAGGTCCCTCAACTTTGTTCCTCTTGGTGGCGAAGCTGGCTTCTAGCAGAATCTGGATGATCCTCTCTCCTTTCTCAAATACTTCCATTGCCATGTTCCCCCACACAATGATGTTATTGATGTACTGCAGGTGTTCTGGAGCCTCACCCTTTTCCAGTGCACCCTGGATCAATCCATGCCAGATGGTGGGGCTCTGCTTCCACCCCTGGGGCAGTCGGTTCCAGGTGTACCGAACGCCCCTCCAGGTGAAAGCAAACTGAGGCCTGCATTCTGCATTCCTCTGCCAGAGGAATGGAAAACGTGTTAACAATGTCAATAGTGGCATACCACTTTGCTGCCTTGGACTCCAGCTCTTACTGGAGTTCCAGAATGTCCGTCACAGCAGTGCTCAGGGGTGGAGTCATTTCATTCAAGCCACAATAGTCCACAGTCAATCTCCATTCTCTTTCAGATTTGCGCACAGCCCAGATGGGACTGTTGAAGGGTGAATGAGTTTTGCTGACCATGCCTTGGCTCTCCAGTTCACAGGTCTTTTTGTGGATGGGGATCACAGCATCCCAATTCATTTGATACTGCTGGCAGTGTACTGTTGAGGAGTCAATTGGCACTTGTTGCTCTTCCACCTTCAGGAGTCCTACTGCAAATAGGTTTTCTGATAGTCTAGGCAAGGTATTCAACTGCTTCATGTTCTCTGCCTCTACAGCAGCCATGCCAAAAGCCCATCTGAGTCCCTTTAGGTCCTTGTAATAGCCATTCCAGAGAAAGTCTATGCCTAGAATACACGGGGCCTCTGGGCCAGTTACAATAGGATGTTTCTTCCACTCCTTCACAGCCAGGCTCACCTCGGCTTCTAACAGGATTAATTGCTGTGATTGCCCCCCATCACCCTGGCAATGGAAACAGGTTCTGCCCCCACATGTCCTAATGGTATCAGGGTACACTGCGCACCAGTATCAACTAAGGCATCATATTTTTGTGGTTCTGATGTGCCAGGCCATCAGATCCACACCGTCCAGAAGATCCTCTCCCTGGCTAGAGGCAGGGCCTTCTAACCCTGGTTATTATTTCTTTCCTGGGCACACATGCTAGAGGTTCCTTCAAGGGGATTTGACAGATCATACTTGGCAGCTCAGTCACATGAGGTTGAGGCTACCTTCGCTTTACTGGAATTCCCTTGGTTAGTGTTCCCCTCCTTGAGCTGACGTACCCGTGCTGCCAGGACAGAAGTGGGTTTGCCATTCCACCTTCCCATGTCTTCCCTGTCATCACGCAGAACGAACCCTAGGTCAGCCTGTGGGGTGTACCCTCTCTCTCTAGCTGAGGAACATTGTGCTCTGACTTTGGGGCCTGTAACTCACACTGGTGCGATGTGGGAACTGTTCCTCCTCTTGTCCTCCTTCATCTCCTCTTTGAGTTCCTTGACCACGGCAGAGACATGAGCCTGCACTGGGCCATTGATCAGACTTTCATAATTTCTAAGCTTGTTGGCAACAGAACCCACTATCTCTCGGTTGGTATTGGCATTAATCATTGCAATGAAGGCGGTGTAATTGAGATGGCCCTAGATTTGCCAGACTCCACAACACTGGCCCTGTGTACCTGACCTTGTCGGGGTCATTATCATGCTGTCCATCCCTCCCAAGGAGTACCTCCAGTACTGCCACTTCACTCAGCTGTTGGATCGCTTCCTCAAGGGTCTACTAGCGCATTCTATGGTGGTGCTCCTGAATTCTCTTCCTGTGAACAAACCTCTCTCTGACACTCATTAAAAGCCACTCCTAGAGGGAAAGGGATCCTGGCTCCCTTACAAAAATCTGATTCATACCTGAGTCAAGGGTCCTAAATTCCTTGCCTCACCTTAACGGGCCTACAGCTGGACACCTGTACCTACAAGGTCCCTCCCTTATACAACATGAGGTTGTATAAGCCTCATGTCCCCATCATACAATGTCTTTGAGCAGATTACGGAGACTTTGGTACATCAGGGGCTCGGTGATGACTGCAACCTCTGGCTCCCCTGTGGGATGTGAGTGCCCTCCCCTATCTGGGTGCTCTGATTTCATCTTAGATCTCCTTGTTTCTACAGGGGCAACTGCTGCTGGCTCTGCCTGCCTTTGCAGTTCAGCTGGAACCTGGACAGTTGTAACATCTGTGGGTTCCACTGCTGCACTGTTAGACTCTCCCTCCTTGAGGCAGGGGGAGGGCTTTTCACCAGCTGGGGAAATGTACTCCTTCAGCATCTGTCCCATTTCATGTATCTCCTTCACCAGAACCCCCATCCAATCTGGGTAGTTCATATCTAGGGTGGGCTGTGGGGCAGGGTCAGGCTCTGGGGCATCAGCATCCCCAGTCTCTGGGGTAGTTGTCAGGGTGGTTATCCAGGTTAATCTTCCCTTATCTCTAAATGCTAAATAGAACGGGCCTATCAGCGACACCAGCCACTGTATGATATCATTAGTATTTAGAGTGGATCTGATCCCTTCAAAAATTGGTGGGGCAGACTCAAAGAGGTTTTTAAAGGGTCGGTTGGTTAAAGAAAAGCTTAAAGAAAATGTTTAAGGAAAATTTCCCCTGGTGTCATTTCCTTACAGTAGGTGCCATTATTAAAGTAACCCCAGAAACATACAGTTAGTGTGTGATAGCTCTGAATCGATGTGCCTGCTTTCCAGAGAAAATTAAAGATCCATGAATTCCTCACCTTATTCACCCATAAAACAAAGCAGTTAACCGCCACAGTAGCTTTGGTTATAAGACCCATGTTTAGATAAGGGCCTGCAAATGGGAGAAATATAGCCACGATCACGTGCCATCCATACCAGGGTAAGCTGGACCACATGCTGTCACTTAACGAGGTTTCTATAGCAGCACACAAAAAAATTAGATTACCCAAGAACTGTTATTCCCTTTTTGTTTTCATGCCCTCGGGTGCCATATTGGGTGCCAAAATATGTCTTGGTTTGGAAAGACAGGTGTCTGCTTAAGGAATGCAAGAGCCTCCTCTGAAATGGAAAATGTAAACCCCCTTCCCTCCAAATTGTTATAAATTTCCGAATTCTCAGGAGCTGCTCCTAAGCAGAGGGGTTTGCCCGTGGTTCTGTCTGAGCTGTGTTGTAGCTATGCCCTTGCCTGACCATGTCTCTTGCTCATCCACACCACCTCAAATAGGGCAGGAAAGTGAACCTGCTAGTGAAGCCCTAATCTAGGCCTTACCAATCTAGCAGCCAATGCTCACCAATGAGACTGGAGCCCAGTAGGCTAAGTGTGGTGTTTCCTGCCTATGGAAATGCAATCTTAGTAAATAAAAGATAGGAGGGAAATATGACAGGGAGGTACAAAAACATGTGAAATCATCAAGACCAGTACAGCTGAAAACCTCATTTATTATCCAGGTTTCCTGGCTTACATATGGATCACACTGACAACAGTCAAAGAAAGATGTGAAAAATGTTATTTAAAATAATTGTTATTTCTAGGTGGTCTTTGACCATTACATTGTTAGTTATTTATTTTTATAATAGGATGGACTGAAAGTCTGACTAGAAAGGAATCATAAGGGAAATAGTTGGGGGTTGTCTTTACAAATGAGATTGGGATGCAGAACCATAAAATTAAATGCTTTTCATTGTTGGGTAACTCCTTTGGCTTTATGGCTTTCATTTGGTACTTCATTGCTATAGCTTTACACCACTGTAGTCATGGCAGTAACACTAGCAAAAAACTGGAATTAAGCCTTGGCAGATCTTGAAGGCTAAAATCAACTAAATTTCTAAACATTTAGCTTACTATTTTAGTGGTAAAATAGTAAGTTTTCATTTAAAAAAATAATTTCCTAAATAAAAATTGATAATATTGATACTTGCTTTACCATTGAAGCTTTACCATTCAAGTCCTTTTAAGGATTTAAATGCCACTATTGTATGTCAGCATTCATAAACTTGATCTTGATAGGAAGAAAATATGGTATTTATCACCAACAGATATGAGTGAAGTTCCCAAGGCCTTTGTGTCCTTAGGGAGTCTTAATACTGTACATTTGTGTTGAAGTACATGAAAGTAATTTGTTTCTGGCAGCACTTACTTTATCCAGGTTTGACATATAAACAGACATAATTGTATTAATAAATCCAGACCTCAAGTTGTGTCAACAAGTGCATAGCTGATTTTAAAAAGTCAACAAACCCAAACACACCCCTGCTCTGTGCCATTGTCTTGTCAAGCACCTCTGACATTCTCCTGGCTTGTGCTTTCCGGTGTGCTGGTAAAGTGACAGGTAGGAGGTATTTGACAGTGTGTCTGTGACTAAAAGAAATTCAACTAGTGGAGTACATCACTTTATAGCAGGTGGTGACATGCAATGTCAGAAGAAGAGAACATGAAGTTGTGTGGTATGGCATACACAGTTTAGAAGTATAGATTGGAACATTTTATCTAATGGGAACACAAGGAAAGATTTGCACGGCTAATCACAAATGACTGCCAGTGACACCTTTTTTTCAAACTGGCTGTTATGTATTTAGTGTATGTATACCAGCAAAACTACATCAGGAACGTGCTTAAAATTTGTATTTCCAATTTAAAATAAAAAATATTGAGCTATAAATAGAATAATAGTGACAACTGGATTAGAGTTGGTACTTAAATATGTTTTGAAGTATGTGGATTTGGTCCATTAACTTTGGAGGCAAAACCCCACAAACAGGAAGCCCCTGCCTTCTGGGAAAATTCAAACCTGATTCCATGGTACCTGGCTGAGGTCCAGACATATAGTACAGTATTTGCCTGCAAGCATGTACACATGGGAGAGACTGGTAAAAGGGAGATCATGTTTCATTACACCATAGATATCTGGGGTAATTCAACTGGAGTAGGAAGAACCACACATTTACAGCTGCATGCCTAAATGACCAATATGGTCCATAGTCTCCAGAGTGTTAAAAAAATATTTAAAAATAGGGCAGTCTCTTGAAAGTTCCCTCTGCTTTTGTCCTGTTGAAATTATGTAACATTTAATAATCTCTTCTTTATTTTCAGACCTATTTGTTAGGTCCAGAAATGATTACTTTTTCTTGGCAACAGCTAATCCATTATCGTCTAATTTCTCTACCTTGGAAATTGCTTTTTTTATTTTATAGTTGGCATCATCCTCAAAACAAAACAAATAAGCTGGTAGTCAGTAAAAGAAATTATAAGAAACATTAAAGAAAGGAAAGGGACAAAAATCTTCAAATCATATTTAGCCCCATCTGGCCCTATAAAAACATGGAAATGGATGATCGAGTGCAGATTCCAGGATGGGCTGCCTTTCAAGGGAAACAAAATCTGGATATTTCTATGTCTAGACCACAAAAGAAAAAATGCTTTGGTGCTAATTAACCCATTAAAAGCTTACAAACCCTGAGTGGTTCCTGGCAACCTGTGTAGCGAAGTTCACAGATTTAAGCTGACAAAGGAAATGTGGGAGGGTGCAGCCTGGGAGTCAGGAGATCTGGGTCCTGGTGCTTGCTCTAGACCTGGCTTGCTCTTTGGTTTTAGCATCAATACTCAGCATTTCTCTGTCTTGTTTTTTCTGTCTTTAAAGTGGGATTGTGACATTGCCCTCCCTCCAAGAGCTCTCTGATACCAAGAGAGGAAAAATGCTATGAAGCCAGTCTTGCTCTTTTATGTTGTGTACAACTTACCTGAATACTGGCTAAGTAGAAAACAGAGTCTAAGTTTGGATGCTGTAGTCACATGTTAAATAGACACTGAGTAAGCACTTCTTTAGGACCGTCTATATTGCTAAAAGGGTACATAAAGCAGAAAATAATATGCTCCATGCTTTTCTTTCAGTTCACATGTTCAGAGTTTCCTTCTAAGTGAGGTTTAGAGGGATATACTGATATTAGCCCCTCAGAAACCTATTAATTATGCTTTAGACTGACTGTTTCTTAATTATTGAAGCATATTCACTATGAGTGTGCCCTTAAAAAACACATTCAATATGAAAGGAAATGAAAAAGTAGAAGCAATATTTCACCCAGGCAGGTGCTGCCTTTTATTCTTTCCATGCTTCTCAGCCCATCATTGCAACCACCTGCCATTATGGTTCTGCTGATTGGGAACAGAGTGGAAATTGTTACCATATGACTACTTTTTGAGTTAAACAAATACCCACTAGAAGACAGAAAATTCATATTAGCTGTATCAAAGAAAAAAAAAAAATCAAAATCCAGGCCTGCCTGGACCTGGGAAATACAGTGATCATCTAGTACCTGAGTTTTACCTCTTGCTCCCTTGTCAGCTCCCTCTAATGCCTTGGAAACCCTCCCACTCCTCTGTTGCCCCAGCTGCTAGTTCATGCCTTGCTGCTCTAATTTCACTGTCTGCGCTATCCCCTTTTCCATTTGGAAACACATGTTCCTCATTTGTTTACATACCACCCTTTTCCTGGACTGCTCTGACTTTCACAAACTGGGGATTTCACAAAATGCTGGGGAGGGAGGGGAAGTTGGTGAAGGTTGGAGAGGTGATGGCTAATAGGAGCTCTGTGTTAGAACTTCAAAACTTAGACAAACCTCCAGTAGCACAATGTGCGAATCAGAAAAATAGAAGTTGGTTAATAATAAGTACTTAGAGAAGGAGCTTGAGAGGAAAGGGTCACTTTTAGCAATTTGGCATTTCTTCTGTGTTTACAGGTATTTCACACTAATAAATTAGTTCAGTGTGTTTCTTAGCATCTACTTAACCAATGTTTAGGTTGTCACCCACTGATTGCTAGGTTAAGAAGTGCCCAAGCAAAGATTTGCAGTCCCACCAGGTCAAGATGCCTGTTTAGCAAGAATGCTGGCTTAGATGTTTAAATAACTATTGGTACCTTGAGCTTCTAGATTTGCCTGGTAGGATGTTGTACCACGTTTTTCTTCATTCTTTCCTCTATATTGCCTGTTTCCCACTCCAGCTTCCTAAAGTGTATTTTAATCCTCCACTCTGCATAATTTAAATCTGTATTTTCATTTATTCTTATTCTGGACCTCATATTTTCCTCTGTGCACCCGCATTCAGTCCTATACATCTTTCTCACTGAATCCCAGAGTGACACAGAGCTTTCTGGAGTCTCTAATTCAGTCTGCATGTTCAAAGCAGGCTGCTTAGAACCATATCTGGTTGGGTTTTGACATACCCAAGGATGAAAATTCCACAACCTCTCTGGACATCTTTTCCAATGTCTGCCCAGCCTTAAAGTAAAAGAAAATATTTGTCTTCCATTTAAATGGAGCTTTCTGTATTTCACTTTGTTCCCATTGCCTCTAACTCTGTCCGTGCATCCTGCTGAGAAGACTCTGGCTTCATATTTTTACTCCTCTCCTCCGCTATTTACACATTTTGGTAAGATCCCCCCCTTTCTTTTGATAAGACCCTTGTCTTTTTTTTTTTTTTTTTTAATTCTCTCAGTTGTTTATCATATCAAATGTTAGACAGGTAGAGGACCACTGCAGTGAGAAAGCCCTCAGAAGTACTGCCTGATTACAGAATGAGACTGCCTGGAGTCATCAGACTGCCTGTGTTTGGAAGACAAATGCCTCAAGGCAAATGGATATTTCCCAGGGAGGAAACAGGCTGAGCATGGGCAGGAGCTTTCTCCTGGACTTCTCTGACGATGGTGACAGGGAGCTGAACTCAGTATTCAGCTCAATATTGGCATGAAGCTGGAGTAAGTGAAGCAGTGCCAGAAGAAAGTATTCCCTGGAGAAAGGGAGCTCTAGACAGAAAAACAAATAGCTTAGAGGGAAATAGGGTCAGGCATCTTCTTACTTTTTGACTGAGATAAGAATGGAACATGGGTTGTTTTCATTGAGTAGGTTGCAGAAATCTGGATGGTGGTAGGATCTGAAGTTGATTTGGAGGACACAGGCAGAATAGGACCCAGACTCTTGAAAATATGCCTATGCTGACAAAAAACTTAATGGAATTTTGATAACAGAAAGTTGACAAGGGGTGGCATTACAGGGTACAGGACATTGGTGCAAAAAGGGTATCAAATACCAGCTGCAAAGCTCAGGTTTAGCTTTACATCCTTTGCTACAACATATTTCAGCATTTCATTTTCTGTCTTCGAGCTAGTCTCCTGTTTTATGATATGAGAGTTTTTTGCCCTTTCCAGAGACTGTAAGTTCATAGGAGTGAAACCTTTACATTATATCCTGCTAATACTCATGCCAGAAGTGTGAACAAAATCTGAACTGTAGGGGAGACAGTAATAAGGGAAGTCAAGTCAGCTGACCTTTTAAACCTGGTAAGCAGATTTTTAAAAACATGCTCTGATTTGATAATGAAGGAAAATTGTTTGAATTTGGAGCTTTGTTACAAATTATCTTAACTCCCGAGTCAAATAGAGCATGCCAGCATATTAAACTCAACCTACATAAAGCCAGACTGCCAAATGCATGTTGATTTATAACCTGTGAGATTATAAAAATCACAATTAAAGAAAATACAGACTTTGAATAGTACAGCTGTGAGTTCAGCTTTTGTCACTTAGGAAACTAGCTTTTGTCCTTATCAGTCCAAAACCATTCTCCTGTCTAAATGGGAAAGATTTCTCTTAGATTAACATTCAAGTCTATAACATCAGAGTTGGAAATGGAAATATTTTGTTATTCTTCATAGATGGTCTTTCCACTTTTCATCAGATACAGTGTGTATGCGTTTGTAGTGCATACATCTTCCCAATGTAATCTCTCAACAAGTCAAGTCTTCCATCAAATAAAATTACTAACTTCAGCCCAGATTTCCTCTGCTGAGTATTGTGCTGACAACTGATTTTTGGTTCAGTAGTTGAATATTTAAAAAATCAGATCCAATTTGAATTATCTATTCCTGACCAATGTGAATAAATGATGGGGGTTTTGTAAGTCAAACTAACATTTTGGCATTTGAAATGAACAGATTAAGTGGAGATGAATGACTAGACTTGAGGAATGTGGACAAAGTAAGTGAGGAGGTTTTGGTGCTAGGAGATAAAAAAGGAGTATTGAGATTAAAAAATTCTCCCTTTGATTCTCTCTTTGGCTTTTTCTTCACTTTTTGTATAACTGTTGCAGAATGTAATATTCTGTTAATGCTCAAATCAAATGTTGAGTGTGCAGGAAAATGCTTCTTTTCCCCAGTTTTTCTCTAAAGGGAGAAAAGCAAACAAGAATTGGTTCAGTCTAATATTTTCAGAATTTTATGTCAAACAAAAAGCAATTATTTGCTCATTTCTACTGCCTTAAATGGAAGATACACCCAGCAACAGCATTCAGTAATCATTTCACAGCTATGTACAGAGAGCTAATACTTGATTTTGAGTTGTTTATAGAAGTCCATCATTCCCATAAAATCTTCTGTGTCCTATAAACTTTCTTGTCCTATAAACTTTTTCCTCTGAGAAAAAAGCCACACTCTACTATATAATATGCAGCATCATTCCTATTAATGTTTTATATTACGATTGTAGAACTAAAGGTATCTATTTCTTCTTCTTTCCAGATATTTTATTACTAAGTAGTCAAAGTGAAATTAAGCAGACTATGTCTTAAAAGTGAAGTTATTTTATATGATGCTGAAAACCACCGTGTTTTGCTGACATGGGGTCATTCTCTTAACAAAGTAAAAAGGTGAACAATAGCAACTCTGCTCATAAATCCATTTTGGTGACCTTTTTGTGTAGGCTTTTATTTCCTGAGAGATTAAAGGACATCACAGAAGAATTTGGAAAAGACAGATTAGAGGACATTTAAATATTTTGGTAAGAGGAGTTCTAATTTGGTTTTTCCAACCAATTCCAGTTGAACCAAATTTCATTAGAAGCAGAAATAGGCAGGTAAAAATATTTTAATATATTTTTAAACAAAATACAGTTTTACACCAAGATCATAAAGCCTTCTTTTAGTATTCCAGCATTATTTGTACAAACCAAGGAATTTAGTGTGGAGAGTGCTGAACAACATCACAAATTGTAAACGTACATGTGTATCAAAGTTCTCACCAGAAGTATTCAGATCAAACAAACATATTTGTTTGGAAGTGGAGTTATCTGTGAAAGCAGTAAAAGGAAACTATGCCACTTGGGCAGTCATCATAGTAGGAGGAATGAAAATGTATAAAACAGTAGCTGTTCCAAATTTGCTGTGACCAGATTACAGGTCATCCTTAGTTTGCCTAACCTGTTTCATGGCACGGAAGGTCTCTACAACCTGTGAACCAACAAAAAATGCTAATTTAGTTGAATTCATGTTCCTTTGTGAATAGTTAATACATCTGAACAAGGACCAATATTTAGCCTTATTTGTGCAAGCTGATTAAATCATGCTGGAAGCCATTACCACTGCTGTTTTACTCACTGTTTATAAACTTGGGTCTTTTGTTGGTTGTGATTTTCCTTTCTCACACACCTCTCTAATGAGGTGTTGCAGTTACTTTGCAAACTACTGCAACTGAGGAGCCAATTTCTTAGCATTCCCGGGCTAGCTAGTATTCATACTTCTCCCATGTTTTCCTGAGTGCTAATATCTATTTCTTAGTTCTCCTCAGAGCCCATCATTGTACTGTATGAGTTATTTAAGTCACATCAACATCATTAATGGGGACACCATTTTACATTAAACAGTTTGTCATTAACTTCTTGAGTATCAAAATACTTCAAGGAGTGTGGTTTGTGCTTTTCACTTTTTTGGTTTATAATGTTATTGATTTCCTTTGTGTCTGGAAGAGGTTAAGAGGTTGATAGGACATAGGTCTGTTAAAATGACTTTATGTTTTCAGTAGTGTGGTCCACCCGTTTGGCATCTCACCATATGATGCCCAGCTGTTTCTTTCTCTTATCCTGTCATTTGTTTACCTTTTGGGATGCAATGGAGCAATATTTCTATGAGCAAAATGTTATTTACAGAGCTGTGACTGTGTAAAATCACCCTTTGTACTTCATAGATAGCAGCCTTGCTGTAAAATGCTTTAGAAATATGCAAATACAACAGTGGAATTTCACTACACTAACACCTGCATTGTTCAGGATGGTTGCCTTTTCCGTGAATAACATTCTCTGCGATAATTTTTGTCTTTCTGGAGGGTAAACAAACCAAAAAAAATAGCATGAACAGGGACTCAAAGGATTGAAGTCAAAATGACTTTTCCATTCCTGATTCCCCTTGGAGTCTGTGAGGGCACTTAACTAATGTTGAGCTTAATTAATAACCATTCCTAAGTCACTCTGAGTGCAGTATTGTGGAACCAGTTTTCTAGTTCTAAAGGAAATTTTAAGTATCTGAATTTAGGTTTTGGTTATAATATAAAAAATCTTGTCGAGAAATAAACACTGCAGAACAAATTCTCAGATGGTTATTTATCACAGCATGCAGAGTTATCAGTGGTTTGCATGGGCATTTCTGCCTTCAAAACATTTACCCCATTTACCCCATTTTGCAGCATAAAAAACCCCAAATTCCTGTTCTCCATGATCCCATATCCTTTGGCACTGCTATTGATATTGCTTGAGTGCCACAGCATGGCTGGTGCCCTTCTGTCAGGAGAAAATACTTCTGGTTTCAAAAGTGTAGCACATGTTTTCTCAAGCTACTCTTTCTCTTACTCTCTTTTGTATTTGTTGTTTAGACCTTCTTTGTAGCCTCTCAGCAGCATTGGTACTCTCTCCAAAAACAAGGGTGATGTCCTGGGCTGCTTAAAGCAGATAGAAGTTTTGCTTGGATGTCAAAGAATACATGAAAGACGATCTTCCCTTATAGGAAAAATTCTGATAGGGAGAAATCCTGATAAAGGGCAATTGTATTTATTCCTGTTATGACTGCAGGGTAAGATTCTTTCTGGGTCTCCGGTGGGACAAGGATAGTGCAATGTAAAAAGCAAAGAAGAATTATGATGAGATTTTTTTTTTTATAAGACCTTGCTCCGTTAATAGGAGTGCAAAATATGTAGGAGGTATTGGTAAAACCAAGGTAGTTTGTGCTTACAATAACAAGAAAAGAAACTCAGGTCTGGGATCTGCACAGGGTAGAGAGATTGTGGGAGTGCCAGAGACGTGTATGATTTTGCTGCTCTTGTGATGCAATGGTATATCTCTGGCAGTTATCCCAACACACATTTTGGTAAGCTTAGTTATTAGAGATGCTAAGTTTGCTGTCTGTGAAACTAACCTGGTTCACAAAGACATGGGTTTTCTTGGATTCTTTGTTAGCCACTACTGAGCTCTTGTGCATAAAATCTCTAGGGTCCCTAATTCTATGTTTGTTAGCATTCCCATGGGATATTGTACTAAAATGGATGCCAGAAAAAAATGTCTACCACAACTGGAATTTTTGTAAAACGTTTTGTAAAAGGACTTTTGTAAAATTTTGGAGTTAATTTATTTGTTTGTTTGTTTTAATTTGGCAGTTGTTTAGTTCTGGCCTTTATGCTCCAGATCAGGTTTGCAGCTCTGATTTCCAAAATCCAAACAATGCCTTATAGAGATTATTTTGCAAGATAAAAGCCTTATAGGATATTTATCTTCAATAATTATATTGAAGATAATAAAACACAAGTAGTTTTATTTCTCTTTGACTTACGACCATATATAAAAAACACATTCTTCTTTATGTAGTTATACCTGAGTGTTGCAGATGTGCAGGGAATGGGAATGGTATCTTGTTTGACTGACTAAATGAAGACTGTCATTTCCTTCGGACATGCAGTAAATGAAAACAGTTTTGGCCCAAGATGAAGATGGGTAGAGCACAGACTAATCTGTTGCTAATAAAAACCAACAGTGAGAATTATTCAGCACTGCAAATTCATAAATATTGGTTACATAATCTTGGGCACATTTGACATCATAGCACTTTCACTGGAATTCACTAGAAAATAAAGCAATTGTATATGATTAAATAAGCCTCCAACAATGTCCGTCTACCTTCCATGACATTTTAGGCTTTCCATAATGACATTTTGGCAAGTAAACTTGATTTTTGTATAGATATAAATGCACTTTGGTATAATTAAAGGCATACCACAGCAGATAGGCTGACTTGGGATCTGGGAGCTCTCTCTCCTCTCCTGTTATGGAGCTGGCCAGATAAACAGGCCCAGCTGTTTATCTGGCCAGCTCCATAACAGGAGAAGAGAGAGAGCTCCCAGATCCCAAGTCTCTCTGTTCAGTGAACGCCCACAGCACAAGTCTTAACTACCATGGCTTATGCACACTTTGATGGTTGTTTTGCTTATATCCAGTGTTAAGCCTATATGACTTGTTTTAATACCCTTTTCAGCAAAGTTTGCCAGTCATAACAAAATAACTGTCTTTCCTGCAGGGAGTGCTGTGTTTGGTCTCCTCAGGAATATCTGCTGTGGAAGCAGGAGGAGGGATAAATTGCAGAAAAGGGCTGTGTTCTGGAGAGGCCCTGCTACAGCAGGGTACTTCTGGTGGGCAGATCAGCACCTGACATTAACCACACAGAACTAGGTGAACAAAAGTAACCAAACAATGCACTGAGAGAGAAGGATGAAGAGACACTTCATAAATCTGTAATTCATAGAATAGTTCACCACAGATTCTAGGCTGACGTTCAGGCCAGCTTATTGCATTCAAACCTTTTTCTTTCTCTTCATCCATGACTTCATAAGGTTGCATTCAGCAACCACCATTACAAACAAATGGTTAAGGTAATAAAATATCTTGGAGTAAGCTAATCAAGTAAAGGAACTGATTAGTCTGAGAGTGTTGAGAGAACAGAAAATTGGTGGTATGATGGGTTGCCTTTTGAGTATATTGCTTCCTATTCAAATTCTTAGCTGGATGCCATATCAGGAATGCACTTTTTCATTTGGCCAAGATAGTCAGTCCTTTTTAATTCTGCAAGTGGTTGCTGGAATGTGAACCTGAAATCAAAAGAAGTAAAATGGAAGAAGCCAAGTACTTTGTGTAAGATTCAGAAAATAGTGTTAGAGGCACATACAGCATTATGCAGTTATGATACTTTTGCAGTATTCTTATAATACAATAAAGAAAAATAAAAGGCCAACATGGTTACCAACTCTATATCCCTTATGGGGATTTGATGGAAGAAGTGCATTTATCCATCAGCAACCTCATTCTGCTTCCATTGAAGTCATATGGAGTTTTGCCAAAGGCTTTAGTGGGTGAAAGAATAGGATCTGGGAGGCTACAGATGAGGAAAAGCCAGAGCTTGTAAAGTTTTCTCAGCATGTTATTGGACAGGTGCCACTGTCTAGAGGGCAGTGGGTGGCCCAGAGAGAAGTTTCAGAAAAAAGAGATAGAACATGTATTCAAATAAATTTTTTTGGGGAAAGTCTTGTATAAAAGAAAAGGCTTTTAAGAAATATCATATCTTTCTGTTGACTAGTGAAAGTGGAGGAGTCCACTGTGTCAGGAAAAAAACAGTAACAAGTATAGGTTCGAGTTTTAAGTGTGTTGTTTCACAAAGTGGTGGTATTAGAGAGATACACCAGACAAAACAAAATGGATTTGGGTACCCAATTGATGTCCATAGTTGTCAGCCCAAAGGAGCCAGACCTGAAGTGAGGGTGTAGGAAGATATGCCTTGGAGATACACCTTGTGCTGTGGAGACTTTTGTTTGTACACCATTACACTTTGTGGGAAGCAGTTCTGTAGTTGTCATTCTGGGGAAAGGGCACAGCCATGGAATGGGGATGCAAAAGAACAGCTCATACATAAACTAGGAACAAAGTGGAAGAGTGAGCTTGGCTATTCAGCTATCTTCATTGACTTCCACGGGGTGGCCTGCTGAGAACATCAAGAACGGTGGCTTATCACTTCAGAATATGGTTTTTTCCACTTGCAAATCAAAATTTTGAAAATGGATACGTAGCTCAAGAGTTTATAAAGGCCACAGATTTTCTAGTCTGTGATCCATAAAGGCATAAGGAAGATTCTGCTGGATACACAGACTAAGTATAGTTACACTACTCCCCACACAGTAGTCAACATAATACAGAAAGACAGGGAGACCTGGTGATCTTTACAGCACTGCTGTTACCATAAGAAAAAATCCACTAAATTCACTTCATATCCTGGAGGAGACATTGTGTATAGACTGTACTCATGCAGTTTTGTATATCTTTACTTCTCTTGCCTTTTTACCTTGATAAAAATGAGCAGTTGACTGCACGTGCAGGCATCAAGACACTTCAATCTACGCAGTTCCATCGTGGTGGGCATGGTTAGAGGTGTGTAGGACATGCACAGAGACTGATTCTTGGAATACCAGTGTTAGGCATATGGAAAGAGACCTGAAAGTGTTACGTGTAACAGTGTCAGCCTCTGAGAAAGCAGAAAGACAGTGGTACTTTATAAGTGCAGGAACATTATACTGAAAGACAGATTCAAAGTCCAGCTCTGCCATTCTCCTCTTTGAATGCTTGGACACACCATTCTGCCCTCAAATCTCATTTTGTAAAAACCATAAAAATATATGTTGTTTCTGTACCCTTTTTATTTCTGGTTTGGGAATTCTGAACAAAGTGGATACAAGGTAGTATGCTGAAGTGGAACAGAAACTGCTGTTTTAAAAATCAATCTCAAAAACCCCAAACAAACCCAAAACAAAACCAGCTGTTGGCTTCAAGCATCTTCAGATGTGCAGTGAATTAGAGTGCAGAGGCCAATATCTTTATGGTTTCAACCAGGGTTCAGATGGCAAAACCAAGGTCTGAAACCCTAAGCACTCTGCTTTTCTGGTATTTTTCCTTATTTTTCCCTTATGTTTGATTTCACGTTGTGTATGTCTATTAGCAAGGATTCAGGCAGGGGACACTTGAGGCTGGAAAAGGCATGCTGGGGAATCATGGCAGGGCACCCTCATTTATGCATCCACACTTTCCTAATCCAGGAAAACCATGGTGAAAGGGACCTGACATGCTTCCCTAAGATTCCATTAGGGTTAGAGCTCAGGGAGCCAGAAAGCTCGCAGTCCCAGGGACACTGGGGCTCATGCCAAGGGGATCACATCAGAGCTCCAGTGTTGTCACCTCCACACCTTTCTAATCTGTGGTGATGGGATGAGGGGAAGTCATTTGAGGAGTGGCTGAGGTCACTTGGTTTGTTCAGCCTGGAAAAGATTGAGGGGAGATATCATTGTGGTCTACAGCTTCCTCATGAGGGAAGTGCAGGAGCAGGAAATGATCTCTTCTCTCTGGTGACCAGTGATAGGACACAAGGGAATTATATGAAGCTGTGCTTAAACCAGAGAGTGTTTGGGCACTGGACCATGCTCCCCAGGGAAGTGGTAATGGCACCAAACCTGCCAGAGTTCAAGAAGTGTTTGAGCAATGCTCTCAGGAACATAGTGTGACTCTTGGGGTGTCCTATGCAGGACCAACAGCTGGACTTTGATGATCCTTGTGGGTCCCTTCCAACTCAGAATATTCTAGGAATCTATTATTCTATTTTTCTACTTGGAAACAGCAATATGTAATAACACTTGCAACAGGAAAGGTCAGAGCACAGGATACAGACTTTGCACTCTTTAGGTAATATTCTTGAAGGCACAAAGCTGTAGCTGAAAAGAGGAACTCCTAATTCACCTTTTATATCCATTGTCAGCATTCACAGAAGGGGATACACTGGAGATTTATGTATCAGAATTGCTAAATTAAGTGAAAATCAAATATCTCTGAATGACCTGATACCATTCATTAAATGGCATCAATGGGGATCATTGAAGACCTCTCTGTATGTAATCCCATTATATTTATCTGCCAAGAAGCTTGGCTAATACATTCATCAGTTTTATAATGGAAAATCAGTTTGTGTATAGTAAAGAACTTACATTTTCTTCTTAGCAAGTTTTTAATATTTACAATGAAAAGGTATGCATCTGGTCTACAAGCTGGGCAATAAGTATACTTGAGGAGGTAGAGCAGTATAAGAAAAAAAATTGGAAAGAAGAGAAACTTCTGTCCCACTGGTATCTCCTCTTGGGATCCTTCCAGCAAACATGTATTTAAGCACTTCTATAAACCTACCATCTCAGAAGAAATATCAACACCAATTGCATTTCAGACTCTTTTACAACCTGATAATTGTATGTGCATTTTAGGGACTTATGAAGCTCTATTCCAAACAGTAGTCACAGTTTTATATTGCCTAATGGCTTTTCCAATTTGCTCTGCTTAAATCTGATAGTAGTGCTGTGTGTGAACAGCAAATGGGCATACACAGATTTCATATAGTGTATGCAGCTTGTGAAAGAACATCAGTCAGCAGTTCTTCATGCAATGTTGCAAAAGTCCTGTCTTACACCAAATAATATGGGAGGTGCTTTTGCTATGAAGTTTCTGAACTCTCTTAGTTGCACAGTGAGGCCACACAGTTAAGAGAAAACTGAGCAAGAGAAACTTCCTTTGTCCCTTGCAAACATACCTTCTTCCTGTAAAGTGTTTGCCCCATATGAAATTGGATTAATTGTTTTTGTTGCCTGGATTTGCATTTTGTTCTGTGAGGTCTGAGAGGTGGGGTTGCTGAGGGAAAACTAGAGGCAGTGTGATATAATTAGGTCTTATAAAGTCATATTGAAAAAAAAAAAAAAGTATGCCAAATGGTAAGTTCCCTGAAATTTAAGCACATTAATAGCTTTTCCTACAAAGCGAATAACGTCTGGTCTTACATGAGAGGAAAAAAAAGATGATAGACCCCTGATTACTCACTAAATTCTGCTTTTTAGCATAGAATATTACTCAGATGCCAAGCCTGCTAACTTTGCGCTGTCTTCAGTATTTGGCTGAAAACACTGATGAGTACAGTTAGTAGGAAGTTTCATGCCATGCAAGCCAGCAGCAACTTTAGTAAAAAGAAACTTAAGAGTGGGATAAATGACAACAGATGTTAACACTGTTTCAGTCTCCATTTCAGAGCCATATGGTTCTCCAGGAATTGTAACAAAGACACTGTGACCTTATTGCAAACCAAGCACTGTGATTAAAGCAGTAATAACTTCAAGACTTTTCATTTTTTTTTAAATTTTTTTTTTAAGATGAAAACTCATTTTGTAAGAAAGGAACTTCCTTCACATACTTGATAAGGTGAGGGGAAAGCCTATCCTTTGGCTAGAATTAAGAATACTTTCTAATGGACTTTACAATTGTTTTGATTTTTGCATTTATAATGAGTTAAGCAAGAGGAAATTTGATTTGGATTTTCTGAGTTGCACTGCCAGAGTCTTATGACAAAGCCAGACTTTCAGGAACCCATTTGAAGGAAGTGTATTCCACTGGATCAGTAGGACTTCCATAGTCTGAAAGAGACACTGGCATTTGTGGGGTAAATGGGCATGTTGGCTCTTCCCTGATCCAGCAGGGATTCTACCTACAGAGCCCATTCTGAGAGATTCAGTGCTTATCTGTGAGAGTAGGACAAACTGGCCTGGACAGCACAGGAAGATGAACTTATCCTCCTTGTTTTAAATTCATTTCCTGGTCAAAGAGTGCATGGAAACAGCAACATTTACTCAATGCAGAAGAATAGTGGGGTAACTAGCAGGTTTAAGGGTCTGTATTTACTTTTTATTATGTGTCTTACAGTGGCAGACAAAAAGACAAGAAAACATTGAGGTCTGACAGATACTTCTACAACAACAGAATTTGTTGCAAATGCATTCTGCTTATACCTGATGCATTTCTGAATGATTAGTCTTTGAAACTTTTTTGGGTATCTGACAGTTTGCAGTTGTATGTTTATCTGTTAGATGGAAATAACATTTGAGGTGGAGAGTCCTACTTGTGTGTTTTTCATGGCTGCTAAGCCAACAAACATAGCTGGTGTGTTGCCAGTTTGTGGCATTGTTTTCTCGTAGTCTTAAATTCTCACTCATGCAGATTACTCCCAGCAATTAAAAACTGACTCACTCCTTGAATTCTTTTGCTTTTCGAAGTTTGCTTTGGATTGCTGAGGTTTTAATCAGATTTGTCCTTTTTTTGTCATTACTAATCTGTTTTTTCCTATGTCTGGACAATTAGAAAGATCATACCATCCACAAGAATTTCATAACACATTTCTGTGATGCTTTTTATGGCATTATGCTGGAGTTTTTTATATATAGTCTTTTTTTTACAGGCAAAGCTGTAAATGCTCCCTTCTAAAATTTGAGATTTTCTAAGAGATCTCTTTATAGTTATTTATTTTAATTTGAATTAACTTTGCCAAATTTGAGCTGTTTATATTGATATTTTCCATGTTGCTCTTAGGCTGAAATTCTTGTTTTAATGTTTCAGATTAAATGGTACAGATGTTTCCA
This sequence comes from Motacilla alba alba, assembly GCF_015832195.1. Taxonomy (NCBI): domain Eukaryota; kingdom Metazoa; phylum Chordata; class Aves; order Passeriformes; family Motacillidae; genus Motacilla; species Motacilla alba. The sequence goes on along the minus strand of NC_052016.1, from coordinate 29,837,248 downwards.
AGAACAAGATTAGGGATAACTGCATTGTTTTTATCTACTGCTGATCTTTTTTTCATAATTCCATCAGGAATCTTTGGAGGTTTTTATTCTCTGGAAAAAAAGATTTGAAGCATTAGGGTAGAGGAAAACCATGAAGAGGAGTTGCAAAAAGAAATGAGATGTAAACAAGCCCTAGGGGATCAAACAGTCTCTCTAAACAATGTTCTCCTCCTGAATGTTGCCTTCGACCTGTGTGTCCCAAGTGTTTCTTTCCCTTGCTCTCAGCAGTTAGTTCTGAGACATTTTGGAAAATAATTATTAGTCTCTTCCTGATGCTTATTGATGCCACTTGGGTAGTCTTCACTATGGCATTTCCTGAGGGTTTTTTTAAGCTTTGGCTTCTATCTAACTTGATATCAACATTTTTCCTTTCGTATGAATATGCATGAAGTTTATATCATGCAGGTATTCCAAAGGCAGTTAAAGCAAAGGTGAAGAGAGAAATGCACTTCCACAGAAAGCTTCTATTTTAGTGTAAGGACTGATGCAACATATGAAAAATAGTAGTGCAGAAGGTGACAACAGAAATACAAAGGCTAAACAAAAGGTGTATATAAAGTAATTGTTAGGATTTTTGATATAAAGCATGACATAGCTGTAGACTGTCCGAGGAAGACTGAAAACAAAGCTCATATGGGCACTTGTTTTCAGATGACTCTTACCAAATTAAGAGATTGTAAAGTCATGAGTAAATAAAACTTTGTCATTCCTGCATCCATCTCTGACCAAAAAAAAACCCCAAAACCCCCCCAAACCCCAAAACAAAATAAAAAACAAACCCCCACCCCCCGCCTTAGAAGAAAAACTGCAACAACAAAATAAAAATTATTTTTAAAGCTTTCTTTGACTTCTGCTAAGATAAATCCTAGTGCATATTATTTTTGATAGGGACATTTCCTCACATTGAGTTTTCAGTTTTTACAGAACACATAGTCATTATTGCTTTCCAAGCAGAGACTTTGCTTCTTGCAACATATGACTTATTCTAGTCTACAATAGCCCTGTGTTTGCAGAGCTTGGTATTTTTCCCTGGCAACTCTGTGTGACACACATAGTTCTGTCTTGGACCATCACTAATTGAAGTCTCCTTCCGAAATAAATGTCAAAGCATTAGCCAGAAAAAAGCCATGAAGATTCTGCATATGGAGGGGGGAACCCTGTTCTGTAGTTTATTTTTAGGACAAACAATGTAATGGTAAATAAATTTGTCAAAGAAAATTGTTTCACAGATCAAAACAGATGAATATTAATAAGCTCTTTCTTCATCCTTGGCTCACAGTCTCCCCATGACTGCAGGGAAAAAAACCTGGTGCTTAGAAAACATTTTCCCTTCATGTACTCCAGTGTATTTCACAGATCTGCATTGCCACAAATCATAGCCAAAGATGAGTAAAACTTATATTTTCAGTGAGGAAGATCTCAGAGTCTGGAAAGGTTCAGGAACACATGGACGCCAGAGTTCACATCCATTGGACACAATTTACTGAGTCAGATACAGAGATAGGAGCTGCAGCCCTAATGTCATCACACCACTCCCCAAAACAGCCATGTCCCTCCATGGCTGGAGAGCAGCTCTCTAATTTGCTCAGACTAAGGATAGACTATTAAGATATATCGAAAATCAAAAACCTAAAAAAAGCCTGGGAAGAACATTATTGGGAAAGATGAGGCAGAAGGCAGGAAAATTGAAGAGATACAACAAAGAATCTGTAACAATCCCAAGGAGAAAAGATAGGATCACATAACTAAGCATGGTATCATCACGCACATGCAGAATTAGGAAAACTTAACCTTACCTTTGACATTTCCCAATTTTTGAGTATGTGACTCTATAATTAATTTCTAAAGTAGGTTGTTTGGTTTAGTTTGCTTGTTTTCAGTTTGTAACTATACATACATGTATAGACTGAATCAAACTTTGAACAGATATGTGTAAGGGTGTGTGCTGCCATGGGCTGTCCTGCTTGTACATGTAAGTTAAATCAGTAATATAATTTTCAAATGGAAGATTTGAATGAGCACAAAGCAGTGGAGATGGAAGATAATGGGATTTGTTGGGATTTCAGCAGGGATCTTATTTCGTACATTTACATGTTCTTCCACAAGCACCTCAAAAGGCAAAAGAGGCTGAGGATGTGTTAAAAATCTTTCTAGTGTGGCAAGCAGGAAAAGTTTCTGAGCACACTGGTTAGGGACAACTGGCCATCTGAAAGAGAGTATTCTTGGATAAAAAGCACAATGGAGATGTTTTGCAAGTGGAGAAGACAAACTATTAGAGCCACCCTGGTTGCTCATTCTGTCTTGTCCATCCGGTTGATTGAAAGTCTCAAAATGCTAAGTATGACCCAGCCACAACCCTTAAAGCTGCCTGGTGTAACCTGCCCTTTTTCTGCTTTTGCTCTGCTTGAGAGAATGAGAAAAAGCAAAGAGGTAAGGAGTGTTCATGCTTTTCTCCTCCTCAATTCCCTTATCTATTAACTAGCTAGCTGATGGACTAAGAACTTAACTTGTCACAGGGGTCAAAATCATTGGTAATTTCTTGCTTTTAAATCAAATTTATCTATTTGGCACCGAATGCTGTATGTCTGTTACAAGGATCAAGATAAAATGCAAGCAAATTTCCTCCTCCCTTTTTCTTCTGCCCCCCTTTTCTGCTTTGCTAAAATGAATACCAGACAGTACCCTTTGACAAAGGGATAGAGCTTCCTGCAGGTCGTTTCAGAAGGAGTTCTCAAATTCTCATGGGAAAATCAGATTGCAAATGAACAACACCCCACATAGACTCCAGTGTATAAATAAATTCTGATCTCTTAATATTAGCATCTACTGAATACAATAGTTGTTAAAACAATGGGAAGAATTTCAGACTGAAATTATTTGTGTATAGGGAAAAAAAAATTTAATTGATTTGTCATAGTGTTCAGGTACTATTAGTGAGTGAATGACAACTGGAATTTGCAAGGGGAAATGGCTGCCAAATACCCCTTTTGGTGAGATTCGAATACCTTAATCTCAATTTGAAATTCCCAGCCACAGTTCTTAAATATACTGTTTTAGTCTATAAATGTTAAAAGATACTCCAAATTTTTCAAGTAAGATGTGTTTATCTAAAGTGATAAAGGATCTGGGTGTCGGATAGTAACACGAGTTCTGTTCAGATGTTTTTCCCCCCCACATTTGCACACAGGAGAATAGGGCTGTCCAAGCCCCAGCTTCTTCCCCCCTCCAATCCAAGCAGTCCCCACTCCCTTCTTCCAGATGAATTTACAAGACTTGATGTCCAGGCTTTTGTGCTGTCCATCAACTCATGACAGACAGTCCAGAAAATAGTGTGCCCTAAATGTCATGTAAATGTTAGTCTTAATCAGGCAGCCAAATACAATATTGTGATACAGCTAAGAATGAATTGAAGTACTTGCCACACACACTTAAAAATTTCCCTAGAAAGGAAGGTTTAGGGAAAGGTCAAATGCATAAAATAAGGAGAACATAGTCATAACAGGATATGTCTTTTGTTAACTGAAAAAAATGAGGAAGGATCAGCATCCAAAAGAAATTACACCCATTTAAAATGTTATGGTAGAGGGGAATCCATGGCTGCTGAGTGAGAAGGCCTACCTGTCTGTTCTGTCTGGGGAACATGGAAACTACTATAGAAAACTAAGAAGACTCAATATCTCAATGCACTGTGAAAAAAAAAAAAAAGTGGCAGGAAAAGCCATTTCCATCATTTCACTTCCATATTATCAATAACTTTCACAAAAATTGGCTGAATTCACCGTTCCTTTATCCTCACCGTTTAGCACTATCCTAGGGATGAGTGGTTGGTTCCTTTTATGGTAGAGCTACCACTGTAGCAGTAAAGTATTTCCTGTTTCTTAATGGTCTGTAAGGAACTTCGCGAACTTAAAAAAACTGTCCTGTGGATACTTACACTGCATTCTGAGCCACCAAAAGGCTATCCAAAGGGACAGTCTTTCTTGTGGTAAGCAATTCCAAGTTCCTGATCCAGGAAGTGATAGCAAAAACTGAAACTAAGAGTCCTTTATTGTGCCACAGTAATTTTCAGGTCAAAGATTCATCTGGCTGGTTATGGAATATGTTTTTTCCCTGTTTCCATACTCAGTTGCAAAAGCTTGCTTTGTGTGGCACATGAGGCACTTTATCCCTACTGTAAGTTGCAGTATGATTCCTTTCCCTTGTATTCCAGTCAAGTCCATTAGCTGAATTTGGTTTGCTATCGTGTTCTCAATTTATTTCCCCTGGGACATTGATAATCAGGTGACATTTGCTATGTTTGCTAACAGCTTTGCTAACAGCTTTACTGGCTGTTGTGGACATCACTATTCCTTGCAAACTGCTTTGGGGCTGGAGCTCAACAGCCTTGCTCTGATTGTAATCTGAAGGTTCTCACTAGGTTTGTTTTTCTACTGTGCTCAATACAAACTGTAATATATTAACTTGTTAGTTGTCTGAATTTGTACTCTTTTTAAAATATAGGCATATAACTGAACAGCTAATCACATCATACTATTAGTTTCTTGTAGGGAGAATGAGAATTACCAAAATGGTTTCCTTTTGTAGGGAAAATTGATATCCCTTTTTAAATGCCAGCAATTAGGCAATAAAAAGTTCCTACCTGTTATTTCCATGTGGAAAACCACCCTGATGATGGTAGAGTGAAGTAGTCCTGCTTATGTATAAAGGATGCACACAAGCCATGTTCATCTGACCATATTTGAGAAAAGCAGTTACTTGGCCTCTAGCTCCATGCCTGTCTCTCTGGCAAGCTACAGTAAAAAAGCTAGTGCTTTGCCATGCTGTTTGTCTCCTCCTTTCTGTTTTCCTCCTTACCTGTTTACAGTACACACCTAGGGTTGAATCCATGTCCAAACCCTGATGGTTTCTTTTGTTTTCTTGCATAACAGAACGGCACTGAACCTTCTCTGCCTTTTCTTTAGTGGCCTCTCCACCCTGATTAATTGCAGAGGTGTTTATGATTTCCTTTAAATCACAGGCTTATCGAGTAGTGTCTAATCAACCACTGGCATTCTGGGCAATTGTGAAAAAATTGCCTATCAATTACTTTCTGTATATTTTTCTTTCAGTATCATGTAATTCCTGAACGAAAATCAGATTCCAAGCCAGAATCCCTTCTACATAATTTGTCACCTTTGAGTCAGAGTTGTTTTGGGATTTCAGCAGTCAAAGGAGCCAATCATCCAGCTCACTTAGCCTGGGAATGAACTCACTTTTTCTCTGCCTGCCTGCAAGATGTCCGAGATACAGTGGCAAAAGGCAGGTTTGTTTCCAGGTCCTTTTAACTTAAATTGTTGCTACAAAAAACTATAGCTCTGGCAGCTCTTCAGTGCATCACATTTGTAGTTTATTGGCAAAACTGTCAGCTTCCATGAAACTATGAGACCTGTATTTGCTTCCTTCAAGCTGTGATAAAATAACTCCATCATAGTATAATCCTCACAGGTAACAACTGATACAACATGTCTTTACAAAGTTTAAAGCTCCTGTTTTTTACTAAAATGTACAACTTTTATTGATTTTGGAATTAACAATACTTATTTTTTACTTGATTCAAGTTCTTTGATGTAAGTAACATTGACATTTGGTTGGGAATGTATTGCTGTCTTGAGATACTATGTGGGAAAGACGTAAGAAAGTTCATGAGGTATTAATTTGACACTTCATTTTTCAAGTCTGGATACAAACATTCATTGCCCTCTGTTGTCTGCTACTTATGCTCCACTTCTAAATAAGAAGTACGTTTATCTGAAGTTTTTTATGAGATGTTCAAATCATGTGCAATTGTAACTTTCCTCTGTATTGTGAACATTGTTACTGTTTATAATGGAGACCTAAAACTCATCCTTCTTTCAGGTTATACATACAGAGGCTGGTCTTCTTCCTTTGATGAATGATGTAGGAGCAAAAGCCCTTCACCCACTGCCTTACTGGGCACTGGGTTGTTTTGTCTGTTTTACCCCTAGTCCTGCCAGCAGTCATCATGGACCTACCTTGCTGTCCCGAGAAGATTTCAAAAACCAGTACTCCAGAAGAAGTTCAAAGCCACTGTAGATCCCTAGTTTATGTAGAAGAACATTATTCTCCTCTGGGAGAGAGCTGATGAAAGTTAAAATTGCTTTAAGATTTCTTCATATTGGGGCTGGATTCTCATCTGCCTCAGTTCTTAGGAATCAAGTAACTTGTCTGTTTGCCTGAAGGAGAAAGATGATGTGACAGGGTAGACTAAAATATATCAGGATGCTTTCAGAGGTAGGATATTGCACTAACATGTGGGTCTCAAGCTGACTGCAGGCAGCCATATCCCGTCTACTTCTGATCCTTGTATCTAGTTGGCAGTTTTGTAGTTGCAAAGGGAGAAGACTCTCAGTAGGGTAAAACAATGAATCCTAAATCTTGCCAGTTTATCTTTTCTCCATTTTTTGCTCTTTCTTACCTCTCTGTTATGGGTCCTGCTCAACCAGCATGACCTTGAGCCAGGCCTTTCTTCCTCATAAGCACTTCAGTGTGATAACTCCCTTTGCCCTCACTAGGGAGGGATTTTTGCCTTATGCTAAACACCTCTTATTTCTTATTCCCTTGTTCTTGGCTGCTGACTGGTCATGGCCCACAATACTTGACTCTCCCTGTAGACCTGGACTCTTTGTGTCTAAGAGCATGGTGGAGCTGTCAACATTTGCCTGTTCTGTGATTCTTCCATTACATCAGCCATAAAGCTATGCAATACATAAGAAGATGAAGAATTATCAAAGAAAAAAAATCTCCTTGGAGGTCTGTATGTGTATCTTGTTCAGACACTTAAACAATCTACAGAGAATAACACCCATTATCTGCTGTCAGTCAAGTGGAATTGAGAGGGGCCTCCTGTTAAAGGCGAGAACCACATCCCTTGTTCCTGCATGTGCAACCTGCACAGCAATCCATCTGTTAGTCTTTGCTCTGTCCACCTGTGTCCACAATGCCGCTCTCTCTTGTCTTGCAGAAACTGTGTGACACTTGAAATCAGAACTGGTTCTGCAACTGGACTCAAAACACGGAGGCACATCAGATGTTTTCTACTGCGCATTTCTTTCAAATTGTAAGTTTCTTTTTTGTCCTTGACTCCTAATCCTTCTGCTGCATAAAAGCCTTGATGAGGTTTGAGAAGGACTTGTTTGTTCCAGTGCAGAAGCCAGGAGGACATTATCTGATTGGAAAATGCAGGTACCTCATTCCAGGAGCCTCATCACCTAACTCACCATACACAGCAATTACTAACACACAGTACAAATGAGATTTTGTGACCCTCTCTCTTATAGGATCCGTTTGGATGCAGTGATTTTTGTGGGGATCAGTGTGAGGACCTGTTAAATCTGCAGCAGTACTTTCCTTGCACTTTGAAGAGACCCCAGATTGTGAATTTCACTTCAAGGTACAGCATTTATTATGGAGACCTCTTTCTGATGACACAAGCACACACCATGAATCCCATTCAGTGGGTCAAAGGTCTTCTGTAATCATCCCTTAGGAACTGAGAGTTAGGTGAAGATTACCGTTTCCAAACCAGAAAGGTCTTGCTGTTACCTAATACACTTTTAACACACAGGGGCATTTGTTACATGTGAGTCTTTGGCAGTAACTTCTTAACCACCTTTTCCTGAAACTCTCACAGTTGGGAGTTGCTTTCTCAGATGAAATATAAATTACTTATGAACACATAAACATAGTTATTTTGTTAATGCTTTGGGTATTAGTGTGAATAATAACATGGCCCTAAGCAAATTTCTCTTCAGATTTTAGACTTGTGAAGGAACAATAAGACCAATGATTCTAAAAGGGGTTATTTATTGTAACTCTTTTGTTGTGTCTTTGCAGAGCTTGCTATTTTTACCAACTAAAATGTAGGGGAATTCTCAAAAGCAGTTTAAAATAATAAACTTGTCTTAAGTCAAGAACAGATCCTGTCAACCTATTGGCTCCTGCTTCTGTTTTGAAAGAACCATTATTGCACCAACCGCCATTTTTCTGCTGTGAGTTTCCCATGGGTTTTCTCTGTGGGTAATCTCTAAGTTTTGACCAGATCTTAGACATTGAAATTATTGGAATTAAAGCTTCTGAATGAGTCCTGTGGATAATATTTGCATGCTCTACAGCTTGTATGACAGATCAGCATAAAGTCTTGACATCCTAAGATTAGCTTGTTCCCCCTTTCCAGCAGATGTCACTGAGAAAGAGGAGAGAAGACTTAAAATAATAATCCCCATTTCCGACTGTCTTGTTTTTGATTTTGGTTGGTTTGGTTGGTTGGTTGGTTTTTTCTCCAAGAAGTGAAATGATCTATAAAATATCTGAGTAATAATGTACATGATTTCCTGACTTGAGAATTTGTGTAGGATGGAGATCAAAATACAGAGCATACAGAATGAAGAATGTATACTTGTCCAAGGGAGCTTTCTCACATAAAGAACGTACAGCAGTGTGTGGCTTGTGGGCTTGTCCTGCTCTTTGTGCAGGGCACCCAGCTGCTGTTGCAGCTTGAAAATCCATCTTCTTGGACCCGAACAGGTTTACCACAAACATGTCTGACAATAAATTAAGCCATTTGATTGCGGGCCACCAAGGAATGTCACAGAAAAGCTTTGGATGCAGAATAGGAAGCAAATTCCAGAAACATGAGCATAAAGGAGGATCTCCTCACAAGGTTTGTTGTGGGTCCATGCAAGGAGGTCTGCGTGCCTCTGAAGCACTGCAGCCCTGTTCCTGGATCCAGCCTTTCAGTTACTACTTTATTGCATCCCTGTCAGCAATAGCGAACAACACGTGGTGGCTGCAGGAACCTCAGCAACGTACCACCCAGAAAGTAGGATGTCAACTATACTACCAAAAAAGTTGCCTCTATCTTCATCCTGCCTGGAGTAAATAGCACCCCATCACAACTGACTTACTGTTCCTCTCCAGTAGAGCTCTTTGGAGGATGGTGGTCAAAGAAGCTTGCAGATTTTACTTCTTGGTGCTGGTGTTATATCAGACAATACAGAAAGGTTGGCGTCCCCAGCTACTGGAGATGCAGACTTAGAGCCAGAGAGAATCTTTGTTTCAGTATGCACCATTAGCAGGGTTCCAGGCTGAACTGTGTCCTCACAAGCATGTTCCAACTCATTTTTCCTCTATTAGGACAGGAACCTGCACACAAGTTCAAGGTGACTGGCTTGGGGAATTACTATCAAAACAAAAGATGAAACAGAAAAATACAAAAGACACACAGAAAAGTGTGCATGTGCAAATGGCAAATCTGCTTAGAAATGAAAGATCCACAAAAAATGTAAAATCAAACAGTGACAACTTCTAAGCTATTTTTCTGCATAGACCCACAATATCTATTCCCCTTGTTCATTCAGGGATCAGACCAGGTATGGTGATCAGATCCCAGCAGACTGGCTGGGAGTATGGATTCCTTGATTCTTTTCCAGACTCAATCGTTTGGATCCTGCTGTTAAGGCAACAGCAACAGCCACAGTCATGTATTTGAACAGAATATTTGGATTAGATCCCAAATGAGCTCAGACAAGCCAATTAGCATCCTTGCTATGTCTCATCTGCATTTGGTTTAGTAATACTTTTTAAACATAGCATCTGGGAGTGGTGATTAATGATCAGAATGGGGTTTTGAACTTCTTGAATGGAAGCAGCTGCATTGGTACAATGTCTACATTTTTTTAAATTATACTTTTTTCTCTTAGTACCAGTATTTTATACATTGTAAACTCTTCAGCACAGCATGAAACTCCAATCCCATTAAGTTTTATTGAGAAGATTAACAAAAATCTGTGAAGTTTCAAAAAGAAAACTAACCACAAGTATGAGCACAAGGAGCAGTTCTGTAAGCCGTCTTCTGGGTCTATGCTAGTTTACCTGGGTGCATATGGAGCCCTCCTTACTCCCTTGGTGCAGGCTACGTCTTCTTGACACATTGTTCACAAATAACCACAGGAGATCATCTTGCATCCTGTGTGGCTCATTTTACAGCAGCAGTTTGTGTTTGCACAAGAAAGCCGGCGTTAGAAAGCACTCCATGTGCCCAAAGCCTGGTTTGCAAAGAAAGAAATTGATATTTGGTTCCACTGCTGGTTCCACTGCTGTGGTTGACAGCGGAATTGTCAGAGTTCCTGATTCGTTCATGACTTTTGCCATGGGAAAATTTTGTGGCAGTGAATTGGTCTGAGGCTACTGAGTCTGCATTAAGCCCTCCAGTAGTATGCCTAACAAATTCAATAGGTTTGGAGCCAGTAAACTGCAGACAGACAGAAACAGTGCTCACAAATTCAAGTGCAATAGTTGTCTCTTTATATCCTTCTAAAGTAAAGCTGAGCAAGTAACAAAAAAGTGTTTTATAAGTATAAATGTTTCCTAATTGCATTCAATCTCTTCTTAATATTTAAACACTTTTCTCATTGTTTCTTCTCTTAACCTGTAAAGTTAAAAAACCTGTGGACTTCTTTGCTTATAATGATATCCCATGATACCTAGAAGTAGAAATAGCTAAAAATAGTGAAACTCTTCTCTACACAGCTCCCTAGAAAAATATTATGATAAACCCAGGCCACTAGTAGGAAGGCTTGAAAAGGAAAGTAAGACATACCTCTCTGCATCTGTACAAACCTTAGGAAAGCACGGCTTAAGAAATAGACTACAGCTTTTCATTTATATGAATCAATTTGCCTATCCAATGTAAAACACATGCCATAATCCATCCAGGTAATAGGAACAAGGAAAATCTCTGTCTGTGATCCTATTTCTTCTCTGCACTGAGATGTGAACCTGGCAAATGATCAGAGATTTGGTTTACATTTTGTTGGTCAGCAATATACATCAATGAGGCTGTCAGGGAGCTGCTGCTTTTCCTGCTTGCACATCCATACTGAGACAGAATTGCCTGAACCATGGTACATCCACAAAACAACAACAAAAATCTATTTTATATGACGCATTTATAGATGCGAAATAGAATACACTATGACTTAGATTATCAGAATAATAATGTTGTTTGGGTACTGTACTCCTAAGATGAGCAGCATGGTAATGCTAAGGGGGAGGAAGAAGTTAGAAACTAGACAGCTAATTTTTTGGGAATGCGCATGATTTCAAACTGTATTTCAAGATTATTAACACCATCTGACTTCGGTGTCTAGCTTAGTGCCCTTTGGAAGGTCAATGCCTACAATGTAGTAAAATCTGTCTCACGGGTTCTGGTGTACACTGCAAACCCTGTTCCACAGTTTTTGCTGTATTGTCCAAGGTGAGAAAGGATCCTTGCTTTTCAGATCCTTGTGTGTGTGATAAGAATATCGAAAGAGTTTTTGTACTTGGGTAATTTTAGGTGGCATTTTATTAGCAAATTCTCTTCTTTTAAATTAAGGACAACTTCCAGTGCTACAGGTGAAACCCTGTTTTTACCACATGAATATCAGTTTTGTGAATTATGGGGAAGGGGGTTCAAAAAAAATTCCCAAACTCAACCCCAAGCTATTTCTTAGAGTGATTCACTATAAGTGCAGTGAGCAAGAACAACTCTGCAGGTAAGTGCCCTAATCGTTCAGGCCTGCCCTGAGAAAACTTATATAACTCAGGGCAAGACTGGATAATGACTTACTGAACAGAAAAACATAAAATATTATATGCTTCTGTGAAGTTTTGGAAAGTTCCCTTGCCTCTGTGTTTTATGTATTGTTCACTAAGGAGTTCATGTAACCAGACATCATGCTACATCCTGGAGTCTGTCTGAGTGCAGGTATTGTATTCCAAACCTTGTAAAAACCAGAAAATACCCCAACCCAAACAAACACGAAAAAAAACCCCACCCAACCTCCTGACTTCTAGCACAGTCTACTGAGGACATTTTTCTAGAGGATTTTTTCCAACTAAGAGAATTGGAAGATATATAAAAAACCCAAATCAATATACTTTGCTCAAGGTTGAACAGGACTTTATTTGCCTCTAACCCTTGCACTATGTCCTCTCACTAACTGCAATTGCATAGTGGCCTCTCCATGTGGTTTCTTTTCTCTTAAATGTGAAGCACGCTTTCAATAGGGTTTTTTAAGGATAAAATATAAAATATAAAATATATGTGCTATGTATTATGTATTTAACAGCAAATTGAATCATGAAGTTGTCTTTAAATATTTTGATGGCATAGAAATAGCTAAGAGTTCCAAGCAGGAGAGTATTCCTGAGGTCAAGGTTCTTATTTTGATCGTGGTATGTGTGGAAAAATCATCATCATCATCATATGTTCATAAAAGCTGCAATTTACTGGAGCAATTGTAGCAGGCTGGTACATTCTGTGTTTGGTCAGACTTCTCACCTAGGATTATGTATCTTTTCTGTGGTCTATGTTGGTGTGCAATAAACACTGTTCAGACAGAGTGAGGCACCCACACAAAATTGCCCAGAAAAAGCAATGTGTATTTCCTAACATGTTCAGAAAAGGCCTGGAGTAGGAAAAGCAGAGTGCTAGCCTACCTTTCCAAGAATTTTTAATGTCAAGTGCAGCCTGGTGCTAGAAAAACATTTTCATACCAGTCAGTTTGTTATATGCATAAAGCTGGTATTTTACAGGGCACTACATATTTTTGCCATATTTGAAGTAATTTTCTCTTGTTGGTGCCAATTAAAATACATGCTGCATTTTCTGATCCTTGTTACTTACTCCTGACTAGCTCCCTGTTCATAGCTTTCCTTCTCCCAGCCTGCAGTTCTCAGGGACATCTCATTTTTTACTTATTTTTCCTCTTGATATTTCACTAATTTGTTTTCCATAACATGTAATACTTTGCAAATTCTTGGCTTCATCTGTTCTTTCTAGTCTGTAGTCACTTTTCATCACTCCCATTCATTTATTGTTTTTTCTTATCAAATTTGTTTTCTATTTTTGCTTAAACTCTCTCATTTAGTATTTTTCTACTCTGTTTAAGCAAAATAGAGTCAAGAGATAAAAGGGCACTTCTGTCTCATACATTCCTTTTCTAAGAGACCAGGATTGTTCCCATCAGTGCAGGACCAGACTTATTCCTTGATGAGGCCAGTTATATACCAAATTTTCAAGCCCAGTTTTTAATTCCTGAAACAGAAGGAACACATCTCAAGTATGATATTTTGTAATGATCTAAGAATTGGTATGAGATTGTAATCTCATATAATTAGTTAGTTAGTGATTGATTAATGAGGGTGAAGGAACACTAATGCAAGCTAAGGGATGATCTAGAGGAATGACAGCCAAGAAAGCTCTTGCCAAATAGCTGTTATTTCCCTGGTGTCCACATTGACACTTGCCTTCTAATTTCATTAAGTTTTGTATGGAAGCTGTTTTACTACTGTGAAAATTTTGGAACTGTGGGTCAAACTGATTTTTATTTTAACCAACTGAAATAGACAGCTTGGTGTTCCTAATCTTAGCCTCAGAAAGGCCAAAGCATTTAAATTTTAAATTCAGCAAACTTCATCTCTACATTTATACTGAAACAAGTGTACCTGAACACAGATAGTAGCTTCCCTTATTTATGCAAATTTAAGCATACAAGCTTGAAACATTCAGCCAAAATCCCCTCAACACAAACATGAAACCCTTGAACTTCTCATACTTTCTCTTAGTCAAATCTTTTTGTCCTAAGGGCAAATATTAAACTATAAGGACTCCCTCTTCAAAACTATGCAGAAGGCAGGTGCAGCAGCATACTCAGAATCTCTTGGCTCAGGGACTTTAAACCTCCGGCCTTGTATTGCAGGGTGTAGATGAGTGCAGCACAGCCATCACCCTTTAATGTGCAAGACTGAAATGGCAGAAATCACAGAATTATGAACTATGAACTATGAACAAAATCACAGAACTCCTGTTCCCTGACAGAGCGGTTGGGAGATGGAACTGTTTGCAATGCAGAGCAACAGCGAGCCTAGCAGTACTGCCACTGTTGGATTTCCTCTGCCGGAATAGCTGAACAGAGGTCTGCCAGCTGCAGGGGAGATTTACCATGAGACGTGAAGTGCATGGAGACCTTATACAATGTTCTTGCCAAGGCTTGCCTGATAACCTCTAACCCAAACAGATACAGCAGTGCCTTGTAACACAGGGGAAAATACACATATGAAAATTCCATGTCCATCCCTTAAAAAAGATTGTTTCCAAACGCAATATGGAAAATTTCAGAAAAGCACAGCTAGGACTGACAATGTGTCACAGGTGAGCTCCCCTTCTGTTCATACCTCCTGGTTGGGAGTCAGCATCCGCCAGTAGGTCCTTAGCTGCAAAACTGCATAGACACATCAAGCATGGCTATTCCAGCTGAAGATGCAGCAGTTCCTTCCCGCCTTCCTCCCTTCCTCCCTTCCTTCCTTCCTTCCTTCCTTCCTTCCTTCCTTCCTCCCTTCCTCCCTTCCGCCACTTCCGCCACTTCCTTCCGCCACATCCTTCCTTCTGCCACTTCCTTCCGCCACTTCCTTCCTTCCGCCACTTCCTTCCGCCACCTCCGCCACTTCCTTCCGCCACTTCCTCCACTTCCGCCGCTTCCTTCCGCTACTTCCTTCCTCCCTCACTAATATAGTATGCATATTTAATATCTGATGTTTTCTTAGAAGTATAGAAAAATATTTTTAAAGGCAGTAATTAACATTTGTTTTAAGGAACAACTTGGAAAGAACACTATGTTTCTCTTTCTTATAGAGTAAATCTTGTATTTAGCTTTTTCATTTCATTATTGCAAACGCAAAATATAACAGATGGGATTTTATTAAGAGCAGAGAATAGCTGCCAAAATCCATTTCTGTTAGATCTCAAATCAGCTAGCAACTTGTGTTCTAACTCCCCTCATTGTGTGTATGTAATTTAGAACTCTAAACAAAAAACCTCTGAGAATTCAGGTTCTGAAATTTATCCAGTTGCTCAATGCTAGTAATGATGATGACCAAAGATACTTATATCTCCCTTTTGTGTGTCAGCATATTATTGAGTTGTCAAAAATCATCCAACTGTATTTCCTGTCATTTTGGTTTTCTGAAAACATGAAATAATGTTGAAAGAATTTACAATGACAGTTATTCCCTCTCTCTTCCACATGGCCTAGGAGACTGATTTACATCACCAATGTTACAAGAAGAGAGAAGGAAATTGTCCTAAAAATATGTAAGGGAGAAAATACATGGGAAGGAAAAATTTTGTCAATGCTTAGAAAGAATGAAAAAATGAATGTATATCTCTCTTTGGGCAGTCATTACTGTCTCAGCAATGCAGTCTCAGGAGTACATGAAACAGTTTCAGAATTGAAAGGATTGGAGTTTTATTGGCACTACTGCCCATCCACACACAAGGACTGCCTTGTAAACTTCAGTGTCTGTTCTGGGAAATACAGGACATCTGCAGATGTTTTAAAGAGCGTTGACAGAAGAAGGCTGTTGCTTAAACCTCATTTATAATAATGAAGTGGCAGGTTCTGTAATAAGTTCAACAGTAGACAAAATGTTATAATTTGTGCTGATCTATTGTAGCAGCGGGCCCCTGAATGGGGAATAATGAGCATTAACTCCATGATTGCAGAAGGCTGATCAATCGCTTCATTCTTACTACACTATACTATAATATATGAAAAATCCATTGCTCTTGCCAGACAGTCCAATTCAGCTTTAACCTAACTGGTCAATCAATCAAAACACCAGCACCAGAGTCCAATTAAAAAACTACCTTTTGGTAAATAATCTCGGTAAGACATTCCACATGTGCACAACAGGTGCAGCAAATGGAAACAAGAATTGTTTTCTCTGAGCTTTCTCACAGCTTCTCAGGAAAAGCCTGGGAGATAATTATATCTCTCTCTGTTCAGAGGATATGGGATTACCACACTGATCGTCTTCTCTTCTTGAATTCAAAGAGGGATAATCTTTAGGATGAATTTATGGCTTTAGGATGAATCCTGAAATAGGGTTTGTATGGAGAAAAAAAATTCACTGTGATTTGTATCAGACTCTGTGGCAGGACTAGAGAGATGAGTAAGATTTTATGGACATAAAAGATCAAAATTCATAGGTAATTAAAAGAATCCTGTTGCATCTTGTTCTGACTTTAGGCATATAGAAGCTTTCTGATCAAGTATCTCCCAGAATATTTGTTTTCTAAAATATAACCTAAGACTGTGTTTGTGTTAACAGAGGTTCTGCCCTTTAGAGGTGCTGAAAGCCCCTTGGACTTGAAGAATATCCTGAATTTCCACTATCTTGAGCAAGAGAAGAAAATATTCAGCACCAGGTAGGAAGTAAAAGACACCTGGTTTACTGGTCTCAGAAAATGAGGAATCTCGAGCTATATTAAAGAGCCTTGCATTTTGAACTCTTGAAAGTCCTCAGAAATTCAAAATGATGTTTCATTGCTCCTTATGTCAAAACTCTTAGAAATATGCCTGTCATCAAGCCCTGAATTAAATATATCTTATGATAATCTCACTGTATCCATATTATATTACTGTCTTGGCCTTACATGTGTTTATGATGGTGCCAAGTATTCCTTTTATTTCCCCCACTGATGAAGTACAGATGTAACAGCCTATGTTAGTAGAAGGGTGATAATTGGGGTATGGAGGCCTAAAATTACTGAATTTTGCCCTTTCTACTCTTTTTACCCCATATATGTAACACAATTAGTATCACTGCTGACATTTATAGTACTTACGGTGCACTGCTCCAGATACTGGAAAATCTCCAGCAGGAAAACTTGCTGTATATCTGATCCTATTCCTAGTAAAGGATGAAGAATCACACATAAATACTGATACAAGTTCTCTCAAATAAGGGCAACTAATAGACAGCATGTATTTCTTTTGTTTGTAGATGGAAGTAAAGCTCAAGAGGTGTTAGGAATTCTAAACCTGGATTTGGCTCTGTGTCTTCAAGAATCATCTGTCACAAAGTTTGAATTATGCACCAGGTATAAAGAGGTGCACCAACCTTTAAGAGCCTAGAACAGACTAGCACAAAATATATTTACAGTGCTGTCAATTAGTCAGCTAATGACAAAAGAGCTTACTAAGTTGTTAACAAAACCCCTTTGGTTGTAGCCTAGCTAAGATGCACCAGTTAATCCACCAGTAGTTCTATACTTTATCTTTACTGTGGAGCAAAGTAGAGATCTTGTTGAGACCCCAAAGCAGAAATGGATTTTCAGAAAAGCAGACACATATGTTTGAAACCACACTGTGGTAAGGAGTTAGCTGGACATAAAGCCCAGTAATCTTATGCTAGTGCAAGAAATAAATACATAACCTAACTACCTAAAAGTTGTACTGGAAATTTGTACTGTTAAAATTATTATTCTGTATCAGAAGATGTGGTTATTCTTTAGTAGAGACTGGGAACTGGACATGATGTTCAGAGGGTCTTGAGTGACCCTTTACATTTTGCAAGTCAGGATGGAAGTCCATGCATCCTGTCAGCTCTTGCAATGAGGCAAGAGGCGAGGAGAGAGCAGAACTAAAGGATGGTGTATCAAAAGCTGAAGTCAGACACAGAGGGAAAGAGCAAGCAGCTGTCTCGCACAGAGGGAAGTCAGTGATGGTTTCCTTTTTTTTTTCGTTTCTTTTGCTGGCTAGCATGAATACCTAATGTTGAAGACTATGAATGAAAGGGTTCTTATCTGTGGCCATTCCAATGCTCCTAAATGTGCAAGTAAATAATAATTAAGGATAAATGTTTAAGATCTGAAAGTGAATCAATGATTCTTTAGTTAGTAGTAATTCTTTGGTCAGTAGCCTCTTCACAGTAGAGACAGTGGAGGAAATGTTACAGTTTGTCCTGCAGTCTGGCCTCTCTTCATATTCCTTCCGAACAGTCTGTGACAACAAAAGGCCAAAACTGTAAATAGAAAAGCTGCTTTTTGCATATCATCACACTTGATAAGTATAAACATAGCCTGTTCTCACTTAATTCCTGCCACAAAAGACTTCTGTTTTCCGTGTGATAGAGTTTATAGCGCATGTACTGAAAAACGTGGCACCTGCTTTTTGAAATGCAGGTAGCAAGGAACAAGTTTGCTCATTTGTGATCGTATATCTCTAAAACACTTCATAAAGTCTCCAGTGAGATGATTTGCAGAAGCATAACAAAAACCTTTTTTTCAAAGTGCTCAGAGATTTCAAAACTGCACTGACTGTATAGATTTGAATTGCACAGCTTCCTATGGACTGACACTTCTTCCTGAGAGATCGCTGTCTCTGGGGTCTTTTCTTCATGTTCTCCTGGCAAAGTTCCACGTAATATGTGGTTACTGAAAGCTGTCCTCAGATGGTCTTCAGCATTTCCCAGGCATGCATTCCTGAAACTGAGCTGGGATTACAGAATAGCTAATTTGAGAGTCCAGCTACAGTTTATAATAAATTCTGTTCCATCTTCAATGCTTCCAATTTTAACTTTGACACTCAAGTATCATGAATTATCTACCAAAGCCTACAAGCTGAGCCTGTTGTCATGCATCTTTCTGGCTCTTAAAAAAATGAAATAAAAAGGTAGCAAACAGCTATCACAGAACAGCAGGAAACCTTCTCAGAGCTTTATAGCATGCAGGTGTGGAAGCAAAAGCAGTAAGCTAGGGGGCCAAATAAGGTGGATCAAGTCACCTGTTGGTTTAAAAGAGAAGATGGATCAGTGCAGCTCTGGGCTGGAGAGTGTGCTTGGAAGTGACTGACCTCTACACTGACTGAATGAGGAGCGAGAAACCTCTGTTCACCCATGTTTACCCCTGAGTAGACCACAGGGCAAAATGCAGGACAGGCCTCTTTCACACTCTCTCCCCTTGCCCATGCTTCTCAAAGTCCAGATGTGGCCTGACCTTTGGTCTGTGTGTGATGTGTCTTGCAGAGAGCCAAAGGGAGCTGAAGCTCTCATGTTCTGCTGACTGAGTTGTGACATGGGCTGGTGAGGATGTAAACAAGGGTGGGGAAGGAGAGAGCTTTCATCAGCCTCTGATCGCCTCTAAGGCAGGAAGCCCAAGAGCTGAAAACATGGCAACATTGTCTTTTGGAATAGACTGAACATGTGAAAAATCACTGTCCTAATGATAAACAATGTAATAAATATTGGCAAGACATGAATCCAGCCTCTGCAAAAATGTCTTGTATTTGTTTTTGCAGCTCAAATCACATTTTTCTTGAGCACATCTTTTTAACATTCGCTATCCTTCACCCCTCTCTAGATTGCCGGCCATATGGTGAAAGACATGGCTCTTAGAACAGTTTTCTGTAAAACTGTAGTAGACATGAATACCAAACAACTTCACAAAACCACTAAATATTTGGCAAACTTCTAGTCTACTGTAATTTAAAAAAAATGCTCAAGACAAATGTTTATGTTGAAGAGGGAAAAAATCCCCAGGATAAAGCTGTCAATTAATGGATAATTTCAGCTTTCCTATATATCCCTTTTCCATAAGTCATACTTCATAAAGAGTTTATACTCTTCTAATTAAACGTTTCTGAACCTTAAAAAGCATCTGTATTGTGAGTGGCTGCTGCTCTGGCTTTTTTGGCATATTATATACAGGATGTCTGGCCAATTCTCCAGTCTTCTCTCAGATACGTTACTGATCCAAAATATTTTCACCAGACACTCTGAAATGGAATCACAAGTTTGCTAATTTCCATTTTGTGTAACTCCTTTAGAAAACTGAAAATTACAGCTCATGAGCATTGGTGGTTTGATTGCTCAATGTCCGTACTTAACTCACTGGAACAAAATAACAACAAAGGTGCAGAAGATAGTGCCTGGTCTTTGTGAGACAAAATTGTTTAAAAAACACAATCTACCTATTTTCTAGTTCAGGAGTTAAATCATGGAAAATTGGTGCTCTTAAAACACTAATGAAGTACAGATCAACAATTATACTACAACTTCTTCAGCAAAGTTATGCACTATTACAGTGTCATTTCCCTGAACCTGCCCAGATTTCCAAAGGAAAAGAGCAATTTTCAGTATCTTTACACTGCATAATTTTCAATTTTCTCAATTCTCTGAGCTTCAAGTCAGCACTTTTTTTGAGAAACATGTAAGTCAGAGGAAAATTCTTGACAGAGGTCTCATATTCTGATTTCCTTGGACTTTACAGCAAGATTTCAAATGCTGTTGAAACTGCCAAAGAAGAAAAATGTGTATTATAGTATTACAGATGATAACATAGTCCAGCCTGGAGTTTTTCCTTCTACGCAACGCTGTGAGAGCTTAAGCAATGTTATTTCACTAGGCCAGGAATTATAGACAGAACTTCATTAAAATACAGTAGAATTACCTGCTACATGAACTGAGCTCCTCAAGAAAGTATTTGGGAGTTTGGCAAGGCTAATGGTCCTGCAAGTTGGTTCATTGTTCACTAAAGCTGTAGCCTGGGGCTTAAGCAACTCTTGTCGTCTAGAGATCTACAGTTTTTCCTAGATGCCTCTCATTGAAAAGTTCTACCTTGGTTCAAGTAAAAGGCTTAAACTCCTTACTATTATTCTGAGAAACACACTCTCCCCCTAATTCTATTCAAGACAAATGCTGATCCACCACACCAGCCCATGCTTGGTCCAAGATGAGGCTGTGTTTTGGGGCCACCTCTTCACCTTCCAGAAAATCTCCTGGGTGGAAGAAATATGGCAAATGTAAGAGAGCTGTGGCTTTAGTAGTGAATCCCATAGGATATACCATGCTCTGGGAGAATATCGAGTTGATGTTTCCAGAAAAACTCCAAGAAGCTGGTAAAGATTATAGCTAGGCCAGGTCCAGTACTCCAGTATTATCACCCAGATGTACAGGAGATTTAGATCTCAAGCTCAAGGAGACAACAATTTTAGGAACAAGTTCTGATTTGCTGAACTGGAGAGTGAAGTGATAGCCATTTAGAAGGATACCATCATGTACCCAAAGTTCCTAAGTTCCCTAATTCAGACTTTGCCTGAGATTTTTTGTCCAAACTCATGTTTTGACTTTGAAGGTACTGCAAATCCCATGTAACTCTAGTCAGTGAGAATTTCAGGAGCTGGATCTTCTAGGAAAATCTCAGCTCGGCAGACCAGCTACAATTTGCAGGAAATCATACAAGAAGAAATAGAGGTAGAGCCAACAAGTGTATCAGATCAGGAGGGCCTGCCTGGGTTGGTGTATGATAACAGCCTGGCTTCCTCTGACAGTCCTGAACTCTTACACCAGCTCAGCTCTTCTCAAAGCCTGAAAACCTTTTCTGAATCCTCACTTACTATAATATAGCCATCCCACCAGAAAGCTCCAGCAGGAGTTGATAAGGAGTTTATGGGTGATTTCCAGTCAAGGATATCCAAATATGCTCTGAATAGTAAGCTTTATATAGTGAATATTATTCTCCTTGAAGGAGAATAATATGATGTCTAGTGAGGGAGGGACTGCAAGCTCACGGGCAATCATACAGAATTGTAAAAGAAGACTATCTTTTATAATAGTGTATATCGGTTTATAACTACCATCAGAGGGTTAAAGTGACTGCTTACAGACAGGTCATAAAAAATCAAGGAACCTTGAGGAGTTCCAGGAGTAGCTTTAGTGGTGGGAACATAGTATTTTTATTTTTAGTTGGATATAGTCTCTCATTAGTACAGCAGCTTCTTCTTTTTGTGCAGTATAAAATGGGAGGGAGCAGTGACACTTCTGGCTGTGTCATCCCAGCAAGTGCTCTATGTTCAATAAAGGGCTTCAGTCATAAAGACTGCCAGCTCAACAAGTTTCACTGAGGTAAAATAAAACATTAATTTAAAATGTTAAAAGCTATTATTGCCAAAGCATGATCTGGAGAGCACTAATGTACTCTGCATTCAGGGCAAAAGCAAAATTGATATCTTGTGTCCAATTCTCTCCCTTTTTTTCCTGCCATCATGAATTTCTGCAAGGTGAGTGAACACCAAATAATGAAAGTGAAGTATGAGCAGTTTCATTATCTACTTCCAAGTGGCCTGGTTCTGTTCCAGCCAGTAAACTGTTGCTCACTGAGACTGATTTTTGGCCCTGCTACTTTGGGGTGCCTGCCTGTATCTCTCTTTGCACAGTTAGCAGTGCCTACATGGCAATGGAGGGTCTTGCCAAGCTCCTATCCTGGCCAGCCTCCAGAGCTTCTTCCTCCTCACTTGACTGGTGCACACAGGCAAAGATCAAACTGCCCAATAAAAACCCCAAGATGATTATGGAGGTTCATTACAGAGTGCCAAGCTGGAAGCTTGCAGCTGCTAGTAAGGATTGCTGTACCTCAGGGGGCTCACATTGCCTTTCCAAAGGTGTTTCATAAGTAAAAGTATCAGGGATGTTTTAATCCAAACCGGATTATTCGTCCGCAGATCACAGAGGAGGCAAGCTGTCCTTTCATCCTCCAGGGTTGTTTCTGCTGCCATGGAGCTGCTCAGAGGCCTGTGCTGGGTCTGAGTGTCTGCAGGGACCAGTGAGGACAGTGAGCCTCACTGCTGCCTCCACTTCCCCACTGGCCTTCTCCTGCTGCCTCCTGCGCTGCCAGTGTTGCCTGCATTGGCTGTCCTAATGCTGTGCTGTTCGTGTGCTCTCAAAGGGGAAATTGCACATTATGGGAAGGCCAGATGAGATTCAGTGACCCTAAACCACCAAAAAGAAGATTTAAAGGGTTTTTAAAGCCACAGCTTTCAAGTGCACACCCTGAAGTTAAATATTTAAATTGGTGTTTGGGCATCAAAATAAACAGGGGTCTGATTTTAAAGAGTTGTGGAACAATTCCAGTTTTCCACACTATTCCCCAGAGCCTGCAATTTGTTTGTTTCTGGCAGCCTCTTTAGATCTTCAGGAATGGAGTTGTAGTCCCAGCAATCTGAGGAAGACTGAGAGCATCCCTCAAAATTTTGCTGAGTAAGGAACTTGAGGACTGAAATCTGGAAAAAAAGCACAGTGGGAATCTGGATGCCTATACTCAGGAGCAAGACAAAAAAAGTAATTATAAAATAATTGAAATAAAAAGTAGGTCCTCTCTATTTGTTAACTTCCAGGCCTTACCAATCTTGTATGGCTTTCCTAAGTGCTATAGTTTCCACATCACAGCTAGATACTTAGAGCTGAGATTATTATCTTGGGAGAGGACGGAAGTGGGCTCGAACCCGCTGGACTTGTGAGGCTTCTCCTTTCGGAGCCTATGTTCCACTCCTTGCACTGTGCTAGGAAACAAAGCACTGTTCTCACCCTTGCCATCTTTTTTCTTTCTCTAAAGAAAGCAATAGCAGCTATGCCAGCTGCCAAAAGGGACCAATTGTAGCTAAAACCATGAGATTTCTGCTGTTCTCACTAACTGTGTAAGTAGCAGGACTGTAGCTGCTCCACTCATTTGATCATTTCTGCTCATCTGTTTTAGGCAGCTCTTGCTTAGCACACCTTTTTTCCTTACTTGTTTTCTTGTGTGCTTAACTTTCCCCCATTTTCTGAAGAAAGAATTCACTTGGGGCTGTGAAATCCTGTCCTGAAAACTCATGGCAGTGACTTCATTCCCCTGTGAGAAAAGATCCTGTGACAAAGAGTCCTAACACCTGAAACAGCTAACACCTAACATCTGAAGGACAGATGCATAATCTGAAATGCCTCCCAGCATCCTCTCTGAGGTCCTTTGAGAGAGGCAAAGACCTTTTCTAAGGGCAGTCCTGGCCAGTTATCTCAGATATCTTTCTGAGGAAAGGATAAATTTGGCCCAGTTGATCACTCCCCCCACTAACAGGAGAGGAAGTCAAGAAGAACAAGTAGCATTAGATACCTAACAGCAGCCTGAACATGACTGTCAGTTGTCACTGTCACACACAGTAAGTGATGTGTGGGTGCAGCTAGGACAAACATTTCCAATCAACACAGCATCTCTCCCTGTACAGTGTTGTACAAAGCATTAGTAAAAAATTCAAAAAAATCTGTGCTCCAGAAAGATGAATTCACACTGGAAGACATGTAGAGGGTCAGTAATTAAAATCAGAAGTGAGAAACATGTTTTAGGAGGAAAGTTTATATGAGCTGTGTTACTTTGGCTTCGTGAGATTAAATTTGAGAGCAGAATGTGTTTATTTTCACATACAGAACATTATGGAAGGGGAAGAGTTGCTTAAGGGAAATTAGGACATTAGTAGAAGCATATATTGATAGGAGGACATCACAAATGCACAAACAAACACAAAGTGTTTCTAAAATTTGCTTTGTCCCTTTGTCTCTTCACGGCATTTATGCAGCAGCAATTGGGGTCCCTTACAGGGGATGCATCACCTCCCTGAGCTCCTCTCCCTCCTTCCACCTCTCCTCAACATTAAAATAATTTTAAAAGTTATGAAATGTGAGAAACCTGTGAAAAAACTGCTCCAAATATATTGACTGCAAGTTGTCTTTTGGAGGGCATCAATGAGTTGGACCTTTACCCCACAGCAGATTCACCTTGCATGACTGTGTAAAGATAAAGGGATATGCAATAATAAAATGCAATAATAAAAATGTATCAGCCATGGAAATATTTGGGAAAACTCATTATTTTGACTAATAGAGGACAAATAATGAAAATACATTAATATTGGATTTACATCCTTCCATCTCTTAAAAAAAATTGTTTGCAATTTAAGAATCCTTTTGTAAAAATGCAGTGTATAAAGGGGATGTGAAAGTGTCTTGAATATAGGTTATACCTGCATAATACCCTACCATTATATTGTATCCTGGATACACTACATGATTAACAGTTCCCCATGTACCATAATATGCCAGGCATAAAAAGTGTCCACTTCATGTTCCTAACAGAGCATTTTGGTGTTGAAGTTCCTAAAGTTCCCCTTCCCCCTTCTCCAGAGAAGGTGAAAATACATTATTTCTACCTCATTTTCCTAAGTGTCCTGAGGAAGTTTACCATTGGTAAGGCCCTGGAATTCTCTTTTGATCACCTTCCTTCTTCTGGTCTCTCTGACTGAAACTTTTCTAAGTCTCTCCAGCCCCCGGTATCATCTTTTTCTGTTATTGGTCAGCAAGTTAAAACTGGTGCAATTCCAGGTTGACTGGTCTGACTTGGAGTCCTGATAGTACCACTGAATGGACTTAGCAAATAATTTTCCTTTAAATTCCTATTTTAAAAAGGGATCAATGGGACTCCAGTATTTTAACTTCCCACAGCTGGTCTTCCAGCTCTTATGGGGTGCCACCCCATAAACTTTTGATTTCTCTCGGGCAGACACTCAGGGAAGCTGCTGATACAGTGAGCATGGATATAAAGATAGTGCATCCTCATGGCCCCTGCCATTTATCCTGGCCTCCTGGATGCTGTTCCCAGTCAGGAAAGAGATCACTAATCCTTGCTGGGCTTAGCACTGAAGTGGCTTGAGTTTCTGGACACTGTAAGTGTTAGCTTGAGGTGCTTCCATTCACTGCTCCCATTTTAGCATCGTCGGTTTCCAGGGATATTGGGCGTTAGCACTAAGTCTAGCACTGCATTTTTAACTATTCCCCAAAACTGCAATAAAAATGAAACAATCCAGCCAATTTTTTGATGTCTTTTTCTTACTAAATCCATGAAAACATGGCTCTTTCCAGCACTGGAGGTTTTTCCAACAGCTTTCCTGACAAAAAGCAATACTTAGTTGACTAACAATGTTTGTTTTTTAAAAAAGCTTTTCATAAAAATGTGAAAAATTAAATGTCTTTTCCCATCAGTGCAATTAATTTCTAGGTGCCTAGATGTGACCTTTGCCTCCTTGAAGCAGGTTCATGAATGGACACCTAAAGAAATGTGAAATGAATGCATGTATTGATCAAAAACATTAAAAAACCCCAAGCACTCTTTTCTAATGGGCCACAAAAGGCTTGAGAGGCAGACGGAGCAAATAATTCCACTCATTCCTTCAACTCAAGTTATAGATCAGTGTGCAGACAAAGTGTTTAACTGAACGTTCTCTATAAGTATTTCAGGTTAATGGCTTTGCACCATTCTCTCTGGTGCAGGCTCCCCAGTTCTCATTGCCTTTACGATTTAAATTGATACTATGAATTATTGAGAATTCTATTCTCCATAGTATGCTGCACCACAGCCCACAGTTTTTGGCCATGTATTTCATTTTAGCCTGGAAAGAGAAAGGATGACCACTCTGGGAGGCTGTACACTAACATACACACCCACAAAGACAAATCTGGATAATAATAATCATGTAAGACATAGCTATAATTTTTACATTGTAACAGATAAGAGGATTTTGGAAGAATATTCATAAAGAAGATATGAACTGAATCACTTTTGTTAATTACTCATGCTGGGGAAAGAGCCCTATTTAGGAACCCTATTTGTTTGGATCTCCCAAAAAGCCATGAAACCTGCCTGGCCACAATAAAAATAAATCAGTCAGAGAAGGATAAGAGGAAGGTCATTTTATAGGGAAATGTCTTAAACCTTCAAAGATTTTCATCTGGAGAAGATCTTGACAAAGTCATTCTGAAAGGGCATGCCAAAACTACTAGTAAAATCCTGATCTCACAGTCTCCATGCCAACTCTGTCCATCCCCTATTTTACATTCTCTTATGCACTTACAGTGTGTGGCTTCTGATTATTACCTTGCTGGTAACTGCGCCCTTGAAAACTCAGAAGAGAGAAGGTAGTCAGGCAATCACTGCTCTAAACATATTAAGAAATTATCTGTAGTAAAAGAGCTTGGTAAAAGACCTGAAAGAGATTTGATGTCTTGAAATAATTCTGAACAAAAGAAGCCTCCTTTGGCTGTTATTTTCTTCTCGTTTCTTTCAAGTACAGCAGTTCTCAATTGGTTCCTCCAAAAAAAGGAGGAAAAAAAATTCCTCCACAAAAGGGTTTTTATCTCCCAGTTTAATTGCCACTTCAATTGTCACTTCTGCAAGAACTTAAGAATAAGTGACTTCTGAATATAAGTGACTTCTGAATATATACTTACATGATGTTAAAATTACAGCTAACACCACCAGAACCACTGTTTCTATTGCTGCTTTGATGTCATGTCAAAATCCATTGATCAAAAAAGCCATCTGCCCATAGCTGATACTATAAAGGCCAGCTATCCTGAAATCACTGTCCTTGAAATTCAGCTTTGCTGAGGAAGATTTCAACTCCTGTCATCTGCATAGGTACTATTTTCCTTAGAGTTGTTTTAATAGAGCTAGCAGTTTTCATGTGACAGCTGTCAGATAGAATGTTAGTGACATCTCAATAGATTTATGTCAGCTAAGCAAGAGAGTAATGGGCATAACATGGTTTGGTGCTGTTCCACACAAATTCTGGAATATGGCTAAAATTCTGTATTTTCCTACACTAGCCTTAGCTGCATCAGTCAATAATGGGTTCTCTGCAAAATCTTTCTGATTGTTTTCTATTTGTCATCTAGATTTATATTAAGGTATTAGCAATACCTAGCTTGTGTATAATGTTTTAATCAGAGGCCTTGTGGTCCTTGGCTGAGAGACCAATGTCATTTGCTCTGAGAAATGGAGAGGTTCTAGGACTGAGGCAGCTGCACATCACACGACAAAGACAATAATTCAGTATTTTGTTTTAAGTTTGAACCATCCTTTTTGTTCACTGGAAGCAGATAAAGTTTCTGTGTGGAAAATGTAATAGATGACATATGATTAAAGGTTGCAGTAGAATGTTTGCATGCAGGAAGGCCACATCCAGTTTGATCAAGCAGCAATTGATTCTGATATTCCTCTCACATTTTAGTGCTTGATACTGGTATCTTAATAGTGTTATTTCTGCATATTTTCTTAAATCAAAAGTTCTACATACATTCTGTGCCACATTCTTCATGTTTAAATGCACTAAAATGAAATATTACAGCATCAAACTGGAAGAATAAAAAAATCTTGTTTTGATATGAGTGAGTGATAAATCAGCAGTTTAAACTCAGTAAGTTTCAAAATATCATTATATTGTAAGTGCAAAGTACCACTGAGATCTAGAGACTTGAGACAGATAGAGACATAACATTTTCATTGCATAAAGAATCTTTTCATAGAAACTCTAGTTCAGAAAAATAGTATGATGTGTTCTTAACTCCCACAGAAGACAAAGCACATCCTTTTCTGAGCAAGGGCCAGAAAAACAGTTTCATTCCCTCTTGCCATTCCAGTCACAATCACAAAAGGCCTCTGTACCAACTCAAAACATTGTATACATAGAAAAATATGTACGTTTCATTGCAGACAGTTATGGATAAATGGTTCTGTCCATTCTAAAATAAATTAATAATTCTGTCTACATTTGTTCCTTATTTCATCTGCTTCTCCCATCTTCTCTTCTTCTCTCTCTTCCAGCTCACTCTGTTTTAACAGAGTTTTTCTGTTCATCTGAGATCGGGAGTTGGCCCAGCATGTGTTTGCAAATTTTATTTTATGTGCCTTAATAAGGTTTTGTGCAGAGCTTTGGTTTTTTTCTTCTCAGAAACTCTTTCTTTAAAAATGGATGCAATAACCAGGCCATTGGCTTCCCTTTTGTCCAAAGTCATAGTGTTTTCCCTTATGAGTGGTCAAATGAGGAATGTAGTGTTAACAGAAACCTGACTGCTGGAGCCTTTTGGAGGTGAATAATGTGCTCAGCTTCCAGTTTTGGGGAAGAATTACTTGACAGCCAGCCACATTTCGGGAGCAGAATGTGGGGTGTTTGTGAGGCAGGACTTGGTGGCCCCTCACCTCCTGCTCAAGTGCTCCATCCTGGAGTGAGCTTTGTACAACACCAAGTGCTTTATATCCACTCTTGAGAGTATGGCCAGGTGTGGCAGTGGTTTTTGTTTTACTTAGGTACTCTATTCAAATGCAAACACTTATCAAAGTAGATTAAATAGACTAATATTCATATGGAAACAAAGCTTCTAGGCGGCTGTTTACATGACATTTCTAATTCAAACATTTCTGTATGGCTTAACCTGTCTGATAAGCAACTGGTTTGCTTCTTCACCTGCTATGCAGGCATCTTCAATATAAAGAAAAATGCAGCAAATCAAACACGTAATTATTCACTTTGAAGAACGTTATTTAAAATTGTGTACAAGAAATGGCCTAATTTTTTCAAATGTGGGCAAAACTTATTTTTCCCTAACTTCCTTCTTAGAAACAATTGAACCATGACTCTTGAAATTTAAAAACACATGAATAACAACAGCCTGGAACAAACACCAGGCATGGAAAATTCAACTGAACTAGTAAAAATTTAACTGAGTTATAAAAGCATCTTAAAACATGAAATGTCAAAAAGTCTCTTAGTAGCTATAGAATAACAGTGAAGCACAACCAGCATTTAGTTTGGATGGTTGATTAGGTAACAAGTAGCATCACAGGATGAAAAAAATGGAAATAAATGAATGGTAGGTAGTAATAGGTAGCACACACAAACTATACAAGTTGTAGAAAAGTTTAGAAAGTATTTCAGAATGTGTTTTTCTTAATATATTCTTTTATAATCATAAGAAATGTTAGTGGCATATTTAATAATAGTAAGAAAAAATTTAAACAACATTTGAATGTTGCAAAGTGGTGATAAAGCGATGAATGCTTTCAAACATCTAACTATTTTCATGGCTAAGGAATAATATCTTGGGTGATCTTTTAAATTTTTCATTCCAGTCTGATATTTTTGTAAACCAGGCAGTCAACCCTGAGGTAGCCACTCCAGTTGCAGTGATATTAGGTCCTATTTCACCCATCCATGACAAAGAAAACTATCTATTGTAGGAAACAAAACTATGTGGAAATCTACCTTTCCTATGCATTGTAATGTAGGATTGTCAGATACCAATTACACTACTAGTACATGTCTAAACCACGGTACAGATGAAGCTTTCTGAAACCCTCTCTTGCACTTGGTTTTTTCACCTATTTCACCCACAGTTGATGGGTGAAATCTCTTTTCTATTGCTGAAAAATGAAGAATAGATTCCCTTTCTTTGCTCTCCAAAAGGAGTTTTGCATCAGAGCAAAAAATAGCTGGTGTTCACTGAGATGAAGTGGCTCTAGCTGAAGTTCTTTGCCTTGCAACTTACAGGTAGTCTTTCCTTCTGAGGAGCAAGGATGTTGGCAACAAAGAGGAAGCAACTGTTTACTGTCATATTCTATTATTATACCCACACACTGGCTTGTGAAAGGTCATCAATCTCCAAGGGTATCAGTGCAGAACCTACCAAAACTACTGATTTTCCCTGTTTCTTGGGACCTGATCTTGTCTAGGACTCAGGAGTAACTATTTATACATTTTCTTGGTCCCTCTTGTTGTCTATCTGTGGGGGCCAAGGAATTGGCCAGCAAAGGAGCGGGTGCTCTCCCTTGGAGAGCCAACCCTTGAACGAGGCACACTGCAGTTACAGTGAGGAAACACTCCTGCCCATGATCCTTTGCAGTTCTATGTTAATGTGTTGTACCCCATTGGTTTTTCCCTTGTCACTCTTCCAAATTACATGTATTCCATTTGTTACTTGTTTCTCCCCGCACTTCCAGTTCCCTATATAAACCCCTGTTTTTCCCTGTGAAACACGAGCTGCTGTCCCCGGCTCCCTTCACAGAGGGCTCTGTTCTAAAAAAAGTCTCCATTCTGTGGAACTTGCCACACAGTGCTCTAGTCTCTTTTTCTCCATGTCACTGGCACTGCCACCGAGCTGAGAGCTGAGACTCACTCTGCTGCCAGGATTGTGCCTGTGCCGCTGGGACATCTTTATAAAGGCACTTCTTCAGGAAGGTCGCGGCACTCCTGCCATTGACACCGCCGTGGCATCCATCTGCCCGGCAGATGATTCCTATGGATATACATCTGTATGAATGAGACACCTTGGCCTTCTCATTAGTCAGTTCTTGGGTAGAAAAAATAACTTGAGACAGTTGTACACCTCCTTTCCCACCTATTCTTGGAAAAGCTGTTTGTGTCTTTTGGGGAGCATCAGCTCAGGCTGGTCTCTTCCAACCATTCCATTCTGTTAGCCAATTTTGTTCCCTTATCCTGTACTATGAGGTTACCAACACATTCTAGGGATTTATTTTACTAGACAAAAATAGCAGTTTCTCAAGACTCTGTGTAAGCAGCTATAAATCCAGGTGGACCTCCGAATAGACACTGGTGCAACTTTCAGCATTTTCAACAGTAATGAGTTAGATTGCACAACAAGAGAAGAAAACATTATATTTTCTTTTGTTGAAATAGAAGTGAATAAGTCCCAATCCATACAGGGTTCTTTCCAGGGCTCCACACAGATCTTTCAGGAACATTGCCTGTCTGAAAGTCTTTATAAAAGCTGGAGCTTTGTTGTATGCCAAATACAGAACATTCTGACAAAAGAGTAGAAAAGCATATTCCAAAGAAAGGAATGCTTTTATATTTAATTCCCTGGGAATATTTCTTTAGCTTTGGGCTTACTTTCTCTTCCAATATTCTTTTCAAAAAAAAAAAAAGGCTTAATTTGATTTCATACTGTCTCTTTAACATGAAACAGCGGAATGCATCATAATATTTTCTCACTTGCCTAGATTTGCTTTTCCAAATATGTGCATTTATTGAATGAGGTAAAACCAGATTGCATTCTGCTTGGGCAGCAGATGCAGCAGAAGTCTTCAGAAATTCGCTGTAGATGGTTAAGACTCTGTGAATCCTACATGGTGTAGCACCATGCTAGGGTGTAGCACCCAAGATGTTGCATGGAGAGACACTGACAATCTAAGGAGAATTTTTCAATGGAGAGAACATTCAAAAAATGGGTTAGTTTTCAATAGGTTGATATGCTCCTGACCTTGCCAGACATGACAGAATACATTTCAACTCATCTCCCAGTCAAGACCTGTTAATTATCTCATGATTTATTTATACTGTAACTATCATTCAGTATTATTATTTTCCACTCTCAGCTGGAAAGATGCATTTTCTCTGAAATATTGTAAAATACTTTCACCATTTTCAATTTTCATGTCTAATTTTGATGGCAGAGGGATGGATAGTATCCTTTTTATTGTATTTCATGTTGTATAAAAAAAAAGTTACTAGAAGATTCAGATGGTCTACAGAGTAATGGTTGCACATGGTCATTATTAGTGATTTCTGCCATTTCAGGAGCTGGAACCCCTAAGGACTATGCTCTATTTTACCCCGGGCAAAACAAGTCAGGGAGAAGGACTATAGCCATTAGTTTGGGAAAAAATGCACAAAGCAGTAAATCTAGAAAGAGCAAAAGTTGTAATCTCGATTTCTAGCATTGGTTGGTCAAAAACCATCTCTGTGCTTGTTTCTGCTTAAGGAAAGAATATCTTCTCACTTGAAGGTTAATGTGTACACACTCCTTCTGTTTCATGTCCTTTTAAAGCTCAAGGCCTTGCTTTTGGTTTCACTTACATTTGGGTTTTACTTTAGCAGGCTAATTTAAACAAATATACGTCTGCTGTGAATGGGTCACATATGCTGCTGTGCACCGGGAACAGCAAGCAGCCATTCATCCAGGATAATAACTTGTTATTTTACCCAGATTTACAGCTGCATGTTGTCAGTGGCCTCCCCCTCCTCACTTGCTTGTGCTGCAACAGTGTTTTTCAAAGTGAAGGTCGTGTTGCTCTTGAGGGCTATAGGAAGTATCAAAGGGTGGCTTAGAAGCTGCACGAGAAGTGGTGATAGTCGTAGGCAGCCCCAGCTGCGGTTCCACTGGGTTTGTTTTGGTGGAAGGTGCAAGGAGTCCCCCTGCCCTTCCTGCCCACTACCGGCTCCTGTCCCCCACACCAGCCCTGGAAGGCTCCCGGATGGGGCTAGGCAGTCACAGCACCTGAGCCAGCAGGGGTCGGCCCGGCTGGTGAAATGCTCTGCCGCACAAGCATACGCCCTGTCACAGCCAGATGTGTTTCAGGCCCAGCTCTCCATGCAGACACGAGGTACCAGAGTGCTGCTGGCTTCATGCCACCTGTGGCACCAAGCTGTGGACACCGGGTTAAGCAGTAGAGCTACAAGCTGGGAGCTTGTAGTGTCAGGTCATTCAGGGTCGGGGAAAGCGGAAGCTGCAAATACTTGCTACAGTTTTGAAACTAGCCAGGAAAATAAAAATTGACTTTAATTGCAGACAATTTGTCTGCATGGAAGATGTGATTATTAAACTAATACAATGTATATGAGCAGCCGTTCTGGATCAGACAAAAGTTCTTATTAGCACTGTATCCTGCCTTCAACATGAGCCAAGATGTATACAAAGTAAACAAGCATACTCAGTACTTTTCGCCAAATACCCTCCTTGCTGCCAGCCACTTGCAGCTCAGGGGTTTCTGAGCTACATATGGTTGAATACATAATACAGATGGTTGAATACATATGGTCCTCAGAGGACTTGTCTTCTATGAATTTTTATTTCTCCTTGAACACATGTAAAATTTTAGTATTTGCAATGTCCAAAGACAGTTTATGCCTTGATGTCGTAATTTCAGCAAGTCCTTTCTTCTCTGCCTTGGCGAAAATGAGCTGCAGCTCACACTTGGAGTCATACCAAGACAGATGAGCCAAAAGCAGTGCATGGACTTGCCATGTTTCAAAAGGTTAAAGAAAAGTCTTTTTGTTAAAAGAGGTAATTTTGTCACTGTGTGCATTGAGTAATATTTTCAAGAACATAAGAGACCTATCCCTTAGCTGGTGAGCACAGGTTTATCTTTACCGACTTCAACAGCAGAAAATTGCAGTTGAGCTTAGTTTCTAAGTGGCCATCAATTGGCTTGTAACTTCTGCTTTTGACACTGGGGGTATTCTGGGGAGGGAATTGAAAACAATGCTCCCTGCACAGCCATCACAAAATCAGAAAGTGAATTGCTTGGATTGGCATATGATGAGTCATTTTTTACCTGAAAAGTGACAGAGGTCACTGGTCATTGAAGAAATATTTCAATATCCAAAATTCAGTATTTGATTTGTGCTCATTGGATCAAAGCTCTGCTAGCCTAATTTCTGCCAAGGATCCATTAAGCTTTTGTGCTGATTGCATGTTGCAAACGAACTGTACAAATTCTCCCTGCTGATGCACTTTTCTCTAACAGTGGCTATCAACTGGATGGGTATACAGTGCAAGCATAAAACCTGTCTCATTTGGCTTCCAGATTCTGTAGGTTTTTAATTTGCTTTATCAGATATTAGTTGAGGTAGAATCATAGAATCATTAAAGTTGGAAAAAGTACCTCTTAAGCAGAATGTGTACTAGCTTTTCTTTTGGTAAATTCACATCCCAGCCTCAATTCCTAGTTCACAGTAGCAAAAAATGTGCCCTTCATAGGCTCATTTGTTTGCTCATAGATTGTGTATCTAAGACTGAAAAATAGTGTTAACCTACATCTCACCCTTGAGGACAGAAGCTGTGAAATCTCAAAATGCCAAGTCGATGACTTCTAAGCACATCTGTGCTGTGACATGATAGATGTGCATGTACAGTGAGTGCCAAGGAAAAATGTACTGTAACATGCGTGTTAGAAAATTCTGTGGGTTATCTCTGACAGGCAGCTCATTTTTATTGCCAGCCAGGGGGCTATGTACAAATCATGAACAGGATGGGACTGCTAGGAATGTGCCTTGAGCTGTTTGATTTTTCAGCATCAGACTCATTACATGGTTATGACAATGGGAAGATGCCAACAGCTCATATCCCAGGCAGCAGATGGAGAACTTAATGTTACAACTTACTTTATAAGTTTTTTGACCAATCACACAAAGCCAAAGCATATTGACAGTGGTTCTATCCAATCACTATAAGCACATGTACCTTTGGTTAAAACAATGCTTGCTTATTTCGAATACAATACATGCTTGTAGACCTTAAGACACAATGCACAGAGCTCCATTATTAAGCTTAGAACTTCCTAATATCTCTCTAGATATACTTTTCTGCAGCTTAGGGAGTTATTCTAGACAAGCGTTAATACACAGACCATTGTTATAATGTCCTTACTTTTCTACTTCTTACATAATTTTTCTGCTGACCTATCTCATGGCTACTGCTTAGCTCTAATCACAGCTCTGTTGTCTCTGAGACCTGCCTTTTGCAGCTTTCCCAAAACCCTCTGATTTTATGTATTCCCACAATTCCCACCCAGATTGCTCACTCAGTCTCTCCCAGCTGAATTAAGGAGAGAGCTGAGAAGATTAAAATGAGAAAATTTGTGTTTTGAGATAAAGGTAGTTTAATAATAAAGGCAGTTATGTGCACAAGCAAAGTGGAACAGTGAATTCATTCGCTACTTCCCATGGACAAGCAGGTGTTCATCCATCCCAGGAAGGCTGGGCGAGATCACGCTTGTTGATAACTTGGGAAGACAAATGCCATCACTACAAATGTCTCTCCTTCCTCACTCTTCTCTCAGCTTTTATTACTAAGCACAACACCTTGAGGTGTGACTATCCCCATGGTCACTTGGGGTCAGCTGTCGCCAGTGTGTCTCCTCCTAGCCTCTTGTGCACCTTCAGCCTTGTTGTCATGAGAAACAGTGCTGCACAAGCACTGATCAGAGTGGCTTAAAACATCCCTGTGTGCTCAACACTGTTTTCATCACAAATCCAAATCATAGCACCAAAGGAGCTCCTATGAACAAGATTAACTCTATCCTTGCCAAAACCAATCCAAAGTATGTATATTCTCCATATACTGTGCTGGGAAGATGGATTTGCATGCCCTCACTTAGCAGTTCTAGAATTGACTGGGAGGTCAGTATATCCTAAACATTAAAGTGACAGAGAAAATAAAGTAAAAAATCCAGTAGCTAGTGTTGGGTTAAAAGCCATGGATAAAAGAAGATGTTGTCTTTACAAGTTATCTTTTATCATCTAGGTTAACTCACTGTATCATCTAGGTTAACTCACTGCTTCCTTAGTTTCACCAATACATCCTGTCAGTATTCAGAGAAGGGCTCCCAGAGGAATTGACCCAGAACATTGACACTCTGAATTGTTCTCTGCGGATCCGGATCCGTGTATCTTGGGCTGTTGAGGGTCCACTCCGGCTAGCTATTGACCCTAGCCCCCACGGACCCACATGGACGAAAGTAAAAGACAAGAAGCGCTCTTCTCCACAGGAGGACGAGGGTCCACCGTTTACTGATTGGCGGACGAACACCTCAGACTCTGGGGACCTCCCCAGATAGAAAAGAGACCGTCCCCTTCTTGCAGGGGACTCTTATACCCGAGGGAACGGAGGCAGGGGAAAAGGATTGCAGCCAATGGGATACCATTGAGGAGAGGTGAGGGGAGGGGTAACCAGGAGTCAGACCACCCCACCAGGAGTGCAGGGCAGAGGGGTGGATGAGGGAGAGACCATGTGACAGCAGAAGGGGACAACAAACACGTGATACAACACAAACCATTTCACACAATACAAGGACCACTCCGTGCAAACCCCAAATCACCCAGTGCAAAACAACAACTAAATAGCTATTTAGTGCAACACAGCAGTTCTCAGAAGAGTTGCACTGCCTGTCGTCATCAGAGGGAGGACCTAGGAAGGCCTTTCGCCTGCTATTTCAGGTGCATGGAACTGGGTGACTTTATTCCCCCTTTTTCAGGGGGTCTAAGTGACTGAAAAATCACTTAAATTAATATAAAGATTTAGTCTCCATATTAATTTACATATTTTCAATTATATGTGTGCTTCCAATATTATATATTGAAATTTAATTTGTGTCACAGTAAATACTCTATATACAATGGCTCTCCTATCTCTTTGTGTAATTAATGTACAATACACTTCAAGATACCCCAGCAACCTGGAGCAGAGCTCTCAATCTCTGCAATGATAAGGCTGCCAGTGCCAGGACTAAAGTGCCAGGACTAAAAAGATAGGAGATCCCTTTCCATCACTGTTGCTGGAGGATAGCAGCAGTGTTGCTCTCCTCTCACTGCTCAGCTGGCTTTCCAGTCTGTGGAATTAGGATAATGAGTGCAACCATGACCCTCAGTGAAATGTATTAATAGAAAATTGAGAAAATAAGTTTTACTACAAGGTTTAACATTGCCATCAGTTTGTGTAGGTGCTTTCTCATCAGTCAGATCTAGGATAACTTCTCAGGTGTATGCTCTGTGTACCTACTCTGGCTGCATCCGGACTCTCAGGGATATGCACTGTCACAACTCCTTGTTTAAAATGCAGAGAACTGTGGGTGCAGGGGGATCAGAGCTAGGTCACCAGCCTGAGCAGTCAAGGTGTCAGGACTGTGAAGGAACATGCCTGATACAGGTAATTGACTGCTCTGAGCATGCATGCCAGCTGTGCACACACACACACACACACACACACACACACACACACACACACACACACACACACACACATACTGAGTGTATACACATATTAACACCCTTCTTTTCTTAGTAGTTGGGTCCAGAGGTCAAAATACCTGCATTCCCCCTCTGCCTTTATTGAGGGACAAGAAGAAGGGATGCAGTTATAGTTGTCTTTTTCATTTACAGCTGTAGTGGCACTTTGTTACTGTTGAAGTATCCCTGTGGCACAGAGAATGTGTCTGGGAAATATCTGACCTGCTATCTTTAGGGTGCCAGTGTCTAAATGCATCTTAAACCTTGCAGACATGAATGGTGTATGGATACAGCACAGCTGCTGTGAGCAGCCCTTTGCCTGCTGTGCTGTGCACACAAAATGCCTGTATCCCCTGTGCCCTGTCCTTTTGGTAGAGGTCACAGAGTAGTTCTCATAACTTCTATGGCCTGATTCATGGAGATCATGGACTCTGAACAGCAGTGCTCTTGAAAGGATACTAAAGTAACAAACTCTTTGCATGATGAAAACTAATGTTGATGTACTGAAGGTAAAAGTCATTTCAAATTTTGGCTGTCCCCGGTCCTCCCAGTCTCCTTCAAGGACCACATCTAACTTCTAAAACTCGAAAAACTTCCCAAATTATCTCCTAATCATGGACCTTTTGTTTCAGCTGTACCAAACTACATTGCCTTGTGTTCTTTTGCTTTAAATTGCATTTAAGGTGTAAGACAGGCAATAAACAATTCCAAACCAATGTCAGTTTTCAGATCCAGTGTCTCACCAGAGCTAGACATGGCAGCTCCCCAGTGCCCTGTGAGATATTTAATAGGCTCAGAAATCTCTAAGAATTAAAAGAATGCAATTTATTTTTAAAAAAAAAGTTTTCTTTTTTAAAAAAGCAATTTCTTTTTTTCTTTAAGTTTCTAAACTTTATGAACTGTAGCTTCTATCTGTGTTTGAGGTCCACAGTAACTCTAGATAGGAGAATAAGAAAATTCTAAATCCTTAGCTTACTTCCAGTATATTTTTCTTTAAAATGCAAAACAATCTTTGTTCAAGTATACAGAATGCTTGGTATTTGGCCTGGTAAGTTATAGATTTTAGGTCACATAACAGTACCTCAAGATAACTCAAGTCACGTAAGGTTGACAACCTCTAAATACAGTTGGAAGAATAAAGGGGTTTTTTTCCTCTGTGCCTGAGTGGAAAAAGTTGGAGAAATATTATTTAGATTCCATTTGGAAGTCTCAGGGTAGAAACAACAAACAGGTGTTTTTGGACAACTCCAAATATTTAATTTACTCTGAAACAAAACATTTTAATCCATTCTTTTGTCATCATCATTGCTTTTAAAATAAGCTTTTTGTGCTTCCTTATTTATAAGGTAGGTCTTGCTAATGAAAAAGGACATTTTAAACCAGATGCAAAAATGTTAAAGCTCTGGCTTTAACACTCTGGAGACCACTCTGACTCTCCGTAGACAAATGTTTCAGATGAGGAGAATAACGGAAATAGCCTTTTAGTCTTCAAAATTATTTCAGTTGATCTTGGAACAAATTTTTGTCTGTTTCATTGCCTCCAGAGCTCCATTTCTTCTACCACATCTACTGCTCACTCAGGAAAAAAAAAAAAAAGTGCCTAACTCTATTCAAAATAAACCCATGCAAACTGATGCCAGGAAACCCTTTTTGCCTTAGCAGTATGTTCTGAAAACCTGCTCATACAGGTAACTGTATGCTCTAGTGATGCAGATTCTCTACAGCAGTTGATAATTCCTCTTGGCCTAGAACCCTGTCTACCTTTGAGCAGAGCTGCAGCACTCCTGCATAGAGGGGCCTGCTCCATGGTATGACCCAAAGGATCCAAGCAGTTTCTATTCATGCTCCAAGCACAAAAGATCCAAGCACTTCTGTTCAAGTGTTAGTGCAGAAGCAGACAGCTCCTGCCTTCCACACAGGCTCCACAGAGGAGCTTAACCAGAGCTCTGCATCACAGCTGAGAGCATCAGCTACTCTGATCCGACAACTGCCCGTCCACCAAAGTCAAGGACCTTGAATTACATGCAGGGAAGGGAAGCACAGTAGGATAATAATAGGCTCCAAAATAAGGCAGCCTCAGACTTAAGGCAATAGTGAATGTTTTGCATGAGAAATACAACAGCACTTATGGGAAGATCTGTTCCTCAGGAAAATTCTAGGATGACTGGCCCAGCTCTCTGGGACCACTGCCTATCTGAAGGAGGACAGACCACAGCCCATACAGCTGGCTACTAGAGCTGAAACAAATGAGTCTGCTGTTGTCACTGAATGCTGTACCATGAATGTTTCTTCAGTTCTGAACTTTCAGGTGCAGTACCTAAAATTGCATTCTGTTCTTCAGCTACGTTTTCTGGAAAATAGGAGATGTCTCCTAGACTTGCCATATTCATTCTCTCTCATTTGAAGAGTTTGCTCCATGTGTGTGGAAAGGAGGAAGGGGATAGGAAGGATAGTTTTCCAGAATACCTATTACACTCCTGAGCCCTTATTAAGCATATTCATGAGATTATCTCTGTCATTTCTTGCCCTAATATATGGGTTTTTTGCTTCATTTACAGAACATTAAAAAAAACCCCATAGAGAATCAAAAAAGCAGACATGCAATTTGACTGAAAGAACTGGGAAACAACAATGCTTTTTCTCAATTCTGATTATTTTCATTTTACTCACCTAACAAAATGGGAAAACATGTTTTCAAGTAGAATTATTTGGAATCAGAGCAAATGCAGTATGTTTCATTTGTCTGAGGTGTGGAAACTTCTGGATTTATTTAGGAAAACATTGCTTTAAAGGGAGTTCCTCAGAAGAAAGAAGAAATTAAATGCCATTTAGGAAAAAATGCATATTGTGGCATAAATAATGAAATACAATTGCAAAACGTGTAGCTTTCTCTCCTGGTTTGATTTTTTCTGGTTGGACCTTCTCTGCAGACCTGAACAGCAGCAGCTAATCGTACTGAAATGTGGGAGAGTTTTTAGTGGTTTTGGGTGTGGGAAAATACCTAACAAAAGGAAAACATCTTGTTGCTCAGATCAGACGTACAATGTTCTGATCTGACTGAAATTCCCAAGGGTGAAAAATAAGTGCACTGAAAGCCCATAAAAACCAATACCAGTCTTTCTTTTTACTTCACTGACCTTTAGAAATTACTTTGAATTTGAAATCCTGCCCTCACTAACTTCAGTGGCTCTTGGATGAGGTCCACATAAAAGTGTTTACTACCAGAGCATTTCTTCAAAAAGTGGGGAGCTTCCCTGTGCTTGCTACAGACCAACTCCATTGGCAAAGTGGAAACAGAATTCAAACAACATTAGATCAAATGTATTTACTTCAAGCAGTCCTGCTAAATGCCTGCATCTCTCTTATCAAAATCTTGCAGATACTGAGGGTTTTTTTCTCTATGCTTGATTCTGCCTAAGGAATTTCTGCTATCTCCTCCAGGGGCTCTGGGCAGGTACAACAGTCCACATCCACAATCTCTGCTCCTCACAGTCAGGGCTTCAAACTGTGGGTTGGAAAGGTATAATGACATTTTAAAAGATTTAAGCTACCTTTTGACCTCCTTTTTCTCCTTCAGGAGTGGGAGTGAAAACCTGGATACTCTTCATAATAGCCAATTATCATGTAAAAAACCCAAAAGATTTAGGACTACATTTTCTCCCTTAAGTACTGTCCAGAAACAACTGCAGAGGCAAACATTAAAAAAAAATCTCTGTGTACACTTTAGTTAGGTTTATTTCAACCACTTTTGTGGCTACTACAGAGACTGTCATTAGTCTGGTTTCATTATTGAAGCTTCAGAAAAGTATTAAGGTACGGAATATGAAAGAAGAAATGTGTCAGTCTCAGCTCTGCATTCACTTGATCCCCACAAGCTGGGACAGTGGTTCATGTGCTTCAAGTGGTTGTGGTTTAAAACGCTTTTATGTCTATCTAAAGTTACCACCAATAACACAGGGCCCTCTGCCATTACAGTCACAGGATACGAGTTCTTGGAAGCCGTAATAACAGGATTGTTTCTCTTCCTGCGTGTATGATCATTTTAACCTTAATTGTAGCTGTTCGTTTATTAAAATAAATAACTCAGGAATATAACAAGTTTTAAATTCCAGCTGTTCAAACAGTCTTTCTATTTTCTTTGTGCACACAGTTTGGTGGGTAATTTATTGTATCCATTTTCTTTTTGTTTCCCTTTTTTTTCCCCTAAGAAATGTGCAATATATTTTCCAGATATACTTGAGAACTATGCATGGAACCACTGGTGGTTCAACACGGGGCCATAAAGAAAAATGAACTTTGCCCTTCTTTAATAGCACGTGACTTATGATACTCACTGGTTTCTGATTCTGATAATGATTCACAAGGTGATTGAGACCGCCATTGTGCAGCTTAGTATTCCACCTCTCCCTTTGCTCTTCATTTTACCTGCTAGCTTCTTTTTCCTGAACTTTGCTTCAATACTTATTAGTATCCACTGTGCCTTTTCCCAGAGAGGCACAACGCTTTGTCCTTGAGATGTACACCAGACTCCATTTAACTGCCTCCTTTGAGATGAGAAGCTCTGCTTCCTGCATCAGACAGCTTACAGGGGATACACAAGTGTAGGTTCAAGGCCAACTCTTCCCCATGCTCCGCCAGTGAAGCCAGAGAAGGGCTTCCCCACTTCGATCCCCTAAAGGAAGAGGCAAGAGGGAAGAGAGGTTGTGGCCTCAAACTGTCCTCCCACACTCTGTCAGTCCTATGGAGATGCAGAGAAAGGGAGGCAACTTGCAGCAGCAGGAAGAGTCAACACTGCTGGCTGGTATCCAGGCATGATTCAGAACACAAGTTACAAAAATATGCTCAGGAGCTGCTTGTGATCTTAAACTGTTCATGTACATGTAAGTCAGACTGGAAGGGCAATAGAATCACTGAATCCAAATAGGGTCTGTAAAAAGGTCTTTCTTTTGCAGTTTTGTATTCTTGTTATCACACCATCTCGCACATGAAGATGGTGATTTTCTTGCATTCAGCAATGCAAAACTCATAATAAACATAGTTTCACTTGCAGAAAGATAAGAGATAAAGGAAATAAAGGAAATAATATTTTATATCTGCTAGAGAAATGAGACACACAAATATGAATTCCTTGATTTTCATCAGCTTTTAAAGTTGGCAGTACATTTGTCTGGTCCTAAAGCAGATATAGATCCCTTTTAAACCCTGCTTTGGTAAGGGAATAGTGTAAAATGTCCCTGTAAATCAAACTGTGGACAGGGTCTTCTGACCATTTATCTTCTCACCACAGACACTGTAAAACTCTAATGTGGTCAAGAAAGGCTGCAGTTTTTCTGTACAGTGACTGGTTTAAATAATCTGGAAGAGATCATGTCTCAAGGTCTGCTTCTGCTTACATGTTTATGCCAGTTGCCTAATTCCGATGCGTAAATGCTTCCCATATCCTAAAAATAGCAAAGCCTATATAATTCACCTCAAGTCACCCTGGAATTCTGAATCCAATTTGTGATAGGAGCCAATGAGTTCTGCTTCAGACCTTGTTTCCCTCCAAAAATGAAAATAAAATCTCTGTGAAGTAGTGGTTGTTCACAGGTCTACTGCCTCCTGATTTTCTCTGCATGGTGTTCTCCTTCACACAAACTACTTGTCAGCAGTTCAGGGTGTGACATTCAGCTTCCAGTACATTATAAGATGCTCATTGGGGAAAACATACCATTATTATGAAAGACAGTGTGCTTTCCCACAGGATGCACTTGGCAGAAGGAATAAGGAAATAAAGTCAGCTTGCGACTGTAGCTGAACATTTGCAGACTGTTACAAAGCCTGCAAAACAGGAGAAATCCCAGCATGTTTCAATTATATTGGCTCTTCTATATCATGAATCCCTAGTCAGGTCAGTTCCACAGTTCACAAGATGTAATAGTGGGGGAGAATAGATTAAAGTTGAGGAAGAAAAAGTAGCAAAGACATTAGAAGCAGATTTCCTAGCTTTTGATGAGGAATGTCTAATAAGAATTCTAAAAGCTGGCCTGTCTTCAGAAATGTTTGCGTGAAGTTCCAAATCCCAATAATGCTTCATGGGAAACACTTTAAGCCTTCTATTTAAAGGCAAGTGTGTGTGTGCATGTGCATGCGTGTGCGTGTTATGGGGTCTGCATTTTAGTTCTTTACCTTGGAAAAGAAGTTGTTTTTCTGCTTATGAAGATCTAGGGTATGGTATGTATGGTAGTGATGCTGCAGTTATGAGCAATGTAAATGCTTTTAACCTAAAAGGGAACTAAAATGTCCAGATACCAAGATAGACAGAGGGCTTGTCTGGAAAAAATTTAGAATGTTGCTGTGAATAGTGACTAACAAAAGATCCCCTTTCCACTTACACAGTAAATAAACTAGGTTGAAAATAACTACTGTCCACAGGTATGAGAAAAATAGCTACTTCCTGTGACAACCATGGACAGATGTATGAGGAAACCTTTCCAGGTTTTACAAAGCATTGCTTGGAGGCACCAGAAAGCTTTGTAGCCTGGAATGATTGCTGATGTTCTACTGAATACCACACACATTACCAACCACCAGAGAAGTCAAAGATACAGTGACTTGGTCTGAATCCTTTCCCCTCACCGCTTTGTACACATCAGCACACATCCAGTCCCATGCAGAACTTTCCAAATTGAAATCACACATTGTGCTTCCCCTGAAATGTGCAAGCCATCTGCCACAACTCTGTTTGGGTTTGAGCCATTTCTTTGTGAATAGGGGCTTATCAGTTTCTCTTGTTATTTGTATTTTGAGGCAGGCGATGGGGGAGTCCAAGACCACCAGCACTCTCTTTGTCTGACCAGATGCATACAGAATTATTTTCTATAAATAATGGAAGAAGGCTCTGAAAAATGTATTCCTATTTATACTTCTATTGGATTTTTCATTAGTTCTAGCTGGTGTTTATTTTTTTCTGGCTAGAGTTTATTTTTAATGTGTTGAGAAATAAGAATAGAGAAGTATTATATTATGACAAAGGTGCTAATAACATCAAAGAAAATAATCTCTTTTACAAAAATAATGAAGAAAGTGTTTATGATTCATTATAAATGTATGCTAGTGTTTTCAGCAGGTGTTAGGAAGTATTTAAAGTACTAGTAGCAGTATCTGTTTTCCTCTGTGGATAGCTGAGATGGTCATCATTGATATATGCCAGGCAAAAGGAC
The DNA here is from genome assembly GCF_015832195.1 of Motacilla alba alba. NCBI lineage: Eukaryota > Metazoa > Chordata > Aves > Passeriformes > Motacillidae > Motacilla > Motacilla alba. The sequence continues at coordinate 29,792,685 of NC_052016.1, read as the reverse complement.
AGTTTTGTTTTGCTTTCTTTTGGTTTGGTTTGGTTTTGAAGAAAACCCTGCTGAAGAAGTGGCCTTTTTATTCCTTTGACCTACATGATCGTAAAACTTGGTTTGCTCCCCCATAAAGAATTCCATAGCCATTAATTCCAATCCCCAAAACACTCTCCCCAAACACTGCCCAAGACAAAGTCAAAACATATATACATTTTTTTTTTACATCTTGTCTCAATGGAGCACAGCTGCTCCATGGGTTGTGGACAGAAAGGTGATCTGATGCACACTTCCTTTGAGCATGCACAGGAGTATGTAGGCATCTACACTATATTTTTCCCACATAAATTATCCTGAACATTGTAAGAAAAATAAATGTTATTCCCTCACAAAATGGAAATGGTCTCAATAATTCAATAACCTGAAGTATTAGTTTGATACAAGTGTCTCTTGCTTCCTTTTGAAAGCAGCAGATTAATGTATGTGAGTAAAAATTGGATGAAAAATCTATATTGGGGTTAGAAGGGACCTGTGGAGCAGGACCATTAGAGGTATTTCATGTTGCTTGTGATCTCCTGTGGTCCAGTTTTAAATATCTCCAAATAAAAAGAATCAATAACCTCATTGGGCATGAAATGTAATTTCTTTGTGTGCTTACATTTTTAAACAGGAATCTCCATGGTCACCTTACTATTTCCACTGTGAATTTAAGATTTTTTTATCCGTTATTAGGAAAACACAATTCAGCTCATTGTATGATTAATTTAGATTTTCCTTTTCAGAAGACTTTAGAGCAAGGGAACATGTCAAGTTTACCAGTGTTTATTAAACATAGCAGCAATATAGGAAGGCAACAGACACAGCCTGTAAGCTTAAGTTCCACTGGTCAGAGTAGAAAATGCTTTTCCAAAAGTCTCTGGAATTTTTAAAGGAAATTGTAATTTGATTTTCACAAAAAAAATATAAAAATACAGTGTTCAGTCCATTTGGGACACACTTCACAGGAATATTTTAGTAAAGGAACTTCTTTTGTAAAGAAAAGAAAATTATTCACAGGAAATTATTTCAGAAGTTTTATCTAGAAACCAGAACCTGAGTAGTAAGTTTGTCCCATGACCATAAAACACTGTCCAAAGAAATAAAATGTTGTATGCTTGCATCAGGTAGCAGAGCAAACAAATGACAAACTGAGGCTGAGTAAGTAATGGGTGAATTCAGGAAGATGGTGTCCTTGCTGTAAATAACTTTCAAGCAGAACAAGCAGTAAGATGTGCCAGGTTCAATGCTTGTAGCAGTTTTTCATACACCTCAAACGTTGGTGCAGTTGGCAGAACAAGTTATTTTAGACATTTACAGAACCAGGTTGGCTGCTGGATAAAAGGATAATCCAGTTTCTCAGTGTTCCTCAACCTTCATAATCTGCACCACGCCTAACAACAATCCCTAGGAAAAATTCCTCTGTATACATAATATTTGCAAGGATCTTGTCCTGAATGGAGGCAGTTCCTCTAACAGTGTCCTGAAAACAAATGAGTTTTACTTGATGACCAATCTCCAATGCAGGCTGCTCTGCTGTACCTAACCACTGTTGTTCACTTTCTTGGAAATGTTTGGCAGCACTTAAAATTGCTAAGGTCAATTCTTTTAAAATAAAGCCAGATGCCTTGGGAACATGAATGCAGTTTATGGATGTCTGAGAGACAGGAGGAAAGAGTAACTGATACTTCGTTTCCCCATCCCATTTTCAATGTTTTGCTTCTCTAAAGTATGGTATCATTTAAGAAAGAAAGGAAGCACCTTGGTTGAACTGAATGGTCTTACTGGTTCCTACGACCTCTCCTAAGTTGGGGAATGCCACCAACTCCATCAAACAGTCCTGTGAATGGGCATAAAGTATTGGGTTTTTAACTTTTCGGACATCTAGGAGTAAATGTTATTCTTCTCCTTGAACAAGTGGGTTTCTTTCTTATGACAACAAATGTGGGAGAGTTTGGAGCTTTATGTCTTATCCCTAAAGATGCGTGTAAATTTGAAAAAAAATTAGTTATATTTAAATAATACCAAACCCTCACCTATAAAACCTACAAGAGGAGCAGTAAAAATCAGATAAAATTTCAGAGGTGTTTTTCCAGAGGCTGGCATCCCTCAGCTGCATCTTTGTTTCTCTAATCCAAAACTACAATATCCTCCTTAATAATCCAAAAGAAGAAGCAGAGTGACAGGCAAAGAGGTAAATCAGCAGGAGAAAAGTAACCTGGACTACATTTACATGCTGGACTTAAATCTGTGAACTTCTCTCTTAATAAGGTCCCCATAATTAATATGAGCATTAATATTTCATGAACAGCATTTCTATGAATTTTCATTCTTTGTTTTGTAAAATTCCCTACAATAACCTCGGCTCTGCCCATATTGTCTTTGATATTTCCCTTGGAAAGAGACAGTATTGCTGTGACCAGTCTGCTATAAATTACCAGTGAGTATGTGTGTACTCTTTAGCAAGATTGATGCAATTAAATTGTATTTATAAGGTCAGAGTTCTGCCCACATTCTCTCAGACTCTGTCTTTTACCCAGCAGTGTTTGACACCATTGAAGTAACTTCATTTCCTACCTCTCTTTGAAACTTAGTTAAAATCAATTCACAAAACTCAAGTGATTGAGATGAGAAGACAGACTCATAGACAAGTCTAATTTCTTTGCAAAATTCCCACATTTTGTCAGTTTCTTGGCTTGAAAGAAGACTGAATTAGTCTAGATATGTCCAGCCAAAGGCATAATGACTTGGCCTCAGTGTGTATATAAAAAGTGGTCTTAATTACAGTGGTCTCAAAAGTTATAATGCTGACCCCACAAATGTCTTTTCACACTGTCATGACTCCTCTTATAATATCAAATTTACCTGCCTATGAAATTAGAGCAATACAGAAGAGCAGCAGCTCAAGATTGTGACATGGACCTTCTTATTGAAATGGTGGGTCATGAATGGACAAATTTATTCTTAAGCAAAAGATTACCATTCCTGTTCAGGAAACACTTAGTGTGAGGACTCCAGATTAGAAAAATCAGTGTCCTCACACACCCTGAGTTTATGTGCCCTACATCCAGAACTGCAAGTCTTGGAGTGTGTCGGATGTCTCATGCAGCTTCCCTTTTCTCCAGGCCAAAAAGTTTAGACAGATCCAGAAAGGTATCAGATCTCCAAAAGTAAAGACCTTTAAGTTGTACATTTACATATGGCTTGTTTTAAACCCTACTGCTACTGCCTGTAAAACATACTAGGACTGCTGTTACTTTTTTATTGGCTTATAAAACATGATCATGTCTCTCAAATACACAAGAGCACTGTTTATTAAGGTACTAGTTACTATTTTCCAAAAGATATCAGACACTTATAAGGAAAATTTATTCTAGGAATTTAAGTTCATCAGCTTTTTCTGAAGTTTTAGGTTGAAAGATTTTGGCAAAGAAGATGTTGTTAGCAACAAAATCACTTGTATATACTGAAACAGTCTGTATGTTTGTAATGAGATCATCCTTAAAATTTGATTACCTGAGAACTGTTAGGGTTGTTTCTGACAGGTTTTATCCATATATAATGCATAATGGAGGGCAGGATTCATGCTAGTTCAGGCTTACCAATTAATTAATAAAGATTTTGATGGGTGATAAATCCAGTCAGGCTAACTCACGTGCCTTCCCTAGGTTTAGCTAATGACCTTCAAGCTTTCAGACAACTAAAATACTCATGTGATGGCTGCCTGATTCACTAGTGCTGGCAGATGCACTGCTGGAAAAGAGAAAATTCCTTGGCCAAGGAGGTGAGATGCAGCTGTCCCCTGCCCCCAGGAGGGGCAGTCACCAAATTATTGACAGAATAGGATGGAAAAAGATAGACCCATAGGCCATGGGTTCAATCTGAACAGAAAATATGATCCAAAGCAGACAGGAGTTTAAATTAGTTGGTGAGGCAAAGGGCATTGCTATTCCTACTGTTGGTGATCAGCTGTCCTATGGCATTTTGGGATTTATAAACCGATTTGCTAACTTACTGGCATCTAAATTTTCTTCAGGTACCTCCTTTCAGGCCTACATTTTCAGCCCTTTAAAAATGGTCTTTGCAGCAGTCTGAAGGAAGCTGCAGGAAGCGGAACACAGGCTGAATGTTTTAGCAGCAGAGGCATGTAGAAGTATGGGATCTTTTGCCAGATCTTCTTGGCTTTTCTACACTAGATTTGACTGATTTTTTTCATATGTTTTAACCTCTGACACTGTTTTTTAGGGGCTATGTGTAGCATATATTTGAGTTGCTGAAGACTCAAGCAGTCACAGCAAAAATCTAATGGCTTATTCATGAGGCACATCAAGTTTTCAAGACTCAAGTTATTAACCAGCACTTTTCTTAGCTGCAGCCATGCATCTCTTGGGCCTAATGTACAGAGACAGCAAACATTGTCATATTCTCAGAAAATGAATGTTTCTTTTCTTTTCAATGTGGGTAGAAATGGTGAATAGTCTTCATTAAACTTAATTCTCGTAGTCTTCTTTATGGCGCGTGTCTTTATGGTGAAAGTTCTATTCACCCAAAATAATATTTTAAAATATAATATTTTTAAAAATACTTTTTATTCCTTTTAATAATTTTTATTTATTTTCCCCATAGTCCTTCAGAGACTGATAAACTAGATGTAATGAGTGACCACAAGTGAAATGCAGCCAATTTTGAGATGAAACACAGCAGCTATAAAATGGCAAAAAATAACATTTCAAAATAGGTTAGGAGAGGACAGAAGGAGTAACAATATATGCGAGAGAAAATTCATAGGGAATGTAAGAACACAAAACAGGAATTTGGTCAGTAGATACTGTATTTAAAACTCACACTAAACATAAGGATTTCAGAGGAGGGTGAGTAGCTGAATGTTCTTTTGAGTCTGCATTCAGCTTGTTGCCAAGCATGTTAATTGCGTGATGAAAACAATTGAAATGTTTGACCATTTTTGTTTCACACTACACCTATTAGTAGGAAATATAACTATTTTTACTAGTGAGAGCTATTCTAGTCAACATAAGTAGCTACGCAGGAAGAGAAATAGATGTGGGGAGGATCCATTGCATTTAAGCGAAGGAGCACTCTGTGTCCATTGGCACTTTACTCCGTCACACCTTATCCACAGAGGGATGTGACACTTATTGACACCAGGGCACACACTATTTTGATAGTTTTGTATATTATCCCTTAGGATCCTAAAAGGAGAATGAAGTATCCAATCACCCATAATTTAATTCGCGGATATTATTGGAAGAGGCCCCGGAGCTAAGGTTTCTCTCAGTAAATTCTGCCTTGTCTCTATTCTCTCCTATCCACTTGGCATTTTCCTGCAGTTCCTCTTGAGCTACATCAAGAACTCTCTATTCAGCCTATGAAAACTCTCATTTGCTCAAATGCCGCATGGAAGTGCATTGGTTTCAATTCCTTACAGCCAGGTAATACTGGGCTCTGGACAATGTAGATCCAGATGTGCTACTAGCCTTTTCCTGGCAATTTTTCTTTATTAACTTTTTGCATTTTTGAGGTAACGCACAGCGTGCAGTGGCCCACGGAGCCAGCCCCTGTACAAACATTCAGCTCACAGGCCCTTTTAGCCAGTTGGTCAATTCCAATGGACACAGTTAACATCCCACATTGGTGAAGGAAGCTGGTAATGGCAGCTGAATGATGACATGAACAGCAAAGTCTTGACTTCATGTTGAGATAAGACACCCCAGGGCTGCACACCCATCTCAGGCTGCACACTCAACTCAGCCTCAGGTCTGTTTCAGCATTAGAAACAGACCAATATCCCAAGCACTTTTCTCTGAACTGCTCAGGGCACTAAGCCAAAATGAAGGCATAGCCCCAGGGAAATCCGCTTCCCAGCAACATCCAGTTCCCACTTCCCTCTTTTTTGAGGGAGATTCTGGTAGGCACCCTATTATAGGGGGAATATCACCAATTCTTACAGTAAATTTCTCTCCTTCTCCTGTCTCCTGGGCTGGCATTGTCTCTGCAAGCTGGAGGAAGGGCTCAAGACCTGGCCAAGGGACTGAGGGTGAAGAAAGAACAGCTTTACTGCTAATGCAGAATTGAATTTTGCTACATCCAGGTTGGAGACAGAAAAGGGATTTTTAGCTTTGTTTGTCTCCTCCATCATTAGAACAATAGAATTGGATTTTTGTATATGTTGCTAGGAAGTCTGGAACTAACTTTCAGTAGCACTGAGCTTTATGACTTTTTAAGTCCCTGATGTTGTTTACTTCTCATGAAAAAAAAAGCTGACTTAGTTTGTAGCCTGAAATTCAGATGAATATTCCCTGCTGTGAAAATTATTTTGCTGTTAGTCCAGCTAAAATGTGAGGAAGCAGTTCAACCTTTCTGATAGCCATTGTAACCTCCTAATCCAAATGCTTCAAGCCTAATTGTTCAGCAGAGGAACATGCATTCCACAGAAAATACATGTTGCACAGTCTGAGTAGTAGGTGTGATGGGAAATATGCTGCACTGGCATCCAGCTAGCACAAAGGCCAGCTTCATTCGCTGCTGCGTTGACATTCTTCAGCTTCTTTTCCACATTTTTTCTGTTTGTTCAGACAACCTGAATCTTGAAATGATGGAAGGATGCCTGCAGCCTTCTGGGTAAACTGGTGCCATTGGCAGTTCAGCCAAATGTTTTGCTGTAGTTTAAGACTCCACCAGAAATCCAAAGAACTCAAATGTCCATGCACTCCAGCCCAAGCAGACAATGTGTAAATGTTTAGTCTGAGGTATTTTATTATCTTGTTTCTCATCTATTTGAGAATGAACATTTAACCTGTTCTGGATTTTTAACAATTTTTTTCTATGTTGAATTGAAATGATTGAATTGCAATGATTGAAAAATATAATTAAATCAAGTTTCTGAACCTGTGTCCTCCTAGTTTCAGTGAAAGAATAAAACATTTGAAATTCTCTAGGTTGAGGGAGTGAAAAATTATTGCTGTGGGCTTTCTGGTGAAATCCATTGCTTCTGTAAAAAAAAAAAAAAACCTTTAAAAATTCTTCAGGCAGAATATTTTCAGAAAGAGATTTTATTATTAACTTTGAAAACTTTATTCAATATGGACAAGAGAAAACACTCTTGCATGAAACTCTAGAGAGATTTCAATGTATTGGGCAGATGGAAAACATTATAGATCAAATGAAAACCTTCAGAATTTAATTTTTCATGGTGGTTGGTGATTATTACTTATTACAGTACATGTTAAATTGCCTTCACTCACCCCTGATGATTTAGCTTACATATTCACTCTTGAGTAGCTGAAAGGTTTGAGTAGTGGAATTAATTCCATTTGGAAAGAAAATCCCAGACTTCAGCATAAGATATGTCTTTCTGGTCAAAGATTTCCTGCCTTTCCTGGCAGGAAGTTTTTCTAACAATGAGATAGCTTGAACAGAAGATCTCATTGTTATTTCTTGCAGAAATGTGTGGGTGCTATTTTTTAGTTTTACTAGGTGACATGTCTATCTTAAAATAAATGCTTTTTGAAAACTTCGTTTTCACAGACATTTCAGATGAAGTCTAGCTGAATCATTGGGCCAACAGCCACCCCAAATAATTGAGGCCATCAATTTCAGAAGAATGATATCAATGTTCAGTTTGCCCAGGAAGCAGAAGACTTTAGAGTAGTCACCCAAGTTAGGATGCTGAGTTTCTACTTAGCTGATTCATTTAAGGTAATTTAACTCAGTGCCAGAGTCTTTGGAGTACCCAGATCCATACCAGGGATACAAGTAAGCAAACCTTCATTTGTCCATCTTTTTCTTCAGTTCATTATCATCTTTTATGGTTGTGGCGACCAGTAGTACCAAAGCTTATGAGCTGCAGACTTATTTGAATGTATAATCAAGAGGTGAAGAGAGAGAAGGAAAGTCCTTATTTAGTAGATTGCTGTGCTGCTAGTGAAAAGAGAGGATTTTCAGCAGCCTATGTAGTTGTGATGTTCACCAAGTTGTTTATTCAGTAGTGACTTTGGGACTGGAGACCTGTAATTTGAATCACTAATAGCCATCCTTCTGCTCTTCATCCGTGCAAGTTCATTTTGCTGTAAGATTTTATGAATATTTTAGCAGCCACAGTTAAGTCTGTATTTAACAAGTTGGGCAGAACTGCAACAACTTGTAGCAATGAAGCCTTAAAATCAGCACAAAAATATTTTAAAGCTTCGACCAAAGCAGGATTAAGAACATGAGCTTTTTACTTTTATGATTACAAATAAGGTTTTTCCTTGTTGCTCAAAACCTTTAACCCTCTAAACCTCTTGTATGTACAAAGCTATCTCCACTACTTATATTAGCAGATACACAGGGGTGGCTTTAGGACACGGGGCTGGTTTTTAGACAGGATAAGAAACTTCACAGGTAAAATACTTCTGTGTTGGGTTGAAAGAGAAAGTTACTTTCCTCTGTTGCCATGTCACATGATGGAGGATCACCCACATTTAAAATGGGTGCTAAATCCTTTTTTGTTACCCTCCCCAAGTAAATCCATGGGGCTCGCTTTTACTCTCAAGATGGATTACATCACTTATTTGTACTTATTTAGGTATAGATCCGAAGGTCTATTAAAAGCAGTGTGTTGTCCATGTGTCCTTAAAGAGAAATCCTTTTTTTTCAAATCTAATATTTGTTGATTTTTTTAAGAGAATTTTTTTTTCCCCCACACAAACCTGAGAAAATATTGTAAAAATTGGTTTCATGAATTTTTATTCAAAATTTTAACTGGATGCTTAATACAAAGACAATCAAGATAGTTCTCTGCTTTGTTCTACCCAACATATAGAAAAACTCCCTATAAAGTACGACTTTGTTTTTCCTACCTTCATAATAATTTCATAGCTTAAAAATTTTAATTTCCCCCCTCATCCACTTAGTTGTAATGGTTTTTCCTGTATCTAAGAGTTAGGATATATGGCTGTACATCTGGAAACTTTTTCTACTTATCTCCAAGATCGTAGTACAAATGATACTAACAGGCAACCAACCAAGGAAACTATGATGCTTGGACTGTGTCTTCGAAAAGGATGTTTTGAGTAATATCTGGTTATAATTTTCCAGATTGCATTCAGATGTCAGAACTGATAGTTGCTTCCCCAAACAGCAGGTGTTCAAGCTGACAGACACAGTGGTAATAATAACCAGCATAAAATTTTATGGTGAATTCTATATAGCACACTATCTGTGTTTGACTACATGCAGAGCCATTAGGCAGTGACAGATTTATTAAACCCCCAGACTGATACAAATAAAATCTAAATTCAGTCACTGAATGTGGGGAAAGTCGATGACTGATGAACATTCATGCTCCTTTATTCGTTATTAAAATGACATAGACTTTTTCCGTACCATCTCCACACATAAACCCCATATTTCTTCCCTGTGAGCACCCCTGTAAACATCCCTGAGACACTTATCTGCCCAAGCTCCTTGGGCTGTCTCCCTGCAAACTTAAGTGGAGAAAATTATCAGTAACATATGAGTGATGCCTCTGAAAAGTTCTGAAGCACAGGTATGGGTACTGGAGGCAAACGTATAGTTTGATGTATTTTTAACCAGAGTAAGGCTACATCAATGTGTCCAAAATATAGAAATGTCATGAGATAGTTTAGAAAGAAGAAACACAGTATTTCAGTACAGTAAAAAAATAAAAAAATAAAAAAAAATCAAAACAGAAAAACCCAAAAAAAACCCCCAAAAAAACCCCCAAAACAAACCAAAAAAAAAAAAAAAAAAAGGAAGAGTCTGGTTTTGGATGATTCTGTTTTTAGGCTGTAGAAAAGACTCGCAACTTCTTCTAAACTGCTGGATGATCCTTCTGACAAACCTGTGCTCCTAGTCTGACATGTACATATTCTCTTAAAATATATATTGTTGAAATTTCAACAACATGAAGCTCAAAAGGTGGATGATCCAAAGAAAATGTGCTTGCTATCCAAAATGCCTGTTCTCTCACTTCAAATATTGACATTTGTCTGGGTGCTTTTTGTTGTAATTTATTAAAATATGGATATTGATCTAGTACCAATATCCAACTGCGACGGACAAAAACTCTCTAACAGTTTAAAGTTAGAAAGTGTATGTTTATTGTGACACCGGGCAGTGTGCGGGATAGCTCCCAAATACACACCACCATTTACAGGTGATTACAGAGTTCTTTTATCTATACAAGTATTGAATACCCAAAATACAAATACATATTCGTGATTTTGGTACATCCTATTCCCCGCTTTGTATAGTAATTAGTTGAAAAGCTATTAAGTATGCATAGTGTGTTCCTTAAAATGGGTCGGTGGTCGCTTTCATGGGGAGGGGTCTCAAAATGAAGAAGTAAATGTAGTCTTCCTCGTTCTGACCTTTCTACCTTTTCAATGCAAATATGACAAATGAACCCTGGGAAGAACTCCCATTCCTTGTCTTCAATTGGTTTCAGAACAGAGGAGGCCCACAATTGTCTTATGTTTCTTAAAGCTATTTGTCAGTTTCTATATTCTTCATCATAAACCCAGCTAACCAAACATTATGTTGACAAGCAATCAATTATTAGTTAACTACTAACTCTTAACTTCATCAAGGACTACCTATTTGTTTTAATTAGCTCCAACAAAGCTTATGTCTAACTAAAATCTTAGCTTCTCTAAAATCTCTAAATTTTTAAAGTTTATGTTTCAGTTGTTTAGGTTGTCCACAGACCAATTTAATCAAGACCAGCCTGCCAAGAAATAGGACTTGTCTCAATGAGGAATTTCATAATCATTACCAGTGTTTAGTGCCTACTTTAAGTCTCATTATATTTTTTTGTAAATCAATTTAACTTGCAAATTGATGAGGTTTGCTACCTGTATGTCACCATGTGACACTGTTCTGCCCTCACAATACTCTTGTATACACCTTTTTTTTTTTCTACCTTTATTTTCAATTAATATTTAGGCATGCATTGCTTGATCAGTGTTGTTCAAGGATCTGTTTACTGGTCTTTTACTTGGGGTTTTAATTTACTACTATGAGCTTGGAGTCAGAGAAAGCCATTAAAAGAAAGTTGTCACAGATGATTACTGATCTACAAGCAGACAGAAAGTAATTTTCATTCTAGAAAAATGTTACTAGAATGGCTGAGAGATTTCTGAAGAATTTAAATTCTTGTAAAGACTTCCTAATCTTAAAAGGTGCCTTAATCTGTATTTATTGTGTTATAACTTTCATTTTATATATATTATAGTTCTGGTGTCATTTTAAGGGACAATTTAATGGCACAAGAGAAGAGACATGGCAAGTAAAATCTGATTTGATTCCAGAAAAAGAAATTCACAGCAAAGGAGATCAAACACTGGAACAAGAGGCTCAAAGAAATATTAAAATTTTTATCATTGGAGATATTTTTGATTTGGCTGTATATTATCCTGAGCAACCTGCTCTAGCTTCAAAGAAGGATCTGCTTTTAGCAGGGACTTATACTAGATGGTCTCCAGAGGTTCTTTCCAACCTAAATAACTCTCAGATTCTCAGAAAATTCTGGTTTTTTTGTCAATAGTTTGTGAAGAAAGTTCTAGCATACTAAGGTTTATAAAATTGGAAATTTTAAAGGATAGCAATATAATTCTAATAGTAAATATTTCCCTCTGAATAACACAGTGACAGAAGATATTTCATTGAGTTGTCATAGATTAAATTCATTAGCATTTGTATCAGGGAGGTCCCCCCGATACTGTCTTTTCCTAGCTAATTGGTCTAACTTCTATTTCTTTTCAATTAAAATATAGCATTGGCCTCCAACTCCCACTTCTTTTTTTGCTGTCACTCTGCCAATTAAAATATCACAGATGAATATTATAATGAATGGTTCATTTCACCTCCCAGCAGTGGAAGAATCTTCACTTCTGCATGTTGATGGTGCTTTTCCTTGTCTCATTTTAAATATTCCAGGGTTTCCATTGCTGCATTTGCCCACCTACTTATTAAACAACAAACAGAACTCAGTTTAATGAAGTTTCCCTAATACCAACCTTTTTCTTGTCTTATATTTTTCTGTTGATTCTATCTCATGTTTTATATTAATATACCTGTCTCATTCTTTGTGTTTAAGTATTTCTCATTCTTTTAGTAGTTTATATGTTATCACCTTCATTTTCCTCTGGGTATTGCTCTTTGCAGCCATTTTTTGCTTCTCTGAATCTTGCCATCTTTTTGATCATTGGGCATGTGGAACTAAGCATTGCCTTCAAAGCTCACATGTTTGAGCGCCAAGAAGAATTTAGGCTATTTTTGCCTTGTTCTGTGATAACGTACCTCTGCAAAAACAGGACAGAAGTGCAATTAACTTTCCTTTCCTGAATTTATATTACAGTACAGCTGTAGAAATTTATCATTCACTGTCCCAATCAGTGTTCTTTCAGGATTACTGCCTCTCTGGGAAACAGCCCCACTGAGTAAGTGAACTCTGAGGTCTAAGAAATGATCCTTTAAGACAGATTGTTAAAATCACTGGGTTCATATGTCTCATCGGGAATTCAGAGGATAAATGTAGTGAAATGCTCTGTATGCAATGAAGCCAGCATAGTCCTTTCAGCATGTTTAAAATATTAATATATGCTACCTACACACTATGCAACTGTATGAAAGCACAGACCATGCAGAGATTTTCATGCAGCTCTTAACTCACACTGTGAGTGTAAAGGTCATCTGATGAACATGGGACCAAATGAGAAATGCTTCAAGTATGGGAATGAAGCAAACATGTAGAGAAAGGGAGAAGAGAATCAAACTCAATGTGGGGGAGGAGAAGGAGGAAGGAGATGACAAGGAAATTGTAATTCCCCAGTGTAAATATGCTACATAGCTCTCCTACCCAGAGTCTACATGATAAACTGAGAGCTATCCAAAGTCTCATTCCCTTTCCTACTACTAATCTCCACTCTATCTGATTCCAGCCCAGAGGAATCCTGCTGAGAGTGCATCTCTGTGTCTGTGCACAAAAGGACCACTTGTACCTGCTTACCTTTTGGGTATGTTCTTCATTCAATACCACCAGGAATATGTTTATGATTAGCTAGAAAAAGAACATGTTCTATTTCACACTGAACCTCCCTTCAGGGAAAAGCAAACTAATGTGTTTAAATTGCAGGAAGAAAAAGTTCACCAATTCAAAGTCTGATGGGTCTCTAAACTCAAAACAGAGGCATGGGATGTTTGCCCACCGCTATGAATATGTGAGTCTGGATCACCAGAGAGGGAGGTCAGCATGCCAGCAGAGATCTCTCTTCACTATGTCAGGAAAAATCAAAGGCCCAATGTTAATTAGGAATTCATCAGTCTCTGGCAGTATTCTCCATCCACATCTCTGTTGTCTGCAGGCAGGCAGGCATGCAGGCAGTTTTGCAAACAGATGAGCATTCCCCAGGTGATTCACACATTCACCACACAGTCGGACCTGCGAGACACTGAACTCAGTGTCCATGAGTCAGAGCCCCATCTATACCTGTTCCTGTTTATCACAAAACTTGTCTGTAGAGCCTATTAGATAAAACAGCCTTTGACAAGCCTCTAAATAATAGCTGTGCTGCAGTAACAAGCCAGTCATGTCTGTTAAAAGCTTGGAAAAAGTTGTACTCAGTTCAAAACAGCATTTTTATTTCCAACTTGTTAACAGAGACCAGCTTCTAAATATGATATCTTTTTGCTAGTCTTTCTGGAAGTCAACCTTTGACTGTTTTCCTTTGGCATCTGCTATTCCAGCAAGGAATTATCTCAATAGAGAGTTGGTTCGATTTTTTCATCTCGCAGTTATTAGAAAAGCAATGCTCATGACTTTGTCAGTGTTTCCAATATATTACAGTTTGCATCTCCAAAGTTGAAGCAATGATGATTTTATTTTTTATTTGTGCAGATCATGGAATGGGAATTTCACAGACAGATATTGAACTTTAAAAGATATTGATCATTCATGACATTAACAATTTAGTGGTTATTGCAGCACTTGGATCTTTGCTGTGTTGAACATGTGCCATTACAATTGCCTCAAATACTTAAACAGAGGTTAGGCCGTAAAATAAAACAGAAACCTAACTGGGCTTTCTCAGTCAGCCTCTCTTCTTAGAAATTAGCTTGGTCTTTCTCAAATTATGTTATCTCACTTCTCCCTGTTGAATACTTTTCCATTGTGAACTCAGACAACTAGTTTAAAATTGCGTCTTTTGCCTGGCAATGACTTTTTATGCTGTAGCACATGGACAAAACTCTCTTTCTGGAACAACAAATAATGATGTTCTTTTATCACGCAGTCCTATATAGTTTTAGCAATGAGGGGGGTGGGGAGGGAATAGAAAGAAAACTATTTATTCAGGCTTTTGCATTGTGTTATCAATATAGCAAGGGATCTGGAAACTTTTAATTCCTGAGAGGTTTGCCAAAAGTATCCTTAAAGAAAACAGTGAAAGAACTAATAAAGTTGTATCATTCTGGAAAGAAAGAGGCTCTGCAATATGGCATCCTTATAGACCTGGAGATACTATTATTTACAGAAATAAAATCTAGCTCTTATTTGTCATTTTTTTCTGAGTTAGTCCCTGCGTGTTCCACATGTGGAGTCTTCATCTCCATTCTGCAGATGGAATAACTGAGATACTGACTGTAAACTGCCTGCAAAGGAGTGCCCCAAATGCTACCAGCAGAGCCAGGACCAGGATTTGATACTTGTGGGCTCAAGCCTTTGCATGGAGCAGAATGCCAGGCTGGCCGTGCGAGGGCATTGACGCCATTGTCTGAGAGTGCCAAATGACCTGGATAATTTCTTTGGGTTGCATTTTGGGGAAGCAGTCTGCTCTCCCTCCAGTCAGCCACAGTTCCGCTACTGTAGTCAGAGGGAGAAAAGCTCTAGATTATGAATTTTTAAAGAAACACCGACCTTTGTACATCGCATTTGTAGCAGTACCTATTGTTAGGGAACTTGTTTGTGTTACTCACCATGAGCAAGTCCCCCACAGTTACATCTCTGCAGCTGAAAACCTCTTGTAAACTCCAATTTGTGATGAAGTAGGCGTTCTGCAGGCTGTTGGCTCTCCACAACAGCCTCTCTCTCTCTCTATTATTTAGAGATAATACACCAAATTGGTTATACCAGCAATTATGGCTTATTTACAGAGCCACAATCTTCTTGTGTAAATAGTCAGTCAAGATTTGTCTCTTTTGTTTTTCTCCTGCTTCCAAGAGAAAAGATGGGTAATTTCAGAGTGCCTTGGGTTTTTCCTCCCGGCTGCAAAGTAGACAGAATCTTCACAAATATGGGAAGCCTGGAGGCCCAGTGAAGTACCAACAGAAGGTTTCAAAATGCTTAAGAGAGGAAGACCTGTGAAGGCCTTAAACAACTCTTACTGACAATGCCCAAAACATCCTTTCTTCACTGCTAAAAACAATTTGTCCCCAATGCATCTTTTAAAAATAAGGATAAGTAAGGCATTCAATGCAAAATAGGTATTACTATAACAAACTGTGTTATTTTTATTCACTTTAATTTGAACAGCTGCAGCCTTCTTTTCTATCTTGAAGCAGGTAATTTTAAAATTACCTCTATCTTGACATTTTGCATTTTAGGGCTAATTATATGTGGAAAAGTAAAGGGCAGTATCAGATCAAATTGAGTTGAACTCCAGCTGATCCAGGATCCTGCAACCAAAAAGTGACTAGAAAGAGATGCCTGGATAAGAGCATCAGAAGAGGGCAACTTCAGATTAATACATGTCAGCATAGTCATGTTTTCTAGCTATCTGCAATTCAGAGACTATCTGAAGCAGAGATGATTTTGTGTTTAAGTTCTGTCAGAAAAAAGAGAACATCAGGAGACATTGTGTCTGTGTCTAGTGCGATTACATTACAGGTACATTCATTTTTTTGGATAACATATTGTTTTCTGTTTAATTCACACATTTCCTTCTGCAGTTCATATAATTTTATGAATTACTTCACAATATGCCTATTCCTGTTAGTTGGCCAGAGTAGAGAATTTTTAGTATAGTATGTCTGCTCAGGTGTCACCTAATTCAGAAGTATTTTTTCCCTTTTGCCACATCTACCTATTAGCCATGTTTCCAAAAGACACCAGGATCAAATGCTTTATGTTTAATATTTAAGTTATTATCAAGAAATTCTTGAAAACAACAAATCCTAACAAGAAACAAACCCAAATGGGAAACAAACATTTTCCTCTATTGTAAGGTCTTAGCTGGACACTCAGATTTTTTCAGGAGGACACTTGAATATTTTGCCAATTATGTCCTATAATCTGGAATACTATAGGACTTCTCATTTTTTTTCTTCATGAAAAGACCTGCAACGACTTCTCTGAGTTGCTGAACAGCTAATCCACTAAAATTGGGACAGCATGTTTAAGTTAATATTGTGCTATATAAAAGTCTAATGGTCTCATAACAAAAAATCTCCTTAGACTAGAAGCATTCCTTGGAGAAAAATCTTCATTCAGCTTACATCCATAGGAGTGGTATGCATTACAGGCTTAATGTTGAGAGGGTAGTGGAATTTTAGTTACAATATAGAAGTTACATCTCAGATTATCAGCATGTTAATTTATTGTGATTTTGGGTAATAAATCCTGCTGATACTCCATTGTGGTTAAGTTTCTCTTACATGCTCCATTGGGTTGATTTGTCAGTGTGCATCACTGCTTACATAGTACCAGTAATTAGAATTACACCAATGCTAAAATGAACAAAACTGTCAGTCTTAAATGATGAAAGTCTAAAGCAGACAAACATGTGACAAAGTAATGTAAATGTGTATTTTGCAGAGACTCAGAAAGCAATCATTGCTAAGAATTATACAAAAGGGTGTTCTCTAAGATTCATTTGTATACTATAGAAGATGTTACTTTCCCTGCCACAGGGATCATCCCAGCCTGCCTGGCTGTTTGGCTCCGTATGGAGAACTTAGGGACTTCCTGCTGCTAGAACTCCGGAAGACGAATGCCCTCCTGGCAACTGAAAATGCTAAAAACACAAATGTGATTATTATTTCAGTTCTCACTTGGATGCTTTGATTTCAAAAATATTATTTTCATAGCTATCTTTTTAATATAACTCATTACCTTCATGGCTGCTATGAACATTGTTTTCCTTTTCACTTAAAATATATTGCTTACAGTGGGAGAAGTTGTGCAGCCAATGATTTGAGAACAAAGTCAAGTGGCAGGAGTTCTCACACCAGCATCCAGTTTGCCACTGATATTACATATTGCCTTGGGCAAATTGTCTGGTAGCACTGCCTATCAGGCATCCTGTGCATTTGTAAATGGAGTAGATCTACCCTACGCTGGTATTCTGACTGCGATCCCTGCCTTACCAAGGCAGTTGTGTTTGCACACCCCAGTAGACCCATCCATCTCTGTGCTGTCTGGGGATTTGATCTGAAAATATAGCATGGAAAAGAGGATGTAAAAAGAAAGCACAGTAGGGAGTAAGGAGAATGCTGGCCTGCTTCTCACCAGCATCAGTCTCCCAAGAGGAAATCAAAGAAACATGAGTTTTGCAGACAGTAACCTCTTAATTTAAGTGCCTTCTGTGGTAAGGTTGATTACAGCTGTTCTTGAATACCTGTGCTTAGGCTTCACATAATTTTTGCAGTGGAAATATCCTCTCAGTATAAAATTAGAAATGTTTGTTATTTTTCTTGGAAGAGTTTTTTTAAGAAAAAAAAACAACAAACTTATAAGTTTTCTAACTCTAACAAAACCAGAAGCCAGATTGGTCTGTACAGTCCTGCTGAATTTTTTTCACTGAGGTTGGCTTCAAATGTGAAGAGTGTGGTGGGAAATTGGTCAGTGTTTGGCAAATTCTGCCAAGAGCCTTCTGCTTGAGCACATCACGTTTTTAACCTGAAGCACAATGTTTTCCATCGTGTATTATCCTAAAGATCACCTGACTCCCAGAAATGAGGAGATTATTTTACATATAGAGAACTAGTATTCAGGTATTACTAAGACACTTCTATTTTATCTTCAACTCAAAAAATGTATTCTTCCTTTTGGTTGTAAACTGTTCCACAGCAATCAGGTCTGTATAGCTGCTACTAGAAGTCACAGAATAAATTTAGGTTTCTCAGCACAAAGGTGTCTCCAAGATTAGGTTTATAGCTGAATTATTTACAAAAGAACTATTCAGCCATTCCCCACAAGTGTATATTGAAGTCCATTAAGTTGTAAGAAAATGTGTGTCCTGTTTAAAAATGGTAAACCTGCTATTTTCCTTGAACCTGAAGACTGGGTATGCATATCTATGAATGAGGGGTTTTTTAAGGAGAGTTTCCTCCAAACATGATGATAACAAAATGGTTTGAGGAAAAATTTTCTGTTGTTACATGTCATTAGTGCAATGCAAAATATTAAGACTAGTTTGGTCAGAAGGATGAACCAGGGAGTCAGAGAATTCTCTGTGACAGCTTTCCTATGGGCTGTTTGCTCAGGTGTAGGAAAGACCGTGTGATGTCTCAAAAACACGATTCCCCTAACTTTCAGAAGGAACCAAAAAAACCAGGAGTTACATCAGGTCCCTCTGATCACATTGCTTATTCTCCTGTAGAAACACCTGTATTTAAAATCCACTTGGTGTGTTATGCCCATGGTGAAGCCAGGAGAATTATTATTGGCAGCATTTTCAAGTCTTAGATGCTTAAATTTAAGCATCTAAATATGTGGCTTCATTCTTGAAGTGAATGTGCACACTTTTTATTGAAGTCAGCTGGAGAAGCTGGGTCAGAAGCATTTTTGAAAATCAGACCACTTATTTAATTGTTTAAATATGGATTTATGAGTATAACTTCAGACACTCTCAGGTATAATTGTATATGTCATAGTCACCACTGTATTGTCCCAGCACTGTGTGTCCTACACACTTCAGACTAATTGTAAAGTCCCATTCCAGAGTCACATTTCCTTCAATTAGGATGAATTAAAATAACACTTTTTGTAGTAATTTTTTCTATAAATTAAAACTTATAATTATTATTGTTGTTATTATTTTTATTATTATTTTAATTCTAGGAGACAAGGGATATTATCCTTCCTCTACAGTAGCTAGAGCATAAATATAGTGGCCCTTACTGCTTACTTGTGAGGCTTAGAAAGTCAGAAAATTTTATTGGCCAGTGTTTTTTCCTCTTGTTTCTTTTAAATATCACAGTGCTTACTGAATCAGTGGGGCAGCTTGTGGTTTTTACTTATATAAAGCAACCCCAGAAAGTTATTTCTGAGCCACTGCAGCATTGCTGCTACTTACTGCTTTGTGCTCCAGGCTTGGGACAAAAATCCAATCTCACCAAGGGGCATAAAAATTGAGCAATGGAACCCATTTTACTAAAATTTTCCTGTGGAAGTGTATGTCAACAAGATGCAATTCTGTTTATTAGCATCTGAGCAGTAGAAGTTTATGCAAGCCTTGGGAGGTTGAGCATTTCTGATGATTCCAACTGCACATGGAATGGAATCACGCACTTTAAGTTTCACTGAACCAAGTGCATATTCAGCTGTCATGACTAATTCAGCTGAAATCTGTTTCTTCTCCCCTTTGCTTTTCTCTCTCCCCTTACCACAGAGAAGCTGATTAATGCAGAAGGCACTGCAGGGCTGAAGCCAGTTGGGCTAGAACTTTTGAAATGGTTCTTTCCCCCCCGTCCCAAGACAACTTTGTTTCCTCTACTTTTTCAGCACTCACATAATTTATAAAGCATGATCTAAAATTACGTAAGTGCTGAAAAAATAAGAACAAACAGGCAAACCAATGAAAGATTTCCACTAGCTGACTCCATACAGAAAAACATATAAGGTGAGTGGCAACAGTGTTTTTTGGGCACGTTCCTCAAAAATGTCCTAAAATTCTTTATAAAAGAATGAATATACTATCAATTCCATTTCTGTTTCTAAACATTCCCAGAAACATATATTTAATATAGAACTTCCATTAATACTCATTTTGCTCCATTGCAGGACAGGTTTCCCTGCTATTTTATTGTCTAGCTTTATCTTTCTCATTGTCTTCAGCAGTACCTCACTTTTGAGATGTTCCCTGCCAACTCCAAGAGCAATGAGTGACAGACTAAGTAGAAATAGATTAGTAGTCTCAGAAAAGAAACATCTGGATAAACTAAATTTAGCTCTGAGAATGAAGGAAGTCAGTAAATAAGAAAGGAATTGTTCCAAGTGAAGAGTGAAATGTACAAACCAGACTACAAAGGAAAACTGGGAATTTTTTTCCTTCAGACACTCAGTAACACGAACTTCAATCAACACTAGTGGGAGATCCCCAGTTTGCTTAAATGGTAATAGTCTCAGAGCCCAATGTCCTGGGCAGAACATGACAGCAGTGTTAAAAGGTGCTTTTCACAAGCGGAGGAATTATCCCTCTCACATGGATCTTAATAGTCTGGAAAACAAAGATGAGGCAGAGAAATCCATGATATTCAATAAAGGAACTGGGGCACAGACAGGTACATGAATTTTGGCTGGCTGGCTAACAATGACTTGCTGTTTCTAGATGCATAAATGCCCTATTCTTTACCTTCCTAACATGGTTCAGTTGGTTTTTTTTTTGGTCTGCATTAGTTCACTCTCCATTCAGTGTCATCACTCTGCTACTTCCTTATAGTTGTCCTGTCTTGCTCACAAGAACACTGAGATGCTAAGTATGCCATCTGCTTAGCTTCTTGCTTAGAAGGCAAGAGGTCTTCCAGAAACTAACTTGGTTCTGTACAGGAAGTATAGACCAGAGTGAAGAGGTGAAGGGGAAGAAATGAACTTGACAGAGAGATGCTCAGCACAGGAAACCAAGGATGATACAATCAGACAGAAGCATGGAAACATGCAGAGTATGAAAGTCAACTTACTTTGATTTTTTTTTCACTCATGTAAACAATTAGCCTATCAGTGGAAGATTCCCTCTGGTACTTTCCATCACATAAACAGGCTGTCTCACAGTCTGGGAATGATGTGGAAATCATCTGAAAAGCAGATCATTTGAAATAATTGTGCCAACCCTGGACTGTGAAGCAGTAAGAAAATTTAGATTTGAGAGGGAGGGAAGGTCTTGAGCTAGTCACACTATAAAAAGATACTAAACAATGGCCCAAAAATGCCTAGGAATTGGAGAATTTGTCAGAAGATGAGATGTAAGACAGGCCATCTGAGGTGAGAAGCAAATCAACATGTTTCTAAGATATGGGAAGATACAATAAGTAAAGTATGTTGCTGTCTTAACCACAGCAGGATTTTCAGTTCCCAACTACCTTCATCCATAAGGAGCCCACTAAAAACAAAAGAAAGTTATTCATCAGATATTTTTGGCAGCAGGACAGAGGTTATTCAGTCAAAAGGTCAGATGCTGTACAAAGCCATTTATGACATCTGCAGGACAATGATTTTGTTGTGGGGGCTTTCTTATTGATTGCTCTAAAAAAATACAAATTTGACTGTAACTTTTAGAGAGTAATACACACATGCACACAGGCAGGACTGTGGGAAAAGGTCTTGGACTGAGGTCATGTAATTCAGGATTTGGGTTAAGACTGGTTACATGTTTCCATGTTCATTATTAGAAGGAAGCGCCACTTCTGGGCACACTAGGTTTTGTACAAATACAAAGAAGAAAAAGTTCCTTCTTCAAAAAGCATTAAAGCTTTGGTGTTTATCTAGTTATAATAGAGAACTTGTTTGAGCATATTTGAAATTAGACAAGCTGAAGCCTGTTTCTCACAGGCTTAGCAGCTGGAGTTTTCTAAACAAATCTTGGACAGAGCATAAAATAAATTTACCCTACTTCCCTCCCTTCTTACACAGTGATGGGGCAGAAAGATGCTCCACACCATCATTAAAAGCCAGGCATATCCATGTATACAGAACAGCACACTCTGATTTCTCTCCTAATCTAATCTCCCCTGAATACCCAGCAGCACACTTTTGCATTGTTATTTTTTTCTCTGTTATTTTCTAACAAATATTTTAAAAATTCTGATCTTCAGCAATATAGTATTGATTTGATTCCTGAGTGCAGATATGGGTGATTCAAACTAATTTTTCTTACTCATGAAAAAAATTAAAAATCTTTAAATTAAACTACATATAACAATAGACCAAGTAAGCCTGTATTGTCTTCCTGAACCACCTCATCTAGATTATATTAAAACTTTTGGATTTATTCTCATATGAATTTGGCTTTCCATAGAACTTCTACTTACCTAGACTACTATTATCCAGAGGCTTTAACTCATGCAGTGCTTGGTCCTTTTCAGAACCAAAGAAACTGAAGTTTCTTTAGTTTCCATAGTACTATCAACCAAAAATATTAGAAATTGCTAAGGGCACCAGTTCCCATCTTTTTATCTCTGTTCTGATGTCATTATGTGAAATGGTAGAGAGGAAAGAATTTTTTCTATCCCATAATGCAGCCTAGTGTGTTGGGGTTGACATGAGATGTATTTAGGCCCCTTTTATTAATGGACCACCATCTCCACTTGAGAATAACTTAGAAAACGGATTTGCTTGAATTGTTTCTATAAAATGGAGTGCTTCAAGAACCAAACTTTTGAGGGGTGAACAATGATAACAATATTCAGCACAGACATTGCAGAAGATTGCACGCATAAGTCAGATATGTGGCAATGGGATGTTGTGAAAACCAGCCAAAAATACCTTTACTTGTCAGATGAAAAGAGGCCTCACTTCCATGTGTGCTTTTTCAGTAAAACAAGTTTGTATTGCTGCCGCTATATGAAAATGTCAAGTTACTGCCTGTAAAATGTCAAACTTACTGCCTGTTTGAGAGGACAGCAGAAAATCCATATGTTTTAATCTCAGGCTGCACATGATTTCGTTGGCAAATTTGTAAAACACACTGCTGATGCTATTTTGTCAGCTGTGAATCCTGTAGGCATAGAATTATATCTTAGCACCACTGAAGTTGGAATTTGTCCTCATTTCCAGATGATCAGGCCTTGTAGGTAAACTACACTTGAGTTATACCACACTCCAGTAAAGCCAGCGAGGTTGCATCAGGGCAGCTGAGAAATGAATGTTCATTTATCATTCCAGAATGGGCTGTCTCCAGTCATTGTTTTCATCTCCTGCTGCCTCTAAGCCACCAGATCTTTCTGCCGGAGAATGTTTGAATCCTTTGTATTCCTCACCATCTAAACCGTATCCAATGGGCAACATATTTTCCCTCAGATTTTTAATATTAATTAGGTAACTGAATTTAAATTTTAGAACTATGAAAGTTTGGAAACATCTGCAGACATTGAATAAAGTCTGTTTTCTCCTCCACAGTCTGCGAACAGCTGGAATCCTCAGCCTGAAAAGACTTCTTTGTTTCCCAGGTTTCCATTACACATTTTTGTAACACACATGCAAGCTATCCAGGCCTAAGAAGGACATGCAATTCTTATTTTTGTGAAAGATGTTTGCTATTTTCCATTCTGCACTCTTCAGACCTCTCCTTGTCGAATAAATGCTAAGTTGTTAAAAACATCCTATTTTTCCCTCTACAGCTATATTTTTAGTGCAGATACAGAGCCAAAGTTTCATTTTGCACCAAATTTAATCCATCACACACAATAAACATCAGTAAGTTTTTTCTATATTTTTATTGAGGCATGACACAAAGTTGTTGTTAATCTCTTCCTCAGAAGCTGTAGAACAGGTAGGGCATGTGTTAACCACAGTACCCACTAAAAATACCAGCAACGTTGGTGAAGAGTTGTATGTTCCTTCCCCCCCCCCTTCCCTTTGCACACGTAAAGTATATTAGGTGGAGATTTATAGATCTTACACTGCAATCTTTCACTGAGCATAATTCTTGTTCTGATATATGACTTTACAGACGTTCTGCTAATTTTCCATTATTACATTATTAGGCCTATCAAAAACTGGTTTTAATAGCATTCTGGGCATGTTGTTTGTGTGTGAAATTATTCTGTAATTAAAAGTTGCATAGATAACATTTGGTTTGAGTATTCATTGGGAGTCTAATCCAAAGTCCTTGGAGCAATAACAATGGTTGATCAATGTCTATCCTATTTTGTCTGAGTTAACATATTTCTTTCCAACACATAGTACTTGGTTGAGGAATCATTGAATACACATAGAAATGTCTATGAAACTGACTGATCCCCACTTCCTGGAGTTACATGGCAATATTTTCAAACCTGGTACTGAATCAAAAGATTGAATTATAAAGTGTAGACATTATTGGTCCTTACAATTGCAAACTCACAGAAATAAAAAGGGACTGTAGAAGGTTGGTTAGTCTACCCATTACTATGTGCAGGATGAGCTGCACTGTACTGTACTTCTTCTAGCTATGGCTGATGGAAAAAAATCCAGCTTGATACTAAAAGTGTGCCATAGAAACTCTGCTGCTTTCCCTTGCCATGCATCCCAGGCTGAAATTATTTGATGCTTTGAAACGTTTCCTGGTGGTTTTTCTGAGTCTCCATATTTTTTCCAGCTGCTGTGCACTGGAGAACATGTGGAGAAAAACAGACACATCTTCTCTTTGCAACTTCTTGCTTTTTGGAGACTGTGCCTTCAAAACATTTTTTGAAATACTGACAAAGAGTTTGTAGTATCAAGGCATTTTGACTGAAATGCAGACAAACCTGGATTCAAAGAACTGCTTTTCAGTGACTGTCTCTGATGATACTTGAAAAGACCTGGAACAAATATAAGTAAAGCATTTATCTGTGCCATGCTTTTAGTCAGTCCTCTGCACAATGTAGAAAAGTTAACAATTCCAGATTGACTACAAGGTTTTCTTAAGGATAGACAGAATCGTATGAACAGCAATGTGCAAAACTTCTACTGAAAACTGCTTTAGAATCATGCACCTGATTACCAGAGAGTGAGCTCAGAAGCAGTCCTAAAACTCGGAATATTGATTAAGAAGTTTTTTAATGATACCACCAAAAGAAAAATAAGATTAGTACACTAATAGCAAACTAGATAAAAGACAAGTTTTTTTGATTTTAAATCTATTTCCACTGAGGAAGTAAAGGACAGGGTACATAAATAATATTTTTAATCAGCGTTGATTAATTTTATTATTAATTAATTTAATTAAATCAGTGTTGTTAATTTAATTTTTGCAGAAACACATGTTTCCAATAAACTCTCACCTTTCAATTTGTGGACACAATCCATCAATGGAAATAACTTCTCACAGTATATGTTCAAGCGCAGATTCAAAAAGCAAATCTGCTTCATTATTATTGAGTGGATTTTTCATATTAACATCACTTTGTCCTGCCCTTTCAAGCAAATGAGAACCCTCTTTTTAAATGATCTTTTCAAAAAGACTCCTGTGTAAGCTATTCACATAGATTTAATTTCCTAAAACTTCCTTCTGTTATTTCTAGGTATTTTGTCCTCCCTACCTCTCTACATTGACAATATTTTTCTTGGTCATAAACAGAAATGGATATTTCTGGATTTTATTTTATTCCAGTCAAGACAAGAAGAGCACAGAAGCTCCAATAAATTATAACTGTGAATAACACTAGTTATAAAGGAATGGCAAAGATTCTTGGCGACACATTTGTGAGCCAGAGCCAGAGAACCAGAGACTAATGTCTAGTAAAACATGTCAGATTCAATTCTTGTTGCCAATGTCTGGTGAAACAAACCCCTGCTCAATACATGATTTACCTCATATGACCCAGCTGGCCCTCAGGGAAATGTTGCCTAATCATCATAAAGGTAGTGCAGGTAAATTTTAAGGAAGGCATGTAGTACTTCCCATATATTCCACTTCTTGCAAACAGTAGTTCTCTTGATTTTAAAATTGGGCATTCATTCATTCATTACAGTATTGTCAGGGGATTACAGGAACCTCAGTCTGCTGAAAACAGTGAAATGTTTGGGATTTGAAGCATTGCTGTCAGTGGGTGCTCGCCCAGTAGATTCAAGAGAGCTTCTGCATTTCTTCACTGACGCTCGATCTCTTGGACCTCATTTGCATAAGGGAGGGGAATCACAAAGTCCTTGTGTTTCTGTGAAAAGAGTAACTTCCTTTCCCTTTGGCTTCCCCCAATGTATCAAAGCCATATATTGAATTGTACAATGGTATGTTAAGAGACGGAACACATGATATCTGTCAAACACATGAAGCAGAGCTAGACAGGTTCTTGTTCCATAAAGTTGGGATACTCTGTGCAGGATTTTGGTGGCCTATTGGAGCTGTTATTGCTCATCCCATGAGCATTGATGGATAGACACTCACCAGTACTGTGACAGAGTGGCATGAGAGAAAAAATAGCTAAGGTGTTTATCCAGTTAGGGGCAAACTGGCAGTAACAGGAGCTCATATCCCAGAACTGTGACACAAGCTCCAAAGTGACATTTCTACATGTATGCCTTAGATAGCCCAATAAATTAGAGATGTTATTTTAAAAATGTGATTTCTCTCAGGCCATATAGGAGTTACTCCCTCTACAGTAAGCTCAGCATGCACATACTTTAATGGCCTGGCAAAGGCATGCTGCCCATAAAAGTCTGAAAACAGTGAGTCCCATCTTTACTACCTACTCCTGAATGTATGTCCATCAGGCATTCCATTACTTTGAAGGTTGATCCTAATGAGGTCAATCAAATGACTATGTCTAAAAATCAGGTACCAGCACATCTGCCTTGCCCTCCTTGACAAAAGAAAGAAGATAAAGTGCAAAGAAAAAATCCTGGTCAAGGACAAAACAAACAGGTTGAAATTTATGCCATTTACCATAGAAATCTCAAATAATGTGAATACCACCTGAATTTACTGAATAGATTTTTATTAATGTAACAATACAGCTCTACAAAGCCAAAAGATATAATCAAAGCAGGGAAAGATTGTCCAAAATGAAGTAGTTCTAAAGCTTGACCAATAACACTGACTGGCAAAATGTTAATCAAGAACAAGTCGCTCAGTGATTGCATCGGTCAGCAGTTTACCATTCAGCAGATGATTTCTCTGTGTGCTCTGCTTGAGCATCAGCAGCTTCTGTGGTCATCAGGGAGACCAGTCCCCATTAGGTCTGCCCAGGATGCTTAGTCCAGCTGGTTGGAGACATGCCACTTAAAAAAACCCCAAACAAACAGCAAAATGCCACATTGTTTTCTTAACTAATTTCCAACCTAATTGCAGTGTTCATTCCTGACAAGATTTGTGACTGATTGTGTGACTCCCAGATAGAAAAGACACAAAGTTTTCACTATATAAAATCTGATGAATAAGCTGTCCTCTGGGGTTTGGCAGAACTTAGTAACTGCCTGAGATCTGCTATGACTTTCTCCGCTTGGCCTAAACTCTCTGATATGGGATGCCTGAAAGTTACACAGCTAAAAGACGCCTTTAACCACTCAAAAAAGCAGGCTTGTTTAGAAACTCTGAAAACTACAATTTCAGCAGAAGCATATGGGAACACTTGCTGTGAAAATCAGGCCATTGTCATAAATGACTGCTTTAGACACACAAGTCAGCAATAAAAAGGCCAATAAACTGAACAGTATCATTTGTGAATGACCCACCAGTGGCATTCACTCAAAAGCTTGAAGATAGCATGTTTAGATTTCATTCATTAAGATTTGCAGTCAACTGATTTTCCCAGTTGCTATTTAAGGAACATTATAGAGCAACAGTGAGAACTTGAGGTTTTTTTCAGTTTGAGTTCTGTGCTTTGACTGCATATTTTATAAAGCATGTGTTGGGCTAATAGTTAAAATTTCATCTCAGTGGCCTCTATGATGACATGTATTTTTGAAACAGATGCTTGTGCTGATGGAGTGACATGTTCCAGGGTTATGTGGGTCCTCCAAGACATAGCTGTGACTGCCTGCTGCTGGGGTCACCAAACTGCTTCAATGGGTTTATTTTAGCTCCCTGAAAGACACCCCCTTTGATGGCTTTAACTCTTGGCAACATTCTTTTGCTTCCTAAAGACACTTTTGGACTTCACCATGTTACAGATTACAGTGTTCTAGCAATTCAATCCTGACTAGTTTTCATTTTTTCGGAGGCATTGTAATTAACCATATCTATGGGTTATATGTTGGGTCATCTCCCAAAAACCAGTACACAGCAGCAAGTGAATATTTTTAATTAAATTTCTACAAACCAGAGTGATCTCCTAGTTTGCAGCCATCTCATGAAGAGATGCACACATCTCCATTCAGCACTTGAAAAAGTTTGCAAGAGAAGAGCAGTCCAGCTGCCTACTTTAGGTTTCCAGGCACTGGTGTTCAACTCACAGTTTATCCATGCCATATTCTTATGTTACTTTCTTTGTCATTTGATCTCACAGTGTTTCAGATCCCTCTGTGTCTAATGAAAATACTAGAGCCTCTCATATCCTATAGTCTGTTGTTTTACGGTATAATTTTTCAAGGACTTCTGTCTATAAAATGGTCTTCCTATGTTTGTGTATCTCCTACATTTAAGCAAATTTGTACCTAAGCAGTAAAAATTCTCAGAAATAGCACTTGTCTCTCTTTAAGGATACAAGGAAACCTTACTATTTGCCCTCTAGGTGTTTGTCTACTCCCCTTCAAGGTCAACTCCTCAAGTTCAGGTTGTGATGTGTGAGAATAAGATAAGAGCAGATCCATGTAAGTCTGAGGTCCTCATCATTGTCCCCTTTGTCACAGTGTACAATTACTTCATAGTCCCTAGGACAGCTCCCCTTCCTTCACGGATGTGTGAGCTCTCTGCTCACAGATAAAAATCCCTACCTTTTCCTAAGGTGGGTTCTGGCAGTGAATCTAGAGGAGCACTATGGAGCAGTCTCCCTATTTTCCAACAGAAACAAAGAAAAGAGTGCAGACCAAGTGCATAATGTCCTTTCTTAGCTCTGAAGTGAGATTTAAATGCCAAGTCCAGGTGTGGAATCTGACTCTGTTAAGCACTCACATCCTCTAGCCTTGCCAAGAAAGGATCTCCCAAGCACTAAACCCATGTTTCTGCATATGCTCAGAAGAGCTTCTGATTTGGCAAGACTTATCCACTCCTAGATCTGCTGTTCAAGAGTTTAATCTGATGTCTCTAGTAATTCCCACCCCAGCCTTCTACTACAGTTTGAATAGAATTTGCAAAATTGACATTGGTAGGATTTATGTATTAGAGATTAAATCAATTTTTAGTGTTAATAATGTTTCTGTAGGAACATTAAGAGATCTCTAGCATTTCCTCCTCTAGCATTACCTCCTCAATAATCTAGTTTATGTGAAATTCTTGGAAAATTGGAAAAATATGTATTTCTTTTACTCATACTTGATGTTCAAATATAATTTTGGCTAAAGCAAAGCATCTAGATATGCTGAGGGTGCTTCCATTATATTCTCACTAGACAAGCATTACTGCCTGTAGGGAAAAAATGCTCAAGAATAATTTGTCCTTTCGCAAGTCAACAAGTATTTATTGAACCAGAAGCACAAGACATAGCTAGAACAGATTTGGAAGAGAAGGAATATACAGCTATCGAAATGGCAGATTCTTCAATCTAGGATGCATGAAGCTATGTTTCAGGACCTGAAAATGAGGGGTCAGAAAATAAATGGAAGCATTATATTCCCATTTCCTATCAGATACAATAAATAAATAAATAAATAAAGACATTCAGTTTGCCCTGTATTTATTAAGAATTGTGATTAATAAACTAAATCTATAGATGAAAGACTCCGTCAGTTTGAAATACACCCCATTAATTTAGAGAAGGAGTGGAAAATACTCGTCCCAACACCTGGTGTTGAATTCCCCTGCTTTTCTGTGGTTTTACTATAACACTTTCCAATTTAAAAAAAGTGAAGCAGACTAGACAGAAGATATTGTCAAAAGCCCAAGGCAAATAAACTGGAAAAATATTTTTTAAATTTCATATTAATTTCTGTAATAGCAAAGGGAATATTAGGTGAATAATATTAAATTAAGAGACAATGCTGAACAGAAAAGTAAAAAGTGGAACGGCGTCCCTTTTAAACAAATATCCAAAATGCCCACTGAATCCTAAGGGGTGAAGTCTTTCTGTGTTGCTTCAACACAAAATATGGAATATGAATCAATCTTAATTTATGGAGTAGATTAATTACACATTTTTTTATGTGAATCAGATCTCTCAGTTTCTGCACTTATAAAAGTCACCTTTACTGGTCCCATATGAAAGCTCAGTGCCAAGACCACCCAGTGACTTTACTTTGAAGGATGCAGGAAACTGTATAGCCTTAAATTCTCAAATTCCTAACTTAAAACTTAGGAAGATGGAAATTCATAGCACATTGCAATAAAAATACCCTTTGCACCTAGAAGAGAAAAGTCACTTGTGAGGGTCCCTTCAGTATTTCCCTGTGTTTCTCTAGGATGTCCCAAAAAGTGAACAAAAGACCTTTTATCTTAAAGACAATTATGACAAATTCAGCTCAGGGCATTAGGTAGGTGCCTGAGAAGCTGTATCATTAAATCCCTTCTGCTCTTTAGGAAGGGAAGGACCTAAAATGGGAAAGAAGGTCAGTACCATGTTAAACTACTTAAGAGGTCAAATAAAATCTGACTGCAGCCAGCAATGTTTGGATTTTTCCTTTGGCTCAGAAACGAGCTGTACATCATCCAGTAAATGTGTACTTTACAAGGGGTCAGAGGAAAAAACCTCTCCCCATACTGGGCAGCTGCTTCAGTCCCCTCTTGTTGCCAAATTCCTAAAAGTGCCCAGAAGAATCTAGGCTGATGCATCAGGTCTCCTGCCTCTTCTGGGCTGGTGGGTTCATGTCCACAGAGATGCTTGTGAATTAAATGTGACATGTAATATGCAGAGAGAAGGGGCAAAGCACTCATGAACCATTTGTTTGTCCCTCTCCTGACAAGGCCACAACTCTTAAGTTTTTTATCCCAGTTGTAAGGGGACTGTGGAAACTGTGGAGAAGGAGACAGAGCTCTTCACTCCTTTGCTGGCTGCCTCAAGTCCACACACTTAAAAATCAAATATGTTCCAGCCTTACCCTGAAGAGAATTTGTCTACTTTCAAGAAAGGAGATAAAATTCTCCTCTCAATGGAGAAGATAAAACCAGCTTCTTCAGTAGAAAAGTTGTCAGAGCAGGAGGTGGTGAAACCTCCCTGGAGAGCATGGCAGCATAGGAAAAGTACATGGCAGTGGGAGGGGTAGTCGCATTAACTCTTCATGACCCATGTTTTTCCTGGAATCTATATTAAAATATGTACTAGATTTGTGTCTGTGAATTTGTTGCTCAACAAAGCCATAAAACAGTTGTCAGCAACAGTTGTCAGTAACAACAGAGATGGACTTTCAATAAAATCAGCTGTTCTGAGACAATCTGGAAAGAAGACTCATATTTTATGTGTGGAGAAAACTTTTTTCACTTTCATATACCTGTAGTTCTACTGCATCTGGGGCTCATTTCTGGCAGGGTAATACAAACAAATATAAAGAAGAATCTCATGATGTATTAAGCATGCTGAACTTTACAAGCACCTGCCCTCATGACATTCTTAGTCTTTCACTATGGGGTGGGATAGAAGTAATCTGCAAAAGGGATAAAGATGATTTCTCAATTTTTTTTTCTTTTGAATGTCCTATCTGCCAACCTGACTTTACTAAAAAAATTTAGATTGGAGGTGGCCTAGGTATTTGGCTAATACACTCAAGGCTTCACCTTGAGCTTTTTTCTTTCTTGTAGACATAGAAAAAAACTTAGCAGTCTGCTTAAAAATGAAGGTGTTGTGACACCTAGTGGTGAATTAAACACCAATAATTTCTATTTCCCTTAGGATTCGTGAGTGTTTTCCACAGGCACGTTGTTCTTGGTCAGACTGCGATGTGAGAGAGGTGGGTATTACCCTCACGGCTCTGGACATCCAAGCAGCTCCTCATTTCTGTTACAGTCCCTGGCAATGTGTGTGTGTGTGTGTGTGTGCACCTTGTTGCATCAGACTTCCATGTGTCTCCACAGAAGGTAGCATTGTCCTGTGCTGCCCCAGGTCATGCTCCTTATTGAACGGGATATTTTGAATGGTCATTTATACTGAGATCACTTCAAGTGCCTTGACTTTGGAGACAAAGGGAGCATGGCAGAACCCTGGCATAAGACCAGCTGGGAATTTCAGACTCATTTTCTTGTCAAGTACTTATTCATCAAGGCTGTTTTCAGATGGTGACTCAAAAATATATTATATGGCATGCTACAGATTCCTGGTAGGCTGCTAAAACTGACTCAGTTACTGGCAAATTCTTTTCCTTTTGAAGACTTCTCAGAGTCTGCCTTGGTCAGCAGAAGTCAAAAAGTACATACAGGCTGTTACCAACTGGCTGATACCATGACAAGAAGTCACACTGAAAAGCAGTAAACCAGTCTAGACGTGCAAAAAAAATTATAGGTTCTTTCCAAATAGTGGCAAGCCTTGGAGATTTTTTTTTTTTTTTTTAGGGAAGCAGAACAATGTACAGTTGTGCTCATCATAACTGGGCTGCAGTCACCAAGTGGCCAGATTTCTTGGCTTGTTTAGCCAGCTGGCTGAGGAGTGCCCATTTTTTATCACAAAAATGAGCTTCAATGCAAAAAATTTCAAGTGAAAACATCACTGTAGGTTGTTCGGGAATCTGAGTGCATGCTTCTTTGCATCTGTAAGGGCTGTTAGCAGTGCAGCCTCACAGCTTCATGTCCATATTCGTGCATGCTATATCAAGCATACTTTTCACTGCCTTCAATAAGACAAACTCCTTCCTCCTCCTCTGTCATGCAGAAGAGATGCATGACAAAATTGCATGTTGTAACTGAGAAATGGCAACTAAATTACTTGAATATACAAGGTTTGCTTCATCTAAAGATTTGTTTTACCATACGTATTAGTACGTGTAACTTCCCCACTGTACTGTCTTGGGTATAATTAACACTTATACCACCAGAGTGTCTGGATATAAGGCAAGTGAATATAAAAACATCAGTTCTGTCCCAAAATGTTCCAGTTTCTATCCATTGAATCATCAGCATGTGATCTATTCTGTGCCAATACTAATAACCATTGCTCATGGCTTTCAAACAACTCAAACTGTTTAAAAATTAATTCTGTTTACAGTACCTTCTAGAGGAAGTATTTTGTAGAAGTGAAGAACTCAAACTGACTAGTGGTTACCCACAAAATATGACTATCCAGTAACAAAATTAATCATTTAGAACTTACTTGGCAAGGGATGGACATATTGTTGGACAAAATATAAAGTGGAGATCGGATACAGCAACAGGGACCCCTAGGTTCTTTTTCCATTGTACTATACATTTCCTATGCTGCTCTGACAAAAGCAGGCCCAGCCTTTGTCGTCCTAAATCCCGCTGTTGGCTTTTTTAGTACAGAGCTGCAACCCGTCACCTGTGGGGGAGACTTTCAGCTGTCACTCCTAGAAACACTTGTAGCCATGAGTTGGAGGCCATAGATTATATTTTGACTTTGGTTTTCCCTCTATAAAATGGAGATAGCCACCAACTGGTGCGTGACAAAGTTGTTTAAAGTCCCTGGTGTGGGCCAAGGCCTAGTATTTCTTCAGTCTTCACTGAAGAGAAGCAACATATAATAGAAAGACAGTACTAATGCTGGCAGCTCTGTAACCTGAAATAGGTAATGCAGTCATGGACAGAACCAGGGAAGGCAGAGTTTTTGAAGTGCCAAATTAAAAACATAACTTTGGTCTGTAGATCCAGCAACAATGATGTGTTTGATCATTCTCATGCCACGCAGAACAGTCTGCTGCAGTCTGTGTTATGTGGGTACATATCCTAGAACCTCTTCTATCTCTTGCTCTTGCATTTTCACGATTCTCCTACTGACAGATAGGGCACAAGAACTGTAAGGCAGAAAGCAGCTGCCAGAGACACACTGAGGACTAAATTTGTAAGTGATATTCACTCACATGGGAGTTTGAATGCTCAGCTAGGATGTGATTTTTAAGCTAGTATCTGTATGGAGTGCAGCTGAGATGTGGACAATGAATCCCCAGTGTATCACACTCACTTGCATGGCTAAGCCTGCAATCACAGAATCACACAATGGTTAGGGTGAAAAGGAATCTCTAGAGATTTTTTAGTCTAAACCCCTTGGTCAAAGCAGGCTCAACTACAGCAGGTTGCTCAGGACCATACTCAACTGGGTTTGAATATCTTCAAGGACAGAGACTCACAACCTCACTGGGCAACCTGTGAAAATCCTGAATCATTCTTCAGTTAAAAAAAAAAAAAAAAGGTTCCTGATGTTCAAATGAAATTTCTTGTATTGCAGTTTGGCTCATTGCCTCTTGTCCTTCCACTACATACCACTGAGAAGAGTCTGGCTCTATTTTCTTTCCACCCACTATATCATGTATCCTTTCATGCTATTAAGAATTCCTTCTAATCCTACTCTTACCAAAGTCAAACAATCCCAGCCCTCAGCCTCTCCTACCATGTCAGATGCTCCAATCCACTTGTGATTTCTGTGGAGCTTCCCTGGACTAGCTGAATTATGTCCATGTCCCTCTTGCAGTGAGGAGCCCAGCACTGGGCCCAGCACTCCAGGTGTGGCCTCACCAGACTGAGTGAAGAATCACCTTCTTTAAATTACTGGCCATGCTGTTCCCTTAGGCAGCAACAACAGCTACCTTTGCTGAAAAAGCACCTGCTTAGTTCAGGTTCAACTTGTCGTCTACCAGGACATCTATCTGATGTCCAGTTCCATATTAATGGCTAGTTCCAGCTGTAGCTTTCTTTAGCTTCCTTGATTTAATGGCTTGAGTTGCTCTTTAATACAAAGGTAAACATGTGGGGTCTGTTGTGCATCATGGACTGTTTCTGCATCAGTGCTATTTAATTATTCAGTAGCACTGGGAGCTCTAATAAGGCCTCCAGGCTGTTGTCCAATTCAGCAGAATGGAGTCAACCACCTAGAGCAAACAGAACCAGCAGCACATTACTGTGATTTCTGGTGAACCAGGGTAATACCAAACCTCTTGCTGTGCCATAAGCTTTAATGGCATTCTTACACTGCAGAACAGCTTGAATTGAGGAAGCAGCTGCTTTTGCTAGTAATCTCATTGTTTTCCTTGTGGATGAAACAATTCTGTGATCTCTACATACATCCTTGGAGTGCCTCTCAGGCCTACATTTCTTTGCCCTACAGCAGGAAGGAAAATTTACCCTTTCTCTAGTACTTGAGTGAATTTTTTTCTACAAGAAACCCAACTGCATTCTCCAAAAGGCAACAAAAATAAACACTGCGTTAACACTCCAAAAACAGGAAATACCCCTAACCAACACTCTATGTCATCACATAACCTAGATTTCACTTGAGAATTTGGATGTTGTTTTAGATAACAAAATACATGTGTTCACCATTAATCTTCTTGAACGTTTGTTTGGCCAAAAATTATCTCTGATCAACTCACTATTGTAAACATGTCTATGCTTCAGACTGAGTGGCAAAATGTTATTCCAAGGGCTAGCATTCCAGGGAATCTCTCCTTAATTCTAATGAGATTCACTTAAGGGCAGCCTCAGTATCAGTGTCTGTACTTCAAAGACTTTATGTTCAGTTTAAATTTCAGAATTTAATAAAAAAAAATCTTGCCTAAAAGGCGAAAAGCATAACCCCTAAAAGCCTACCATTTGTCCCTACTCTATTTGCAGTTTCAATATCCAATGCTATTGCATCTGGTTTGTGAAGAAAGAGCTTTTTCTTCCTTCTTTCATTACCAAATTGATGCAGCTGCATTCTTTGCAGTGGAACACCCTGAAGAGGCTTCCATTCATCATGTAAATTTTTTACAATATACAATATTGGACCATATAAAAAATTAAAGAAAAAAATGAGGAAAATAAGCTTCGTTTATTTAAGGAAAATGAATGGTACATCTCAGTTGTCAGCTAGTTCTGGGCACAACTGAATGTATTTCATTTATGTTTGAAAATCTAGGCACATAATCTATCAACATTTTTAATTGCAGAATATTGGCGCAGTAAATTAAAACATGCAATTCCCTGCAAGCTCTTGCTCTCCACAATTGGTGTCTTCATGTCTTTTTGTTTCATACCAAAACAAGAACATACAAACAGCTTCAGTCCAGCCCGTCCAAAGGGAGTGTGGATGGGGAGCAAGGCTCTCCTGGAGTTGTGATCAATGTAGCTTCTTACTGACTGTGAACCTTGCCCAAACTTTTCTGTCTTCCTGTCTGCATTTGTAAAATGTAAAATATATCTAAGAACTAGCCAAGAGCCATATACTTACTCACATCTGGGGAAGTTAGCTCTTCACAATCAAAAAGAGTTAATGCTTTGATTGCTTGAAGGTTAATCCAAGGCTTTAAACTGTCTGATAGGAATTCATGTCCAGATAGAAGGAGCCCCAAATTTGCAATAAACATAGCTATTGGAATATTACCAATATTGCTGATGGGACGTGTCTTGGCTTGCCTGGCTCCTGCATCTGAACCAAATAGTGGCAACTGAGATGTTTCACCCCAGACACACTATTGGCTAGGTAGATGTTGCAGCAGAGCACGTGAGGACAAGTCCAGGCACACTGGAGCTCTGGTGGTGTGGCTGGAGTTTCCTCTCGCAGAGGGTCCGCTCCTCAGGTTCCCTCTGATGGAGAAGCTTTAGAATGATAGTGACGGAAAGGAGTCGGTTCTGATGGAGGGTTTTAATCCAGAGTTTTTATTGTGGCCTGCAGGCCTCTGAATGTAGCAACAGCTCTAACAGAACTCTCAACCACGTGGTTTGCTTGCCCTTTTACCTGGGGGAGAGGGGGAGGGGATGGAAAGGAAACCCACCAACCAGGTACGGGAGAGGAGGTTCCAAGGAGCAAAGGACACCTGGATTGTCCAATGCCCCCCAGAAGTAGGGGGCATCTTTTGAACTTGCCCAATCACTCAATGCCTTTCTGGAATTCCAGGATTGACAGACAGTGCTCAGCAGCGGTCGGGGTGGGGAAAGGAGAGGTGATTGACACACCTGGGGAAGAAATCTTCAGGGAGAAACCCAGGGAATCTAAGGCAAACTATGACATCACACCACAACACATAGCCATTAGAAATATTTATCATTGAGTCAAAGCATTGAAGAGGATTAGTCCCAGCTGCACCAATTCCAGAAGACAGTATCTTAATTGCATTACATATATTTGGACACTGTCCTGAAATGCTTCCAAAGGTTGTAGAGATAAAGAACTTTTGAAATATGGTTTTGTTTTGCTCTTAAATCTGTAATTCAGTTTACCCAGGATGATAATTTTTAGGATTTCTTACAAAGTTCTGCATTCAGTAGCTGGGAAAATGGTACAGAAAAGAGTGTGTTCAGAGACATGCAGAGTAATAAGGAAAATACAAAAGCTAGAAAGGACAGAGTAAGGGAAATAAAAGACAACTATGCTGGCTTTTAATATTTAAAATCCCTGAAGGGAAAAGAATAGAGTTACTTTTGTAGCTGCACAGAGAATTTGGTACCTTTAGAAAGACGACATCTGGTATAAATGACATGGCTTCTTCTCTTTGCTTTTGGCAGAAATTGTACCTCTCAGAAAACGTGCTGCATTCCACTGCATTTTAATGTTTTTAAATGCATTTAAAAGCTATATCTGCCATTCTGCAGAGCTTGCCATTAAAGAATCAGAAATCCTGACAAATTAAATGAGCAGAAGTCAGACCTTCCCTTCCAATTCCAAAATTATTAATGCCATCCCTTTTTCATTTGAACTTCTGTCCTATTGTACTGAACTGAACAGTTGTAAGTCTCCAATACACTGTTTTTTTCTGCCAAGCATTGCTCTGAAGCCCCTCCCTCTATGCAGTTTGGCCCGCCACAATGCTGTCATGATAAAGGTTCCTTCAGAGATATTATCCCATTATATCTACAAGTGATTGAGATCCACAGAAGTCTAGATTGGTTGTCTGGAATTGTTGGAAATTACAAAAATCCATCTTTGCCTGTTATATAATCTTGTTTTCAAAGCAAAATGAAATTAGAAGCAGATAGGTTGGCTAGTATAAAACAGATAGGTTAAATAAATTGTGATAGTGAATACTTAGAGCTATTTGGTCATGCAATGATTACAACAATGAAAAAAAAAATAGGAGGAAATATTTGCAGCTGAAGTCACTAAAATGTACCATAAGAAATGTTCCTGGAATGTGTTTGTCAGCTTTCATGTTGTTTTTCTGAGGATCACTGAACAGAGGCAGTAGAAAACTCACTGGGGAGAGCTCTCATTATCATGGATGTCATCCTAACGTGTCTCAGAGGGATCCATCATTACACTAACACACTTCTAATAGAAGCCTGCTCTGGTCCTAAACCTGGATTTTGCCTGCATTTATTTGGTGAGAAAAACTCCATGGGAGCCAT
Source organism: Motacilla alba alba (assembly GCF_015832195.1). Lineage (NCBI taxonomy): Eukaryota > Metazoa > Chordata > Aves > Passeriformes > Motacillidae > Motacilla > Motacilla alba. The sequence goes on along the minus strand of NC_052016.1, from coordinate 29,754,244 downwards.
AATTTCCTGAGTCACAGCTTTGGAGCACTACCTGAATAGCTCTGGGGACAACAATATTAAAGGTGCAGAAAGTAAGGTCATATGCAATTCTTTTTCAGAATCTGGACAGCTTCAAGGGTCCCTCTTACAATTTGAAAACTCAGTCTTCCAGAATTCATTATTTTTAGACTTCAAATATATGTAGAAGTTTAAGAATGTAAACAGAGCCAAAGACCTCTGAGTCTACAGTAAAGATAATTTTCAATTGATGCTGCCAAAATGTAATGTTTAGATTCTGGGATTTTCTATATTTTCTCTTCCAAAAACAACTTCAGATTTCCTGTCCTGCCTTCTGAGGTGGTATTGTTTCCTTTTTCCTGTCCACTCTATCACTCTTCAGTTTCCATCCTAAAGAAAACCATGACTGTGAAAAGCTCCACAGTTCAGCAACATGGAATCACAGAATCATAGAATGTCAAGTGTTGGAAGGGACCTTAAAGATCATCCAGTCCCAGCCTTCAACATGGGAAGAGTGGAATCATCACAAGAGGCCCAGTAAACTGACATTGTAGAAATGCTCTGAAAGAATCAGGATTATTTGGAAATAAGATTTTAGCCATGAAAAAACTTCTCTATAATGGGAGAAGAAGTAAGCTGGGCAATGAACATTTTAAATGTTTTTGGGTTTCTCTTACACATGACCCATTTTCTTTGTGTTCTGCTCTGTAATGGATAAAAGTAAAACTACCATGATCTTCATACCAAGCCTACATCTGGAGGATTGTGAAGGTCTTCTGGTTGCTCTGGATATTGGTGTCTCAATAGGTGAAGACTCACAACAGATTTATTACATATCTGTTAGTTTCTGTGTAATTTATGAGGGAACCAAAAGACTTATATAATTTCAGGCAGGGATTGGATGGAGTATTTACCCAAAGTAGTATGGATTGTTACGCAAAAAACTGAGGTGATGTGAAATACAGACTGAGCAAGCTGGGTCTGAAACTGTTTACAAACAGCTGCATCTCAGGTTTGAAGTGATCAGTACTCAAAGTGGTCTTGATATGAGACACACTGTGGGGGAAACTAATTTATTTTATCTTTTGTAATGCGGGTCATCTGAATTTATTTCACATTTACTCTGTACACAGTACTGGTAGTAAAAATATAAACCCACTTCATGCTGTATCTGAATCCACTGCCTGTTTCTGAGTATCTTTGGAGTGTTCAAAGCTGCAATGTGACTACTCATCCAGCTTTTGCAAATGGGCCTGTCTCTCCAATGGGCCTCTTAGTGTTCAAACCCAAAATCCTGACTCCAGCTTTCCCTGTTTTGAGGACATTTCCCTGTTAATATCTGAATTTTGCTGCATGAGCTTGCCATGTCTATCTACTGCTCATAGCAGGCACCTTTTCATTTTCCAAGAGCTGTGTCTTGCTCAGAGGGAGCAGCCAGACTGTTCTCAAACTGTGTTCGGGGTCACACTATAGAAACACCCTCCTGGAAGCTGCCTGGCTCCTTGTTCCTTCCATCAATCTAAAATAAATGCCATAGAAAATGTCTCATTCCTCTTTGTGTATGAAAAGACCATGGGAACACTTACAAGTCACTCTCTTTCAGATACTGCATACAAAATCAGAGAAAATAACAATGTTTGAATCTTGCAAGAAAATCCTAAGTGTCCAGATTTCTCTGGCAGATATTCCCACTTTGTTTTTCCAAGCTGAGAATCATGGAAGTGCCTTTTCCACCGCTTTCTGCCTCCCTGTCACTCACAAGTAAGGCTGATCACACTTGGAATGAGAGACCAAACTTAAAAGTGATGGAAAAACACATCCAGCTGACCCAAAGGGGAACTGCGTCCTCTACCTGCTGCTGTCTTCTACATGTTTTACCTTCTTTCTGCCAGTTGACTCACTATATTCTTCTGCCAATTACTTATCTTCTGTTTTCTCTGTGTGCACAGAAAAACTCTGATGCTTGTGGGACTGTTCCAAGTTCAATAAAATTTAATTTTCTGAAGATTATAAGATTCTTCAAACTCCAGTCAAGATCTGGAGCCAGAAGGAGGTCCAGACTGCACAAATAAAAAATTCAGCCACTGGCAAATGACACATATATCTCATTAATAAAGTTTTCAATCTGAAAGTCTTATTTTCTATGTGGAAAAAGTAATCTTTACTGATTATAAGCTATTGCTGAAATTTTAACTGAAATTATGCACACAGTCCTGGCTGGTGTAAGCAGAAAATATTTGCACAGATATCCACTCTCCTGACCCACAGATAGAGTTCAAACAAACACTGATGGGAAAATTAAATTAGAAGTACAGGATATTGTCCTTCATTCTCTGCATTCAGCCTACTCAGATGGCAGAATCTGAAAATTATATGGCATTTTAATTGGTCATGAACAAACTCAAAATTATTCCAAGGTTGGATCTGAACAGATTTCATACATGAATATTTAATATTCATAATGTTTGCCAGGAGGACTATTCTGAATGTTGAAACTTTGCATTCATCTGCAAAACAAGGAAAACAACAGAGATGAACAGTGGAAGCTTAGGCAGAAAATCCCATTAACACACTTATTGTGCTCCCCTGTGCTGTGCCATAGTGATACATTCACTTCCTGAAGTGTTTACTCTGTCACTAATACTAACAATGTTTATATTTTTCTCTTTAATTTTTCTGTCTGTATCTGTCTTCATGCATGAAGTTAAATCTGGTATGGCAAAGGAATTTAGCACTATGAAAGAGGATTTTAGGCTATTAAGCCTAATGGAAAAGTTGGGGAGAAATATCTATTTTGGAAAACCTGGCACAAGAATTAACATTGACCATTAATAAAAGCACATGTTTTGTCCCAGTTATCAGTATTTAATATAGTATTTAGTTTAAAAAACTTTTTTGACATTTTAACATGTATATGAATTTAAAATAAAATAAAAAGGAAAGAATCTTTAAATTTTCAAATAAAACATGCATGAATGGGATGAAACAATTTGCAATGCTATTTAGCAGTCTCACAAACAGCTCAAAGCCATGATTTCTTGCTTGCTTGCTTATCGCAAAAATCACGGCAACCCCGGATGAGGGGAGAGAAAAATGTCGAGGCATCTGACTCCATCTTCAGAAGGCTGAAGAAGTACTTTATTCTATAAATCTAAAATTGAATCTGCCATGCACTCACATGCTCACAACTGCACTCATCTCATGACTCTCGCTGACTGCTCGTGACTGTCAGCAGACAGCATGACACAGGCACACTCTTGGCCCTGATAGGGCCAGGGAACAAAACATCCTCACTTTTGGGTAAACAATCAACATTGCACTCTACTTTGGCACAACACAGGCACAGCAAGTGATAAGAACTGTGTTTCTCTTTCTCTGTTTTTCAGAGAATGTGAGTCCCAGCTATATTCCTGGGAAAAGCTGTGCCTTGCTGTTCTCCGTGAGGAGAAATGTGGCAATGCTTGCTTTTCTTTACAGTAAATAATTCCATTCAGTCTCAAAAAAATCTATAAAGGAATCATCTTAGCCTTCATCAGACCCCTGTTAACACCTGCCCCTCTCCAAAAATAACCAGAAGGCATAAATCCAATGTTCATCGTGAAGTCCAATCCCTATCCTATCCCAACAGAACTGGCAACATCACATTTCTCCAGATCCTCCTTTCCAGCCATACTGAAATGAATAGTAATTAACCTTTCTTGATGTCAAACTTTACCTCAGCTTTATTAAAACTCAGATTGAACATGGAGCAACTACTAAAGACATAAAACAAATCCCAACCTAAAGTCTCATCCAGAGTCTTATCCATGCCCCAACTTCTTTCACAGATTACATTCCTGCTCTTCATGACTTAGATCAACAGTGAAATGGGAATTATTGGTCTCAGAGAACCCAGGCACAGAACATGTTTCTCAGGCTTTGTTCATATAAAACACAGCAGAAGCTGTGTTGCTCCCCTCTCAGCAGAAGCCTTACTCATCCATGCAGAAAGCACACACCTTTCCTAACCATGGCTTTTATCCTGTCCTAGAGAACATAAGGACTCCAGTAATAAGCTGACTCGCTGCCCCTGCTTTCCTGAACTGCAGTTTTAACATTGTCTAAATTTCAAGCTCCTTGTTCTAGGTCTTCATGTCCTGCAAGAAACCACACTAATATTTGAAACCATACTAGTATTTAAATTTTACTTCACAGATCCCTAGTTTCAAATCCAATCCTATTGGTTATCATATCCAAAACCTTGTCAATGTTCCTACCATTCACTACTCACAGGAAGGATCAGGCACAACGTGTCAGGATCCTTTAAGAAAATTCATCTTTCTTTACCTTAAACACAATGTTAGCCAATAAACAAAATAAAAGCCCACCAACCCAGACACCCTAAAAATTAAGTTTTGAGAGAACCACACAGCTCACTACAAATAGTAGCTCATACATGATTCCTGCAGAACTTTGTAGGTCTACCTATTGACTTGCTCTTGTAGCCTCCCCTGTCCTGCACCATAACATTTAAGATCAGGATGGTTTTTTAAATACAATACAAATAAGTTCTACTGAGTTCATACCACAATGAGTGGCTTATCTCATATCAAAGTTTGCTGGTTTTCCTTAGCTTTTGAAGAAACTAATGTAAAACCAAGACCTTAGCCATCTTTTACTGGACCTGTGATCCTAAGCCACCTAAGTGCTTTCCTGACAGTGAATGCTCTTGCATCCTTAGCCCAGTCACTGCTTTCTGTCAGAGGATGAATTACACATTATTGCTGAGAGAACTAGTTCTGAAACTGTTGGTCTAACATTCCTATTGTAACTAGCCAGAAGCTATAAATCCTTGCCACCACCAGTCATCATCCTAGACACACCACCCTGACAAGATCCTGCAGTAAATGTATTTGTCCAGCTCTTCCTCTCCTGAACCCTAACCCCCACTGTAGCCATTCAGCTCATCCCTGCCACTCCAGAGCATCAGCCATAATTATAACCTCAACTGTAACCAGTCCATTCCTCCACAGAATTAATCACATCTGCACTGCTAGATGGAAAACCTGTGAAATTAGGCTTAAAGGGCAGCAAAAATGCCAATACAGGAAACTGTCTTCCACTGACATGTTCCTTTTTCTCAATTGTTGCTTGAAAACCATTTTTAAAGGTACTGATGTCAGCTTTAACTGGTTTTGTTTGAAGAAATGAGTTTTAGTTTTGGTGTAGTTTGTCTGTGCTTTTCCAAACTAGGGCTAACAGAAAATCTTTATTTGCAGCTTAATAGCAAAAGGAAAAATACATGAAGGCAATATCAGAAATGCTGTGCAAGGACAAATACACTGTCTCCAGTAAATGTGCAAATGCTTTACCAGATCTAAGCTGTATAGAGCTTTGTTGGGTGAGATTTTTATCTTTGTCTTTAATTACATTTGTATGTGTTGGAAGATATTTTCACTTATTGCAAAAAAGATTAAATAAATTTTTTGAATAATATTCTCTCTTTTCCTCTGTAAAATTCTCACACTTCTAATACAGTGATAATTTTAGAAGCGTGATCCCCATTAATTTTAGTAGGTTCTGGAAGATACTGTAAACCAGTCCCTGATAAAATCAACAGCATGACAAAATAATGTTCCAGAATTAACATGAACACTTCTCCCTATATATAAATTTCTTTGACAGCAATTGCCTGGAGTTGTCTATAGGTTTTCCTAATCCTATTTCTTTTTTGGTAATGCACAATGTCATTCCCCAAGTACAGTATTTTGTTCTCCTTCAAATCAAAGATAAAAATTCTCTTGAGTTTCATGGGAACAAGAGCATTCTAAAAATAAAATTCCTTTTCTGATAACCTTTAATCAATGTTGTTTTTTTTTTTTTTTCTCAGAAAGCAAATGCAACAAAGATGACCTTTGCATCAGTTCCATTTCTGTCCTTAGAGTGTAACTGTGTTTAGCACAAAAACAGCTCAAGGATCTGTGAAGGCAAGTTATGTCATCTCATACTCCCTCTGGATTGCCCTGAGGCAAAACTGTTCCTTTCTGGTGGTGGTTTACAGCTGTTTCTGGGCATTGGTATAGCACAGGAGCCTCCAGATAAATAGGAGAAAAGGTTGATTAGTCTTACACTGCATCACAGCAGGGACAACTCTTTTTTGAACTCTGAATTTTGCATCACCCCTGGTATACTGCCATGATTGCCATAGAAGAGGCTGTAAGTCTGCTTTTAATCCCTGTGAATCCTTACTGAGGATGGGAAGAAATGGGGCCGCCACAAAGGAAGGTAGAACAGCGAACTAAATTTGTATCCCAGCCATCAAGTGTGTAAGTCAAAAAAGAATTAAAATCATTATACAGATTCAGAAATCAGACCATGCTTGATCCTCTCCAAATAATAAGAATTAATTTACTATGAATTCTTCAGGTCTGTGCAGAGACCCATAAGAGACTTTGCGACTCATGCATTCCAGGAGAGAGGCAGATGTTTAAACTTTCTGGATCTCACTTTAGGTAAAACAATAAGCAATCTGTTATGATGAATGCTGCCTGTGTACCACATCCTTCTCCTTATCAGCTGTTTACTCTTGCAGTTAAACAAGGCTCTGCAGGACATTTCCTAATGTCTATCCTGCATACACAATAATGACAGAACGTTTACATTAAACTGATGGATTTACTTGAAGCAACTGCAGTCAGAAGACTGTGTTTTTAGACACATACACACACGTTAAATATTTAATTTCTATACTGACAATATATTAGTTTGTACAGCTGTCACCATGATATTTTTATGAAAATCCTTTGCTAGGATTTTTTCTCCTGACAAGCTGAGGAGCCTCAGGAAAGAAATGGGAACAATAACTATCTGCTGCTGTGGAATGCAACAGATGCATCTTTGATTGGTCCATGTTAGGTGTTTCTACTTAATAACCAATCAAAGATCCAGCTGCTCCTCCTCTCTGAGAGTCACGAGCCTTTGTTATTCATTCCTTTCTGTTCTTGTCCAGCCTTCTGATTAATCCTTTTTCTCTATTCTTTTAGTATAGTTTTAATATAGCATTTTTAATATAATATATATCATAATAAAATAAATCATCCTTCTGAAAAATGGAGTCCAGATTCTCATCTCTTCCCTCGTCTTGGGACCCCTCGAACATGGTCACCTACAGCTATGACACCTTCTGTTTCTTTAAAGGTCTATTAAAATATCTCATACTATTTGAGCACTGCTTACACAAGTACCATAACTTCTGTTCTTTACCAGTAGAGGACAGCACGAAGACAGCCATTGTCCCAAAAGTTGCTCCACCTTTTTCCCTCCTTTCTTCACCCAACAGCTAAAGTCAATGGAAGTTTCCTCGCTACCTTTTTTTTGTCGGGTTTCAAGCCCAGGATTGTGGTGACACCAAAAGATGGAAAAGTCTCTCCTCCAACCCGTGCCTTCAAAGAAAGTAAGTCTCAGTAGTCCTCTGTTGTCCGGTCTCAAGGTTGTTTATTGTTGGTTATCTAAAAGATTCTTCTTCCTGAACTGCTGTGGCCCGTTCAGCAGGTCAGACAAAGGCACACTGCCCTCCCAGGAGGCTGGTGCCATCTTTTATATCATATATTACGTACTACATGTTTATACTTTTTCCCCAATGCCTACTATCTATATTGAATGGTGACTTTCTACTCTAGACCAATCTGTGAGTGCCAACATCACCAAAGACATGGAGGTTAGGAAGGAGAAAGAAAGAGGACAGGGCACACCCAAATCCCTCCATCTTAGAACTCCTGACCCCCATGTACAAAACTTGGACCCCTGCATACAAGGCTTAAAACCCCTCTGTACAGCACTCAAAAATCCTTCCTTTCACTTCGTGACTACTTCTACTACAATACCTAACTTGTGTGTGTGGCTTGTAATTCTTCATACAGAGTTGGTAATTTGCTCCATGGGCTAAGATCAAAACCCCACGTGTGTCTTTGGCTGCATGCCAGGGTCTCAGAGCCCCCTGTCAGCGGCTCTGGCCATCCAGGGCACCCAGAGGGATGTCCTGGGTTCCCACATCTCCCCTTTCTCTTTGCACCAAAAGTATGTCTTTGACAGCCTTATTCATGGCCTGCCACACGCACTGAAGAATGCATGGCTGAATGAGCAGAAGTATTACAAGCCCTATCAAAACATCAAAACTATCATCCAACAAATTTTCTACAATATCTCTGATTCTCACACCCATGCAGAAACCCAAAGTCTGCAATCTTCTGTGGACTGGTGAAGCAGAACGTTTGGAATCTCTGTGCAGTTCACATCTGTGTGTCTTCTTCTCTGCTTGTTGAGTGCTCAGCGTTTTCTTGCACTTGATAGAGTTTCACATTCTTCACTGAAATCCAGCTGGACTTTGTACCTGTTAAAACACAAACAAATCCACGTCCTGGCAGGGACTGGAGGATCCTCTCAAAATCCCAGAGATGAAGAATGGCTCTTGATGTGAAAATGAAACCTTGATCTGTTCTGTTTTGCAAAATTGCATAGAGAAATGCAATATAACAGTAATTAGAAATCAACCAAATAACACAGACTATCAATAGCACATGTGAAATCACACAGTTATCAAGCACTACAACATTGGACTGTCATCCCAGAGTCTGCAACAGCTGATGAACCTTAAAACAACAGAAGATTGAAGAAATCATGTCTGGATTCATGTTTCTCCAAGCTCCCTTTGAAAATCAGCTCAGCTGTCATATATGGTCAAATTGCCAAGTCAAAAGGACTTGAATACTCTTTGATGCAGAAAACTTCTGGGTTGATTGTCAATCACTCCATCCCAGTAGAGCTAGAGCTTGGCCACAGCCCAAACTCTAATTGGTGAGTATCACTCAACACATTCTAAAACAAGACTCTTAAAAACAACAATTATGAATAAGAAACCTTAGGATTAGAAACCATTCACACCATGAAATAACATGATAGGGATTCTTCAAACACAACAAATCTCTTCTTCAGAGATCTGAATTTGGTCACAGTCAGGATTGTGAACCTGGATCTGTACACTGAGAGTGGAAGAAGTGCAGCTGAGTGAAAGACTGACTGCCTAATACAGAATTGAAACCCAAAAAACCAACAACTTAATGTTACATCTGAACTCTCTGCTGAAGTACTTCTGTAATAATGACTGAAGAAAACCATGAGACTGTCAATCTGGATAGAAAAACCCAAAAACATGTGAGTAGTTAAGAAATCAAAAGACAGGATCCTGAAGAGACACGTGTCTTGCAGATGATCACAAAAGATGTAAAAGATGATCAAACAAAGACATGAAAGCTGGCTGTAAATACTATAACAATACCTTAATAATAATTCTTAACACAAAAATCTTGGAGTTCTCATTATAGCATCAACTTATCAACAGGAAGCATTTGAAGAGACAACCTCTTTAAAGCATTATATAACATCAACAACCATCATTATTTATCATTATTACTTATAAAAATTAAAAATAACAAAGGTTACAAACTCAATACCAACAATCCCTAAAACTCTGAACCATTGAGAAATCAGCTGATGACCCCACAGACTCTTTATATGATGTTTTGTCTCCCTAGGAAGCATTTTTCACAGTAGAAGAGTAATAAAAACCCAAGAAATGACTGATATGAAAAGACCTGTTTAGAAATTCAACTCTTATAAAACTTTGTTTGACTGGAACATGGAGCTCTGCACTTGTAGCATTGTCCATGTCTTCTGCATCTGGATCATGGTCCTCTGGCAAATGCTGTTGCCATCACTTCTGTGGAACCTGCCTGTGGAAGAATTGAACTAATTGCCCCACATAACATCTGCTGCATTTTTTCTTTTTCTGGAGTTGACCCTGTTGAAAAACTGGATAAAGCACTGTGAGAATTCTCAGAAGTTTTTCATCCTGCCCTTGGAAAAGTTTCCAGACCTGCTTTTCCCCAAAAGCCTGCTTGGAGTTCTGGCTGCTGTGTTTGCCTAGCAACTCTGACAGAGTGCTACCTTGAAGGACATCTCCGCCCTGACCTTGTCCCGTCTCTGCCTGTGCCTGACACCCACGCTGCTCGGATCCCACTCGAGGTCCATTGTGCCTGCCCTGCTTTGCTGCCCACCGGGATCCGCCTCCCCTGGCTCCGTGCCAATGTCCACAACCCGAGCGTGCGATTCTTGTCCCATCTGTGCCCGTTTTGCATCTGCAACATGCGAGGTGCCCTTCCCCAACCAGATTTCAGGGTTTTGCTCCACCGACACGTGCGTGCGCACTGGCGCTGCCGTTCCTGGACGAGCATCTGCCGCGGTTCTGTGCTCTGTCTCAGTCGGCTGCCTTGCCAGCACTGCCGCTTCAGTGTGGGAGCGGTCCCCCTGTGCCTGTCGGGTGGCCGTCTCTGTGGCCGCGCGGGCCCTTGCCATGGAGCGCATTATGGGACCCTCGGAACGTGCAACTGCTGTGTCCGTGCTTCCCACCGCTGCCACCGCCACCAGCACCGCGCATGCGCTCGCTGCCGCAGCTGCCGCCGCCGCCGTGGTTGCCACTGCTGCTGCCGTGCCTGCCCCCGCTGCCTCTGCGGCCCCCCCGCCAGCCTCCGCAACCCCCACGGCCGCCTGTGCGGGCCCCCCCGGCTGCCGGCTGACCGGCACCACTTCAGCATGGGTTCTGTGCCAGCCGCCGAGAAGCAGCTCCTTCTCTGGTCCTGTGATTTTCTCTGCCCCCCATCCTGCCGTCGCCTCTGTGGCAACACTTCGCATTGGTCTCTGCAAATCTGGGGAACAAGCCACAGAGAAGGCAAAATCCCAGTCCTCCAAGCCGCGCTTTCCTGCGCTTTCCTGGAAGAGGTGTGCCTGGTGACCCTGTAGGTCCTGAAGGTGATAATGATTCCCCCCCACCTTTTTGGTGAGAGTCAATTCTGTTCCTCCTAATTTCATAAGAGTAAACCCCGTCTGTGGATGGCTAGACGATTCCCTCTCTTGTGGATGGCAAGAAGGCATCCCTCTCCCTTGACTGGTGGGAGTCATTTCTGCTGCCTGCTGATAACAGGTAGCCCCCACGGCACTCCGCGAAATTGCCTCCAGCATTACTCTCTCTGGAGCCAAAAGTTTCAAGGCCTTGTTTTCTTTCCCTGTTGCTAAATGATAAAGATGTCCATTAATCTCCCTGAGTTGTTCCTGGGAATAAGCTTCCCCCATGTTCTTAATTTGGACTGTTCTCACCAAAAGCTGAATCAGCACGAGGTCGGTCCGGAGATGGTCCTGGTCCCTGTCCAGCAGTTTTCAGGTGGGGAATCCCAGTTGCGCGTCTCTGGTTTTCCTCCTCTCCAGGCTGCTCTCGAGACGATTTGTCTTGGTGAAGGTCAGGATGTTTTGTCTCGAGCCCTCTGCTCCCTCTCTCTGGAGCTTCGGAGTGTGCCTTCTTCCCGGATTGGGGTTGGAGGTCGTCTGATGGTTTTATCTCTTTGCTTCAGTCGTGCCCAAGGGATGCCAGTTATCTCTTTGCTTCAGTCGTGCCCACCCAGGGACACCAGATGTCGGGTTTCCAGCCCCGGATTGGGGTGACCCCAAAAGATGGAAAAGTCTCTCCTCCAACCCGTGCCTTCTAAGAAAGACTCAGTAGTCCTCTGTTGTCCGGTCTCAAGGTTGTTTATTGTTGGTTATCTAAAAGATTCTTCTCCTGAACTGCTGCGGCCCGTTCAGCAGGTCAGACAAAGGCACACTGCCCTCCCAGGAGGCTGGTGCCATCTTTTATATCATATATTACGTACTACATGTTTATACTTTTTCCCCAATGCCTATATTGAATGGTGACTTTCTACTCTAGACCAATCTGTGAGTGCCAACATCACCAAAGACATGGAGGCTAGGAAGGAGAAAGAAAGAGGACAGGGCACACCCAAATCCCTCCATCTTAGAACTCCTGACCCCCATGTACAAAACTTGGACCCCTGCGTACAAGGCTTAAAACCCCCCTGTACAGCACTCAAAAATCCTTCCTTTCACTTCGTGACTACTTCTACTACAATACCTAACTTGTGTGTGTGGCTTGTAATTCTTCATACAGAGTTGGTAATTTGCTCCACGGGCTAAGATCAAAACCCCACGTGTGTCTTTGGCTGCATACCAGAGTCTCAGAACCCCCTGCCAGCGGCTCTGGCCATCCAGGGCACCCAGAGGGATGTCCTGGGTTCCCACATTTTTTCAAGAGGAATATCTGGTCTCCAGACTGAATCTTTTTCAGTGAAATAAAATTTAAGCATATGCTTTATCACTGGAAGAAATCTCTAATTATCAACATACTCACAAAGCTGCTGTTACACCTGTTTTCTTCTTTCCAAGATATCTTTGACCTGGGAGATCCTCTAACATTTCTTATGGACACAGAAAATACAGAAGTTAAATCATAGGTGAACCTGACAGGCTGACAGATAAACAAGTGTTCTACTGCAGTTTTCAGATGTCACCAGCCGGCAGTTTGCTCTTTTCTTAATGTTGCTTTCCAAGATGGGAAGCACAGAAAATGCATCAGCTTTGAAAAGCACAAAGGAAAACAGGGTCTTTGTCCTAAAACATATTTTATCTTACCTTAGACAAATCTGACTCATTCAGGCAGGTAGAAAGGATGCTAGTAAGGGGATAAGCTGCAGATTCTTCACTGCAGTTCACAGTGGATCATCACAGGAGGTGGCTGGTTCTTCCTTTCTACCTAGGGATTGACAAGGAGAGCTTACACTTACTGCCTAATTCATAAGATGCAATTAATTGATCTAAATCTCTCATTACTTCAGCTTTTGCCTTAGTTCTTGTTTGTGTTCCTTAGGCCTGGCTCACCCCTATGTATGATCTGGGCTCTGGGCTGTCTCTGGCTGCCACACCTGGCTGGCCCTGTTGGGTTTACTCCAGTAGCATGGGGCTGACACAGCCTCTGCCCTATTTTCCTTGTTATGCCTGGCTTCCAGCCGCTCCCCAGTGTTGGAAAACAGCTGGACTTTGCTGTTCCTCACACACAGCCACCTCACAGTAGCTTAAAATCTGCAGAAAAATGACACCAAAAAACCATGTAAGCTTTTCTTTGAATATTGCCTGGGTAGTACTTCTATATCCTTGCTTATGTAAGTCCTACTTGTCTAAGCTTGTCGTTTCTTTTTTAAAAGTAAGTGACAAGAATTTTTCCATGTTAGGCTGCTTTAATGAAAAGATTGTTTTTAAAATAATTCTTTCTTTCAAATGGACTCTTTTGTGACTTGAAAAAAGCCTACTCCCACTCTTTGTACCCAAAAATTCAAAACTGAACTCAACATCTTCTAGGAAATGCAAGTTTGGAGTTGCACTATGGCTAGGTATAGATAATGGTGTAGGTATTGTTACGGAATTATTGAGTTATTTTACTAAAGCTGCTTAACTATGAATATTTAAGATGAAATTACAGGATGATTTCTAACCACCCAAGCTTTAAGTTTGTCAAATGCTCTCTGTTAACTGTAGTGGGCAAGTTGCTGGCAACAAATTAGACTTTGGCAAAGCTTTGAAGTTTTTGTACGATTGAGGGCAATTAACTAAATGAAATGAGTGAAAGCCAGGTTAGAAAGGGACACAGAAAACTGCAAATTTTATTACACATTTACTTCAGCTTTACCTTCTGTATTTTGGGTTTCTGTTGTGAGCTTCAACAAGGGTATGAAGCACAACATTGCCCACTTGACAAGAAATTATCAAACCCTAAATCTCTATTTGTTCATAAGAGAATTTCTGTTGTTTTTTGAAAAAAAATTGAGTAGGTAATAGGACATTTAGGGGAACCCCTTCTGATGGTGCATTGGATTGTCTTGTATTCATTCAACAAGCAGAGCCAAGAGCCTGTAGCTCTGTCTGCCTGTACTTGTATTTCTGTATTTCAGTTTTCTGTCTACAGCATTTGCCACATGTGCTCCTGCTTCTCTGCAGGCACTCACTGTAATGCCCTGAGTCTGGTCACCCTCAGCTCTCACAGGGAATTCAGGGTTTGTCTCTACTAGAATTTGAATTGTAATGTTTGTCTGTGCCATGTTGAGTACACATGTAACACTCAGAGCCACTTTTCCTCAGAGCAGTAAAATTGGTATCTGTCGGGGCTTCTGCCCACCCAGGGACACCAGATGTGGGGTTTCCAGTCCCCGGATTGTGGTGACCCCAAAAGATGGAAAAGTCTCTCCTCCAACCCGTGCCTTCTAAGAAAGACTCAGTAGTCTTCTGTTGTCTGTTCTCAAGGTTGTTTATTGTTGGTTATCTAAAAGATTCTTCTCCCTGAACTGCTGCGGCCCGTTCAGCAGATCAGACAAAGGCACACTGCCCTCCCAGGGGGCTGGTGCCATCTTTTATATCATATATTACATACTACATGTTTATACTTTTTCCCCAATGCCTACTATCTATATTGAATGGTGACTTTCTACTCTAGACCAATCTGTGAGTGCCAACATCACCAAAGACATGGAGGTTAGGAAGGAGAAAGAAAGAGGACAGGGCACACCCAAATCCCTCCATCTTAGAACTCCTGACCCCCATGTACAAAACTTGGACCCCTGCGTACAAGGCTTAAAACCCCCCTGTACAGCACTCAAAAATCCTTCCTTTCACTTCGTGACTACTTCTACTACAATACCGAAACTTGTGTGTGTGGCTTGTAATTCTTCATACAGAGTTGGTAATTTGCTCCACGGGCTAAGATCAAAACCCCACGTGTGTCTTTGGCTGCATGCCAGGGTCTCAGAGCCCCTTGCCAGTGGCTCTGGCCATCCAGGACACCCAGAGGGATGTTCTGGATTCCGACAGGTATCCATTAAGCAGCTTTTCAAAAATGGTTTTGCAGTTGTTGGGAACAGCACATAATTAAGTATCTTTAATTCAGATCCCAAGTCTCTACTACAAAGTGTCTCTTAGTTAACTTCAGAAAAGCCATGTCTATTTTCAAGCTCATCTGACTCTTCCCGCATCTTCTAAACCCTACACTTTCTTCACAGAAATGCTGTTTCAGCCTTGCCTTGTCTCTAGGCAAATGTCCATTTGCTTAGTGAACATTGATGAGCCCTGGACAGTGACAGACAGTTTACACAGAACATCTTAGTAGCTCTGGGGGAAAAAACAACTTGTGTCAGTTTTGAAGTGAAGCTGAATTATGGGTGGCCATTTCTTGCCATCTGAAGTTCAGAGAACGTGTCATGTTACTTCAATTGAGGTGTAACAATTTCTAAGAGATAATTTGTGTATGGATATGGCCTTACAGAGGGCTTTGGGTATTGGTTCTGAATAAAAATTTCTGCTTAACCTGACTTACAAGTTCTCCTTGAGTTCCTACAGGAGAATCTCAATAGACCAAAACTTTGCCTTTTAATCCTCCTTTGTCATCATCTCTTAAGTATCCTAAGTGTTGTCTCAGCACTGATGATATGGGCAGCAGTAACCTTGAAGACTTCTTTTCAAATGCCCCATATTTTCTCTCATTTTGAGCTGTGTCAGGTGTAGGCCTACCTTACACTTTCTGTAGCCCTTACCTCCTAAAAGTAATCCTAAGAAGTCATGATAGTTAGTACACTGTAAGTCATTAATCATCTCAGGCCCACTTAGTCTGTGACTATTTCTCTTCCTAGAGAAATAATAAAGAGCTGGGAAGAGCTGTAGATGACTTTAAGGCAGTTAGTGAAACCATCAGCAGCTAATACACATTCTAACAGCTGTTTAGGTTTTGCAAAGACAAAGCAGTACTGACTCAGCAATTTCCAGTGCACTGATTAGTCTGCAATGCTAGCAATTCCTTCTGCTCTGTTAAAATAACACAGTATCCTTTACTTTGAAAATATGTTGTCTGTGTTCAAAAAGAGTCTGACTCAATATGAATATTTTTAGCAACCAGGTTTCTTGCATTCAGACTCTCTAGTTTGGGTGGGATGTTTCTGAGGAGATTCCTTTCTTAGTTTTATGTTACTGCCTTCCCAAATGATGGGAGATAGCTTCTTAAAACCATGAGGGATGATATTACAATTTTTATTACAATACATCCCTCTGCCTGGTGATGGAATCCAGCTGAGAGATGTGTCTGGAAAGTGCATAGCTTCTCCCAGCTTTGGCTGTCTCAAGCAAACTCTGGGGTATATTGTCATTCTTATCTGATGTTTCATAAGGTTTCTAAATTCTTTTGTCTGCAAGTAATAGTATTTAATCTTCTCTTTCATGACAGATATGCCTAATATAATGTTTGGTTTGGTTTTTTTCTTTTTTCTAGAAAGGAAGACTGCCACAAATTCAATGCTAGGCAAGTAATCATGCATCTATAATGAGCAAGGACACATACTCAGCAAGTATTTTGGGCTTTATTCTTTTCGCAGGAATACCTCTGCTCTTGCTTGAGGCCACCAGGCACAGTAGAATTTAAGAGAAGTCCGTGATATTTCTTGGAGATAGCAGTCTTGCACAGAAAGGAAAATTTCTTGTACAACAGATGCTAATCTAAATGTTCTGATCACCTGATCAAATGCCCCATAAAGCAAATATTTCCATGGGCTATTTGATCAGACTTGACAACAACATCTTCAGCTTGAAGGAATAATTCTAATAGTAATTTTTTTTAATTCAAAGCCATATAACTTCCTATATAATAAATAAGAATAGATATAAACCCTTATTATCAGTGCTGCCCGACGTGTTTACCCCAACTGCCAAGCAACAATCTCTTTTTCTATGGCAGTCATCTTTTTTGTTTCCCTTTAATATAAACAGAGTGTTTATTGCTTTACCCTCTTTAAACTCTGCCCAATCACATAGCTGTTCCCCTAAAGGAAATTACAGGCTGCAGAGAAATGTGGAGAAATATGTGTATTTTAATACTAGCTGTATGTCATCCAGGATCCCACTGGAGATGACATTATTACTTTTCAATGGCAAGAGCTGGTCACATGGGAGGTGATGTTTTTATTATAATCCGCTGCAGAGAACTGGTGAGGGTGAGCTCATCTGCAGCTGAGTATGTTTGAACTTTTGCACTTTTCAGTACCTTTCTGTGAGCAGTGAAAACTCTCTCCAAGTGGATGTGTTAGGGAGTTAGGCTTCCTGTAAATGCTGAGATCTTAGAAATGGCCACAGGAAATGACCATTGCAAAATAAAATAGAACTGAAGAATTATTATGCTGATTATTGAAGCAAAGTAGTTTCATCTGGATTCTGTAGGAAATATTATTATGGTTTAAATGTCTGATTTGATTTGAGTCTTCCATTCACAGAATTACTCAAAAGACTTCTTGAATCTAAGTCATATTACTCAAAGCAGATTCCACTTACACTGGCCAGACATTATGCTGTGAGTCTTCTGGGAGATGCTGAGCACCCTTAACTCCTGTCTGAAGCTTCAAAAAATGGTCTTTTGTCAAAGCCTCGAGAAACATATCACATCTGCTTCCCTGGGACAATTTCCAGACAATATGCATTTAATTGACTTTCAGTGAGGAATAAATGGAAATCTAGTGGCACATCTGGTGCTGCCTTCAAATCAGTTTACAGTGGTTAAATATATTTGAACTGGCACTCACTCGCATGAAGAACCTGTCATGCAGCTCTTTGTTCACCCCACTAACTAAGTTATTAAACAGCATCTTTTGCCTTAATGTGGATTTTGCTGAAAAAAAAAACATGGTATTTTGCACATGGCTGGGCTTTAAGGCAGTTAATGAAATTAAAGCAAAGAACTCCCAGCACAGTAGGAAACCCAGATAACAGGAACAATCATTTAGTCAGCACATTTCTGCTCCCACAGGAGCTGAGGCTAATTATCAGGCCCAAGCCATCCAGAATCCAGAGGGGTGAGGAGATGACACCACAACAGCATTTCTCTGTACAACTGCCCTCATCAAATTTATTTACACATTCTGGAGAAACAATGCTTTTGAAACTCATTTTCCCAGTGCAGATGGGGAAGTGTAGATAATGGATCCATGTAGTTGTCCTACTAAGTTTTCACAACAATTTGCAGTTTGGGAAGCAGCTTAGGCAGTTTATACAGTGCCATCTATATGGGTTGACCCTGGGTAATTTTGGAAAAGATGTATCAAAGGAAAAAAGGAGTTTACAGAGGGAAAGGATTCAAGTCTGGAAATCGTCTCTACACAAAACAGGCACTTTCTTCCCCCCCGCCACATTTAACAAAAAGTCAAATAACATTCCACAGTCATCAAACCATGTTCTCTTATCAACAAGCTGGCTTTGAGTTAACAGCATACTTATTGATCTTTCTCTATTTTCTTTACTAAACCAGATCATAAAAGGTGAGAAAGAACAGTTTTGTCTGAGCACTTTTATGAGTTAAAAGAATTATTTTGTTCTTAAGGCACAGGGCCAGATCTTCAAACATCTGGTTCAGATCCTGCTTTTTCCTGTGTGACAAAATATATTTGCATTTCAATTCCCCATCTACAAGGTGGGGATCATGTTGTTTTCTTGTTTTACAGAGGTGGTCAGTTCATGGAGTTTATGTGAGTGCCTGCATGGCCCAGTTCAATGAAAATGTGACTTTAAGCTGTGTATAGCAGTTGATTAATTAATGTTTTGATTGTCCAGTCCCAGGACTATCACTGCTTTCTGTGCCTTCAAATTATTTTTTCCCATATTGCCATTCATAATATGAGAAAAATACTGCTTTCTTACTTTCAATGGCAGTTGTATGAATAAGTTGTTTACAGTGCTTCCAAAAACGTGCTGTAAAGGTGGAAATTATTTCAGTCATGTGAACTCCATCCACTAAGCTATCTTTTGCAAAGAGAGTCCTTCCACTGTTTTTTGCTGCTCCTGCTCATAGAGCTTCTTCCCTGTTGTTTCCTATACATGAAAAAGTCCATTCAGGCTTCACACATTACTATCCCCAAATTTTCAGATGTACAAATCCAGCTGCAACATCGTAAAAGATGAGGAATAAGTTACATTGTTTACAGTTGGATGTTGGCCAGAACTCAGTTAAGATTTTATCTTACAGCTGCCTTTGGTGTCCAGGAAAAGGCACTGACCTGTGGGAGCTCTTCCAGCTCGTGCCTAATTACAGTGCTGGTCCTTGGCCAACAGCCCAGCAGAAAGTCAAGTCACGAAAACAGGAGAAATCTTTGAGTCAGGTCCTGAAATAGGTGCAGCCGTCGCTGGCAACGAAGTCTTTTTACCATCCACTCTGGGATACATCTTTCCTTCCAAAGATTTCATTGTTTCCATAGCTTCCTGACAGTTTTCCAGGAAGATTGCAATCTCAGTCTACAAAGCACCAGGAGGCTGATTCTAGCTGAAAATTATCTGTGGTAAACATACAGTTTCTGAGGACTTTAATTTTTTGTAAGGGAGCAGATTTTTTGGAAAGAATTCTGCAGACATTTCCTTTAGGCTGATCATTTCTGTTGAGAGTTAGTTGAGGAAAACCTACTAAATTGATACACAGGACCCAACTTTCCCAAATGTAAATATGCTGATTATCTGGTCCTGCTCTTATATCCTAAGAATTTTTCCTTTTAATCTTTCATCAAAAATCACAGAATTATATCCTCAAAATT
Organism: Motacilla alba alba; assembly: GCF_015832195.1. Lineage (NCBI taxonomy): Eukaryota > Metazoa > Chordata > Aves > Passeriformes > Motacillidae > Motacilla > Motacilla alba. The sequence goes on along the minus strand of NC_052016.1, from coordinate 29,734,727 downwards.
TCAGATTCAAATGTTTTACAATCTGTTTATAATGCAGTATTTCTGTAAACTGTGTGCTGGTTCTTTTGCTGCCTCCTAACTGAAGGAGTGTGTTTTTCTGTGATGAGGGAATTTTTTTCACAGCAATGCAAGAAGGCTCAGCAAATTGTGTCAATATCCTTCTTGAGCCAAAAAACCAAAAGGAAAGCAAGTAAGTAGGCTTTTGAGGAAGGATTCAGCTTTTCATTCCAGAATTCTTACTCAGAGCAATACACATTCTACAATTCCAGCCTGTTCTTAATAATCACAGAGCACACTGCTTTCTCATTAACAAACATTTTCTAGTAATTTATGCATGTCTGTTTGGGTTGATTGAAATTATAAACTAGATATTTTGAAAAATGCCTGGGATATCAAGAATTTGCACACAGATCTGGTCATACATTCTCTAGAAGCACACCACATGTTGTGGGGTTCCTCAGGATCCCACCCAAAGATAACCCTAAGTTCCCTCTGAGACAAGAAATCCTGAGGGATTTTTTTCAGGTTTCCCCTTAGCCCTGAGGGAATAATTGCTAATCTTTTTTTGAGGTGAATTTTGAAACAGAATGATCAGATAATACAACAGAACTGCCTATGTAAATTAGAATAAAAAGAAAAGATAACAGGGTGCAGCAGGGATTGGGAATATGTGAATAAGTGCAGTGCATATTCATATAAGTGCAGTGCATATGCAATGGGAGATAAAACTCCTTTCTCACCAGTCTAGAAATGTATAATAAACAATCAAATGAGCAGTGGGGAGTGGGTCTAGGAAAAACCATCGCTTAGGGGCTGCTCTTAAGTACCACACAGTTTTTAGAAAGTCATGCCTTTCATCAAACTATCCAGAGGAAAAGGTTTGTAATATGCAAATCAGTTTGGATTTTGCTAGTTCTACCAGCTGGTCTAGAAAAAGGTCACCTCCTTTGTAGCCTAGCCACAGCAACTGCTACATATTAATGCTGTTGGGTAATCCTGAGTCAAAAAGGGTATAAAGGACTGACCTGTGGAATCTATGGATCTCCAGCAACTTTGGTGGAGTTTCTTTTTATTTACGTGAAGTAAATCAGGCCAGGATCCTTCTTTGAGACCACTGTTAAGAAGAGTTTCAGGAAGTTGTTTCAGAACATTGATCCAGATAGTTGAATAGATTTGAATGCATAAGAGTGGTGTGAAAGTATAATTAAAAATTAACACAGTATCTAGAAAGCTGATAAAAAGCAGATCATGTAATAAAGTGTGGTGACAAATATTGTGAGCAGGCAGGACTTTAACATCAGAAATTCAGTGCAGAGAAGTTCATTCTCAAACACAGGTCAAATTTCAAGATGCTTCCTGAAAACATGGGAGGCAATCTGTGCCTGCATGCAATTCCTCACTTAGATAATGCATAGGAAACAAAATGATTTAAACTCCCAAGGCATCTGACCCTGTGTGCAGTTGTCTAGAGACAAAATTATATACAAAATACTCAGATATTATCTGAGCCTTGTGTATATCGTGATTCCATAGCAATGGAATTTGCTGAAGATTTGTGGCCTTGACTCTTGCTTTTTATTAGTTACTGTATAAAAGGGAATGGGAAGGAATTTGAAAGCTGTCAGGGAAGTCTCTGTAGTGGGCACTTTGCAGACATCTGTGTTCATTGTAAAATAGTAAACATAAAAACATTTACATAGTAAATGAACACAGATTCTAGAACAGGAAACTGCACCAGAAGGTGTGAATCACAACACTAGTTGCAACAGCTGTGATTAAAAGATAAAAAACCAAACCAACAAACACACACACCCCTGAAAAGAAAAAAAAATAACCAAGAAAATGGGAGGTAATATCTTATAAAGTGAGGAACATTCAAGTGTGTATGAGTATTAAAATACCTTTCACAATGCTAGCCAAGCATCATCAGGGTATTGAACTATGCTTTAGTGCTAACCGTGAGAAGGATGAGCTCTGATCATCTGGAAGGGATGGAAGGCAAATTTGGAAAGGAAAAATTTTCTTTAGAAGTGGAACAATTAACCATCTCACTGCAGAGTAATCCTCTAACTCTGATTTCTAGTCATACTCATCTCATAAGCCCAGGTTGCCCCTCCGACCATTACAGAAGTTGGTCATGCAGATGTAACTACCAATAGCTGAATATATTTTTTAAAATATTATATTTTCATATATATATTATGGAACTGAAGAGCTTCTTTGGACTGTTTGAGTCATGCTCAAAATATTTTTTTAGAAATTCTTACTCACCAAAATATAAATGAAAGAGTTGTGAGATTTCTAATATTCCAGAAGGTTTCCTACTGAGCTCTTAGGTACACATCTAACATGATGATTTTTAATTAATCAGATCTTATGTTCTATTTAAATCTGACATATTTAAAAATATTTATTTTAAATTTCAATTTGCAACTCTCATTTAGCAGGTCTGAGATACATTCACACTCCCTTCTGATAATATTTTGTGGTGATAACAGAAGCCCAGACTGTTCTTTTCTCATTTTATTTTCATTTTGACATCTGTTTGTTGGTTACCTTTACATTGTGCTTCCTCAGCTTGGGAACAGACTATAGAAACAACAGCCACAGCACCACACCAGGACACCTGTGCAGAGCCTGTGGAGCCCAAGGAGGGGAAGATGAAGCCAACAGAGTGGAAGTAATCACTGTTAATCAAGCAGTGTTAATCACCAGCACTCCAGTTCAGTGAGCTTGGCACTGCAGTTTACAAGGGCATATCTTAGAATTACTTTCCCCATCTTTGCTGGAGCAAAAGAGTCAGTTTGTAATGTGTGGAAAGCAAATTTGTGGATATGTCTCTGTCTTATTCTTCTAACTGTGATTTTAGGAATCCCAAATTTGACTGATGGCATTCCAGACTAGCACACCTCCACTAGAGGAGCAGCCATTGTCTGGCCATGATTGGGTTAGTGTGTGTTTGGGGGACACTTGGCAGCTCTCAAAGTGAATAGTTAGGTCAAGAAAGCTAAAACAGGGACCTGTTGCCTCGGGAAGGCAAAAGCCAAGGGGGCATCTGATACCATCAGCAGACCATGTTCAGACATAGTCACTGGATGTTGCAGAATTTCCAAACTCACTCAAAATTGTGCCTAAACACAGCCTAGACAAGAACTATTTGAGCCTCATCAGAAAAAACTGAACTTAGATGAGCAGTATAACAAGGAGTGGGAGTTTACAGAACAACGCAAAGAGGTATTGAAGAGTCAAAGAACAAGTAGTGAATTCACTAGAACCCAAGGGGACGCTAAACACTACTTACAGCTTTTTTGAGGCCATAGGGAGTGTTTCAAATTGTCTGTATTTAAGTAGGTTCCTCAGTCCTAAACAGCAGTGCCAGCTTTAAAAATCTTCCTTCCTCTTTGCTTTTTTTGCTTTCCATTGGAAAAAAGTGGAGGGAAAAAAGGTTGTGAGGTTCTGTATAAAAACCTTGAGGTCCACCAAGTGCAATCAGCTGCTATAGCAATAAGATTTATAAACAATATAAATATAAATCTTCTTTTATAATAAGATTTTATAAAAATCTACTCACAAACTGTTGACAGTCCTTTAAAAACATAATTAGTCTTCTTGCACCTCTAATATCAGAAGTCCAGTTTGGTAAATGCCTGCTCTGCTCTTTAGAAATCTTTAGAAATGCTTTACCTCTGCTTTTGCCAGTATCATCTTGTGCAGTGAAGAACAAATTCCTCTTATCTATGACCTTACATATTTGCTCATTTGAACATCACTCCTTTAGGTACCTTATCCAGATAGGTTCTTCATTAATGTAGAATCCAGTCTCCTGAGCAGCCTAGGACCCCATCTCTAAAGGTGTTCTCTGTGTACCCAATTCAGATCAAGTTCATTCTTTTAATAATGGTGGTCCATTCCAGGAGACATTTTATTATTTTAAGTAAAATTAACTTAATATTTCTTCTTCTCTGTTAAAATATCTCTTAGCTGAGCAATACATTTGCCTTTTTCATATCTTCCTGTCAGTCATATCTCATAGTTAGGCCATTAATCAAACAGGCAGGTCATTGTCCCTGCCTTCAAATGAGAAATTGTCAACTTAAATCAGAAATTCTTATTAGTCTTTTTAATTGTAGTTCATCATGTTTCTATTACTCCTGACTTATACATCAATCTTTCTCGTATGATAATCTTTTCCTGCTCCTTATACAATATTTTTTCACTATACTAAAAATGCTTCCCACTGTATCATCAGTAGATTTCATTAATTTCCTCCTATTTTTTGTGCCAAGGCCATCCATGAGAGTATTTTATAATACTGAGTTCCATAAACAGTCCTGGAGGATGTCTCTCTGCAATCTCCCTTGAACTCTCAGTGATAAATCCTCATTCTCTCTTTCCCCTACTCTCCTTGACAAATCCTCTTGCTATTATCATAGTCATTTGTATTCACATAGTCAGGTGATTCCTATGCTATTTCATATCTTTTCCACTTTAATTTATGAACAGTATGAGAATACCTCACAGAAGTCATGCATTTCTTCTATTAGAACAGCACATGTTTCAGTTCATGTGATGGGCACTCTCTTTACCCAGTCTCTGATTTATAGTGATTAAGAGACTGATGCATTCAAATATATAGCCTATTCTCCACAATGAAAAAGCATTTGTCTCAGTTTTTTTTAAAGACACATTTTACCTATTCCAGTGATGCCCACTTTATTCTTTGAGGCTAGAGTCCTGCCACTTGAATAATCCTGATAATTTCCAATGCAGTAAGTTTTGGGCATGATATTCTGAGAAGACATAAGAGAACCAGGTCCTAAAAAAAGGTAGTGATGGTTACTGAGGGAGGTGAATTTTTAGTGTATTCCAAAGAAGTGCGCAAGTAATTGTGGAAAAAAATCAGGTTAAAAAAAAGCATTTAGCAAAAAATATACAGAGACCAAAATACACTGCAGTCTGGAGACATCTTCCAAAGGGAATCTTGGAAGTAGAAAAGTCTTGGACTTTTAAAAGCAGGTTTGACAAAGCAATAGAATAGGGCCTACATTTTTAAGCTGGCTAGCAGAGACTTTTCCCATCTGTAGCTTCTCTCTGTAGCTTCCATGTGTCTGTGTTCCCTACCTTCTCTTTCCATGACAGATGTTCTGCTCCTCATTAAATAAGGAAGTATCAGATCCCTTTACTGACTTTTCCTGTTTTCACTCATAATATAACCCCAGATTTAAGTTGCTGCTGCACTGCTTTGATCTATACCACTGAAATTAATTCCAGGTAATTTTTCTCTTTGAGGTACAGTTTCTCTCCGTGGCCCAGCAAAGGAGGGAAAGGAAGAAAAAAATGCTCCCTGCATTTTAACAGTTCTGTGAATGAAAAAAACATACATTTAATCACAGCTTGCAGCCTGTGGATAGGACTCAAAAGAAGGTGGTTTTTATTCATTGTGTTTAATATCATGCATTGAAGTTTGAGGCACCAATGGCAGGCAATCAATTTTTGTAAAACTACTTCCCATATCTCTAATTTCTTTACAATCTTTCTCTGTACATTGTCAGATTTACATGCATTGCCCCCTTAAACATAGGGCTGGAGTCATTTTTTGTCTCCCAGTGTTAACTAATTCGTCATTAGATGAACACATGCAGATCCACATGAAATGTTTGCTTTTAAAGCCAAGCTTTCTTACATCAGCTTTTGAAATTTTATTCACTTGGACAAACTGATTAATGGTGTCAGCATTGCTCATTTGCTTTGCAATGCATACTGAGCACATGTTATATTGGCTTGTTGGCCCACACTGAGCATGAAGGGGTTTATCCTTTGAGAGCTTCCTTTTGTTACTAGGTCACTTACCAAAAGGTCAATAAGTCTGTTTTATACATAAACATGATGTTGATTAAGCTGAGATATTTTGATTCAGTTCTTCTGGGAGGGGCTTTATATTAGAAGCACAAGATCAAAACCTAACATGTCAGACTAGGCAAAACATTGGCTCACTGTAAGGGTAATCTTTTCTGTAAGGGTTTTCCTATTGAGCCAGTTGTGGGGTGCTGTCATTACAGTTTGCATTTTTTCTCTCAGGAGGCATGCAGGCAAGTGCTATAGGGAGAAGTAACGTCTTTTCATCAAGGCAATGAGACGTCAAAAAAGAACGTTTTAGGCATGCAAATCCCTCTTTAGGTGTGAAATGGAAACCACAAACTTCAAGCTCAATAGAGAGTGAAAAGGAAAATGTTTTTCAAAAAAATCTGGGTAAGTAGACCTAGGAAGAAAACTAAATGTTAGCAAGAGAAGGAAAAATAAGCCATACATAAGCATTTTTCTTCAACATGGGCTAAACTTCAGAAATTAATCCACTGAAGGAGGACTACAGCTGGCAGAAGAGAACCAAGAGCATTGATACAAATGTCAGAAACATTTTGCCATGAATTTTAAGTCAGGCATGACGTTTCCCAAAGCTCAGGATGTATTCAGAACCAGAGCTTTTAAGTTAAAAAATGAAGGATGCAAGCCTACAATATTTGTTGTCCTGGGAAAAAGATTTTGAATATGCAACTCTCACAGATAGAAATAAATTTATTATCTCCATACCTTCTGAAAATTCAATGGAAAGTTCAATTTTATTTAATTTACTAATGTATTAATTTTATATGTATATATACAAATATCAAAACATCAGTTTGTTAATTCACAGGTGGGGTGTTTGTTTTCATTTGCTTTCCCCCAGAATTCTTTCTTCATCCTCTCTAAAAAGAAGAAAGAAAATCAAGAATGCATGCAATACGCATTTTGCATTCAGTTTACCATGCAGGTAAAATTGAATCTATTTCAGTGGATGTAAGATATGATAACTCACAGCGCTCTCAGATCTTCCAGCCTTCCCTATGGCTCAGGGCTTGCCTCTCAAGTGAATCTCTAACACCCATTATTTAATCTTCAAAACAGATTTTAGAAAATAATTTTTAGTATTTGTAATATTTAAATATCAGGAGTACTATACTATCATTTTTTATGGCATACAATGTTTGAATGTAAGCTACATCAGCTAGAATGACACAATTATATTGACATGAGTCTGCTGGTGGGGAAAAACTTTTACTTTACAACTGTTGTTGTCTCACAAGTTTCTGGGAGCTTGATGCTTTAGCTTATGTTGAAGAAAATGGATTCAGCCCTGGAGTCCCACTGTCACTGCCTGCTTTTGAAGGGCATGACTAATATTTAGTTCAATATTTCATTCACGTCTCTAGAAAGACAAATGTAAAACAACAATGACATAGAAATATAGCTAAACTATAGCCTGCATTAAGTATATTTCCTGTAAATTACATGTAGATTGTATTTCTTTCCCTAAGCATAGGTATCCAATTTACTTGCATGTTTTTAAAATAAGCCTCTGTCTTAACAACCAATACATTGCAACCTGTTTGCTTAAACTATTGAGAGTTTATATGCACTAAAAGCCTAAAAGTAACAAGGCCTTTAGTTACTGGACACCTTTAGTATCAGTCTCAGTTGTGACATGAAGTGGTTTCTAACAGGATTCATCACCTTCCAGCTGACTGCATACTTCCCCTTGAACAAGAATTTGCAGGCAAATAGCTACTGAAAGGTGAAGGGATGAAGAAATGCAGCCCCATGAAGAGAATGGCATTTGTTCCTTCTGCCACTTCAAGTTGAGGACTTCCTTGCTCTCTCCATTCTTCCATTTGCATACAGAGTTGATCATCAGGCCTTTATTACAGCAGATTGAACATAAATCATTACTGAAACACAAAATACATCCTAGAGAACACTGCTCACTGACACAAAAATGAAGGTGCTGTTGCTGCCTAAGTTGCTGCCTAAGTCGGAAGTCCACCTGCTCGACCCCCACTAGGTGTTTCTCTTCACCAGAAAGAAGGAGGGTCACTCGAGTCCTGGATAATTCCAACTGATTCATTGCAAGGCCCAAAGGTAGTAGGAAAAACGGAGGATAAATTGAGGAATGGGTGGTAAATCAGAGGGACAAAGGAACAGGGTTACAATCAGGCTGAAGGACTCCAGGCGAGTACCTTGTCCTAGGTAAAAGTTACAGTTTTTGTGCACAGCAACGAATAGGAGGGGTTGGGCACAAAGGGACCCAATTGGGAAAGTTCGTGGGGAGGACAAAAGGCGGCATCGAGGGGGATGGGAGGGGAAAAGTTCTTTACAGGAGTAACTAATGAAAGATACTAGGGGGACAGGCTGATCTGCGCACGAAATAGAGTGCGCATTTGAAGCGCATTTGAATCATGGGAAAAGAATGCATTTTCCCTGACTTTAGACAACGGTACTTTCCCAGGGCATTCCTGAGTTAGTTTTTTCACTCCCAACCCCCACATCTCCCCCATCTTTGTTTATTAAATAAATTTTTCCAAGTGACTTTTCTATTGCTCTTTTGAAACAACTCAGGGCAACCATTATCATGAAAATGACTACTAAAATCCACACCAAATTTTTGAGAATTGGTACAAGCTACCTAGGAATCCCCCATTGTGTGAGGGCCTTATCTATGACGTTGATGTCTTTGGTCTCCATCATGAGGTTTTGTACTTGGTTTTGGATCTGCTGAATGCTGGCGTGTATGGAGGTGCTTTTAGATGTTAAATTAAAACAGCACAGGCCAGCAAAGTCTTGACAGCTGTGATCGTGTGCAAGGAGGAGAAAATCAATGGCAGCTCGATTTTGTAGGGTGGCATGCCAGGTGGTTTCTTCTTCTGTGAGCAGATCTGATAGGGCTGCAGAGGTAGCTTTGGCCTGGCAGCTGAGCCAGCACCCCTGGTGGGAAATTTCACCAAGAGTCTTTGCAGCTGCGTACCAAGGTAGAAAAATGGACGCAGGGACTCTTTTTGATTCGCTCCAATCGTAAATTTGGTCATCGCAGTTTTGCTCGAATTGACTGTAAGATCTTTTTTTGCATGCCAATTGTTCTTGTTTCTGCCAGTTTATAATTTGTGATGTGTTTGGGGTGAGGACTGTCAGCTGCCCGAGGCTGCAGGGACCTCCTTTGATCTTTGATGGGATCCCTGCCCACACTCTGTCGCCGCAGATAAGAAACATACCTCTCGGTAACACTCTGGGAACATCACTGGACTCAGATGGTGTGCTAGAGGTATAGTTGCACCATGTGGCTGAATTATATGTTCTGCTATTAGGCGTTACATCTTTCTGAATTATTGTGCATGGGACTGTAGAGTCATACCAAACGGGTGTCTTTTGTGCACAGAAAAACCTAACACAGTATGTAGCTGGAGCAGAGCCTAAGAGATCTAACTCTTGAGGCTCTTGTGTGGCATGTGGCAAAATCTTTGTCCAGGTGTCCCAGGTGTCTACCAGATTTGGTTTTTTACCCACGTATGGATAATCTTTTTGTGACAGAGGCATTCCCACCAGGCACGTAGATAGTGGATTGTCCACGCTGCCCATTGACAAGCAGATGTTATCTTGTTTCAGAGTTTTCACCAGGGTCAGCCATACATTTTCTGTTGGTTGTTGTACCATCCACCCCTCTGCTATCTATGGATGGAGCAGAATGGTGGTTGCAGCGAAAAGCATTCGTTTGAATTTCATTCTTTCCAGGGTGGCCTTCCAGGGTGATTTTGCTGTAGCAAATAGCAACAGAAACATATGACATTAACTTTCTGTACACTCTTTTCAGTCATTCTCCTCACCCATCCCCTTTTCTAATAGTAGTTGGACACAAGCAGGACAGAGATGTGGGGGGACTAGTAGGATGGGTTGGGGTAGAGGTATGCGGGAAAAGGGATAGGGATAGTTGGGGAGGGAAGAAGGGGTTCTGCAGCAAGGTATGACAGGGGGAAATATATTTTTGTGTGAGAGTTTGTGCTACAATGTTAGAAATTCTGGTCATCTTCTTTTTTCGGCACTTCCAGGCAACTGCATCTGCTGCGGTGTCTGGCTGATGAGATGTATCTTGGCTTTTTTCAGGTGGGTCAGCAGTTTGATCTGCATCCAAGTAGGGTTTGACAAAGCAGCCTGGAATCCACTTTGGCCCTGCTCCTGTTGAAACACATGCGTACCCTCACCCCCAGGTTATTAGGGGAAAAGGACCTTTAATTTGGTGGGAGTCAGGGTCTCTGATGAGCACAGGCGGTCGTTCTTTAAGATGGGCAATTGTGTTGTTATGAAAATGCCGGAGGATTGGTGGATTTGGCTCTTTTGAATGGCAGTTAAGAAAATTGAGCACATATAGTACTTTGCAGAGTGTCTCTTGGGGTGTCATTAAAAGTGCAGAATCTTTTTGTAAATCTAGCAGCTTTTCAATTTCTTTGTGTGTGCATTCTATTATTGATTGTCCCTGAGGGTTGTGAGGAATGCCGGTGTGATGGGCAATCCCCCAAGCTGAGAGAAAGTTTTGGAATGCTCTGGAGGTGTAACTTGGTCCGTTACCTGTCTTAATCTTTTTTGGAACTCCCAGGGTAGCAAAAGCCATGTAGAAGTGTTTGGTGACATCTTTGGCTTTCTCTCCTGCATGCAGAGATGCGAAGACCACAAAGGAAAATGCATCTATAGATACGTGAATATATTTTAATTCCCAAAAAGTTGGGTAATGAGTAATGTCTGACTGCCATAAGTCAAGTGCATTCAGTCCCCTAGGATTGACACCTGTTGCCGCTGTTGGAAGAGCATGGGATTGGCAATTTGGACACGTGGCTACAATGGCATGGGCTTGTTGTTTTGACAGTTTGAACAGAGCTGGTGCATTTTGGTGGTAAAACATGTGGCTTAATTGTGCTTGTTTAAAAAGGTCAGGTAAAGTTGGTGAGGTAATCATGGTGGTGACTGTCATTGCCAATGCATCTGCCCTCTGGTACCCCTCAGTCAGAAAGCCAGGCATGTCAGTGTGTGATCTTACATGCAGAATATGATAGGGTTGCTGTTGATGAGAAATGAGCCAAATTAATTCTGAAAGCAAGGAAAACAGCTGTTTGTTTTGCACGTCTTTGAGCAGGGCATGCTCTGCTCGATCAGCTATCCCAGCAACATACGATGAATCAGTCACTAAGCTAAATGGTTGCTGAAATTTCCTGAAGGCCCTCACAACTGCAAAAAGTTCCACAATTTGTAGGGAACCTTCAATGGTTTGAACATTAGATTCCTACTTCTGGGTGTTCAGGTATAACGTTTTTGCCTGGGGTTTTGAGCTGATCTGATAAGCTCTCAACACCCAAACGTTATACCCCAGAATAGCTCAGCATTCATTGGGAGGCATAAAAGGAGCGGGAGGCTGATGTGACAGCGTCAGGAACAAAAAAGGTTTAATAAAAGGAAAAATAAGAAACACAAAGCTGAGCCAGGTGCAACAGGTTTGTGCTCCTGGTAAGACCACGTCACAAAAGCTATTTGGCTTCTTTGTTCTGTCCTTTTCTACTAAATGGCCCAGGCGGGACCTTTTGGCTTATGGCCAATTAGCTGTCCCCAAACTTGAGGTGAAGTCCCCAAGGTCCTATCAGTGACTTTTCTACCTGATCACTGGGAGAAACTTCTGGGCTCTTTCCTTTTTGGGGGACAGAGGAAAGTTCTGTCACTCTGTCCATAGCGGGCACATTCCTACACCTCACCCTTTATAGTCATTTAAAAGGAAAGAGGAGGAAGAAATGTGAATTGAAAATTCTCATTCTTGTTAGTAATTTGTAGTTATGCCAATAGCTTTTTAAATTTGGTCCTAATCTTCTATTTTAACTTTGGTGAAGTTTTTGCCCAGGCAAGCCTCAAATTTCTGGCTGTGTATGATTTGTACATAGAGGTAGGTTAACAACTTTTTTAACACAGTAACAATAACTACAGAACTTTTTCAGTGCAAAACTCTCTTGTAAACAATTTTAACTTGTGCAAACTTAGAAAACAGTCTTTGCTTCCAGCAGTCTCTCAGTTGTCTGTGCATTCTCCTTCTGGTGTTGTCTGCTGCTCTTGGATTGGCTGCACCCGCGGCTTGACATTCTTTGCAGGGATCCACCGAAGACCTGTGTTTGTAGAAACACATGCAAACCCCCATCCCCAAGTCACAAGAGGATAGGGTCCGGAAATCTGTCCTGTCTCTGGATCCTTGATGAAGACTGGTGGCCATTCCTTGAGCTTTGCTTGACTGGTGTTGGTGAAATGTCTGAATATTGGCGGTACCTGCTCCATAAAGGAATTATTTAAGAGGTTAAAAACATACATAGCTTTATTCAGCCTCTCTATTGTAGAAAGCACTTCTGTCCCTCCCTTTTGTCTTTCAAGAACCATTTTTAGTGACCTGTGTGCTCTTTCTACAACAGATTGACCTGTGGAAGAATGTGGAATACCTGTGTTATGTTTGATACCCCAAGTTCTGAAAAATTCCTGCAGTTTGTTAGAGATGTAGGCTGGTCCATTGTCCGTTTTGACTTCTTGAGGAACACCTATGGGTGTAAATGCTTGTAAGAAATGTTTGATCACCTCTCTGCTTTTTTCTCCTTGGTGTGCAGAAGCAAAAATTGCTCCTGAGAAGGTGTCTATTGATACATGTATGTGTTTGAATTGCCCAAATGACTGATATTGAGTGATGTCCGTTTGCCGTATCTGCAGGCTGTTTAAGCCTCAAGGGTTTACTCCTGTTGCATTTGCTGGTATGGCCAATTTCTGGCAATCTGGACATGACTGAACAATTGCTTTTGCCTGATTCTGAGAGATGTTAAACATTCCTACTAAAGCAGGTGCATTTTGATAATAAAAGGCATGGCTCATTCGGGCTTGTTCAATAACATTAGGGAGCGTGTGCTGGATTGGCATGGCTAGCAGATCAGCCACGGCATTGCCTTCTGCTAGGAAACCTGGAAGAGAAGAATGTGAGCAAATATGCATTACAAAATAAGGTTCCTGTCAAATGGAAAGAAGTAGGATTAGTTTTTTTGAGCAAACTGTATAACTGGTCATTTGAAACTTCCTTCAGCAGAGATCCTTCTGCTATCTCCACTATACCTGCAACATAAATTGAATTTGTTACTAAATTAAATGGAAATGTGAATTTTGAAAATACACATACAAGAGCTGCTAATTCTGCAATCTGTGCAGAACCAACTACTTCCTCAATATCTGACTCCCATTTTTTGGTGTCTGGATTTTGCCAAGCAATCACACATTTATTTAGACTTCCCAGAACCATCTGTAAAAAATCCTCTAAGGGTGCATGGCTTCTTAAAGGCTTATGAATCAATTTTAATGATGAACTTAATAGCTCATGCTTGGAACATTTGACTGAAATTTTCCCTGCAAAATTTTCTAAAGCAAATTGCATGACTTCTGAATATTGAATTAACCATTCCAAATAACTGGATTTGACAGGGAGAAAGATTTCTGCAAAATCTTTTCCTGCAAGGGAAAGTATTTGAGATCTAGCTTTGATAATCAATTGTGAAATGATTTTAGGGCAAGTTGTTATAGTTTTACCCAGCTGACAAGATAGGAAAACCCACTCTAAGATTATCAGGTGGTCCTTCTTCTCTAGATCCCACTGGAACATTAAACCGTGAAGCTGTGGATTTTCTCCTAAAACTGCAAACAAAAAAGACAAGTTAGGATTATACCGGTGAGCCTGGTGTGACTTGATGGGTCTCATCACTTTGTCTAAGGCATTTTGGGCTTCTTTGTTGAATTCTCGGGGTGAGTTTAAGGCTGTGTCTCATTTCAATAAATCTGCCAGGGGATCTAAGTCCTGATTTGTAATGCCTAGCAGTGGACGAAGCCAGTTCAGAGTCCCTACTAGCTGCTGCACTTCATTCAATGTCCTTGGATTTGTCCTTAGCTGGAGTGGCTGCGGAGTTACTGTTTGTTCTGTGATCCTGTATCCTAAACATTTCCAGGGAGGAAATGTCTGTATTTTTTCCTTTGCTACTGTTAGTCCTGCTTTCTCCACTGCTGAGATGACCTGATCTGTTGTCTTCTGCATTGATGCTTGGTCCTCTGCTGCTATTAAAATATCATCCATATAATCTAAGATGAGGGAATTTGGGTATTGTGCACAAACTGAGGAGAGTACTTTTGCTACACACCACTGGCATATACTAGGGGAGTTTCTCATTCCTTGTGGAAATACATGCCAATGATATCTTTTTAAAGGTGCTTTCTGATTTATAGATGGGATGGAAAAGGCAAATCTTGGTGCGTCATCTGGATGCAAAGGAATATTGAAAAAACAGTCTTTTAAATCAATAACAGTTAACTTCCAATCCTTTGGAATCATAACAGGAAAAGGTAAACCTGGTTGTAAAGATCCCATTTCTTGAATTACTTCATTAGCTTTCCTAAGATCCTGCAGCAACCTCCACTTCCCACTGTTTGGTTTGTTGATTACAAAAACTGGAGTGTTCCAGGGCCTTGTACTTGGAGTTAGGTGACCTTTGTTTAACTGCTCCTGTACCATCTGCTCTAATACAGCAAGCTTCTCTTCTGGTAAGGGCCATTGGCTGATCCAAACAGGTGTATTAGACATCCATGTGAGTTTTAAAGTGTTATGTCCATCAACAGCTTTTGTTAAAATCCGGTTTCTAGTCTCAGACCCCATTGTGAGAGAATGTCTCTTCCCCAAAGAACTATATCAGCTCCTACAATAAATGGTCTGGTGGTGGCAGCACGACCTTCAGGTAACTCGAAAGTGACTGAGTGCAAGCTTCAAAAGCTCTCACAGTGCCCACCGATACCTGCCAGTTGATCCAGCGTAGGCACAATGGTCCAGTCCTGTGGGCACTTCGATTTCGATATCAGAGTGACGTCTGCTCCAGTATCTATCAGGCCCACGAGGGTGATGGTTTTCCCAAGGTGCTTCAGGACACAGGTGAGATGAGGCCAGCAGTGGCTTATGACCCTCGTTCAAGCGATGAGAGATGTGTTGCTCTGTGGCTCTGGTAGGAGAAAAGCTTGTGCTATGGTTAGTGCTTTGGGTAAAAAGCATAGAGGGTCTGGGCATAAAGCTAACACAGTGATTTCCTGTGTACAAGTTACAGATAACACAGTAGGAATGACATAGAAACCTTCTGCGTGGGATCTGTTCACTCCCACTATTAAGAACCGACGTGGTTGTGGTTCAGGTCCCAGCTGTCCAGTGGATACTGTGTGAGCAATGGAATTGGTTAGCATCACTGGCTGGGCTGTAGACACCCAGCTGTAGACACCCTGGTACCTGGGGACATTGTGGTCAGAAGTCCTGCAACAATCCGGTGCAGTTCTGTGCTTGATGGCCTGTGGTGATTTCTGGCCTCTGATACAGTGGTTCTTGTTTCTTTGCACCCCACTGAGCAGTGCTCAGCTGCGAGTTTCCCGACAGATGCCATGGACAACCCTGTACTGGGCGAAAACTGTTAGTATGGAGACAGAGACCTCTGTAGCCACTGTTTCTTGGTGATCGTCTTCTGATCCGAGGACATCCCCTCTTAAAGTGACCTTCCTGGCCACACGAATAGCAAATATCTTTTGGGATGTGTTGCTTTTCAATTGCCCCTTTAAATGCTGTCAGAGCCTCTGCCAGGGTTTGTGTCTGCATTTCTACAGCCTTTTCCTGATGCTTTAGGGTGTTTTCCTGAGCTGTTGCGATGGCACTCGCTAGCACCTCTGCCTGCATTGCAGATGCATGCTCAGGTGTACCCAGGCGACTACAAGCATCCACCAGCTGTGTTAGGGTGGGTTTAGGATCCTGTGGCAATGCACGTAACACCTTTTTGCAGCTTGGATTTGCATTGGAAATAGCAATCCGTTCCAACAGCTCTTGTCTGGCATGGTCTATCAGGATTTGTTTATCTAATGCAATTTTTAAACGGTCTAGGAACTTGATGTAAGGCTCATCCATCCCCTGTTGTATTTCTGTAAAATCTAGTTCTGGTTTGCTGCCATCAGGGACCTGTAAAAGAGCAGTTTTTGCTGCTTCTTTGATATCCTGTCCAGTGTTCTGGCTTGTGCCTGTGGGTCAGTGTGGGCTCCTTCACCTGAGAGCTGATCTAGTGTTAAATTTGCAGTGGCTGGAGTTCCTGCGTAACCTCTTAAAAAGTCATTTAATAAACATTTCCATGCAAGCTCCTACAGAAAATATTCTGTTGGAGACAGCAAGGATGCATACAGCTGTTTTAAGTCATGGGGAGTAAATACATTAGCTGCAAAGGTTGCTTGTAATATACTCCTGAAATATGGTGATTCTCTCCCATGCAACCTAGATGCTTTACATATCTCTTTCAATTCTGCAAACTTTATCTGCTCCCATCGGGGTCTCGGGGCAGGTCCTGTAGTGTACTTTACTGGAAACACTTTCAGTTTTGTTGCGATATCCCAGTCCCCTTCCCGGACTACATCCTTTCTAATTTTCTGCCAGGCATCTGTGCCTTCTGATGTATGAAACTCTTCCTCGGATATCTGGCAACCACACTCCTTTTCATAGGAATCTTTTGTTGTTATCTCCGAAAGTATCTCCGGTACGGCCGCCACCATCTTGGAAGGGGTCACCTCCAGGGCATCACATCTGGTTCCCAAGCTTTGCAGGGAGGGGGCGTGCCGTCCCGGGGAGTGGGCGGGAAGCAGGGGCAGGGAGAATGCCCAAGCATGACCCACAAAAGGGGCGTGTCCCTCTGATGGGCAGGAGCTCAGTGATGAAGCACTCAGGGAATGCTGGGAACCCGAGGAGAATGGCAGGTCACGCCCACGAAGGGATGAGCTGCCCTCAGGGTCATGGCTCCCACCATGTGCTCCACGTGGTGCTTTTTTCTCAGGGGGGTAGAATTGGCTTGGTGTCGGCTTGGTTTTTTTTCTTGGATTTTACTGCCAAAATTCGCCGATTTTGTGCATCAGAGGCAATTTTTAAGAGGGAATCGCAAGTGTTTCTCCGCAGTTGGGTAGGTTGGAGAGGTATTTTTCAGAGAAACCTGGCCGGGGTTTCCCTGATATTTACTCTCCGGGGGTGGGGGTGGGGGGGTGGGGGGGTAGCTGGCCGGGCCACCTCCCTTTTCCTCCCCTTGGGTCTCTGGTTCTTGGGTCGGGTAGGGGAAGGTTTCTCCTTTCCTCCGAAACTTCTCTGTCTCATCCCCTCTTGCACCTGCTGCTGCTGGTTGCTGCAGTGTCTGCTGTCTGTGCTTTCTGCTCTGTCCCTTCTGCTCTCCTGCCTTTGGGCATTTCTCGCCTCCTTTTCACATTGATTAGCGACAAATTGTAACACCGTCCTGAATATTGGACGCAGCTTCAAGCTGAACTTCTCATTCTTTTCCATATTATATAATTTCAGTCCCACTGTGTCCCAGAATACTGGAGTGAGTCTTTGAGACTTGTCTACGTCTGGAAACTCCTGGAAAACCCATCTAATTAGCTTTTTAAGCTGTTTCTTCTCAAACTTTACATCTTGAATTTCTAGCTTATAGTTCAAATAAAAATAAATTTCCTGCTCAGCTAATGACAACTTTAATCCCATATTTCACTCACCGAGGTGGTTCTCAGCTGTCCCCTTGGTATATATGTCCCGGAGCCGATTTCGCAACACCGTGTCAGCTTAGCAGACTGGGCAGTCCTCCGAGGTTTGCCCTGCGATCTTCGGTCCCCATCTCCGGTTCCAGCCTCTTTCACTGGCTCGAGACTTTGATGTGAGTCTCCCTCAGAACTCACATCCCTTTCCTGGGTTTTCTTTAGGCACTCGAAAAAACCCAGGTGCAGGCCTGCTCTCCAAAAACGCAAATACCAAGGAAGTTGCCTAATTTTGACTGAGGGCAGTCAAAATATTCCCAGTCTGTTTTCTCAATAGGAGAAAAAACCCATCCGGGTCGCCACGTAGAACGTTTTTGCCTGGGGTTTTGAGCTGATCTGATAAACTCTCAACACCCAAACGTTATACCCCAGAATAGCTCAGCATTCATTGGGAGGCATAAAAGGAGCAGGAGGCTTGTGTGACAGCGTCAGGAACAAAAAAGGTTTAATAAAGGCAAAATAACAAACTCAAACCGATCCAGGTGCCACAGGCTTGTGCTCCTGGTAAAGACACCTCACAAAAGCGATTTGGCTTCTTTGTTCTGTCCTTTTCTACTAAATGGCCCAGGCGGGACCTTTTGGCTTATGGCCAATTAGCTGTCCCCAAACTTGAGGTGAAGTCCCCAAGGTCCTATCAGTGACTTTTCTACCTGATCACTGGGAGAAACTTCTGGGCTCTTTCCTTTTTGGGGGACAGAGGAAAGTTCTGTCACTCTGTCCATAGCGGGCACATTCCTACATTCAGGTCTTTCCAGGTAAATACTGATTTGTGGGTCCTGCCAGACCCATCAGTGAACACTGTGACAGCGCCCTTGATAGGAAGATGACTTTTGAAAGTTTTTGGAACTAGATGAAATGAATATTTGAATAATTTGTGCTTTGGGTAGTGAATTGAGACCTTCCCGGGATAGCTATCTAAAGCAATTTGGATACTTTAATTTGTTTGTAACAAGAATTCCAATTGATCTGACTTTAAAGGCAGGTAAATGCATGAGGGATCACAGTCTGCGAGGGTCCAGAGGCGATGGCGGCTTTTGACAATTAATTTTGCAAGCAATTCTGGAGGTGTGGACACTGTTTTTACAGGCTGATTTGGAAGAAACAACCACTCGAGTATGATGAGTGGATCTTTCTCTGTCGCATCCCACTGAAACAGAAGCCCATGGAAGTGTGGACACTCACCCAGGATGACAAATTCAATTGGAAGGTTTTTTCTGACCCGATAAGCCTGTCATGTCTTCATTGCCACTGCTACTTTTTGCAATGCTTCCTCTGCCTCTGGTGTCAGAGTCCGTGGAGCTGCGGGATCGGTGTCTTTCTTCAACAAGGAGAACAGTGGAGCCAGCTCCCACATTGTCAAGCCAAGCAAAGGGCGGATCCAAGTGATGATCCCACAAATGCATTGAATGTCCTCTAGATTCTGTGGGATGTTCATTAATAGAGAAAGGTCTGTGGTGTTATAGTTCTCACAGTGATGAGATACCCAAGGTATCTCCATGGTGCTGACATTTGTATCTTGTCCTGAGCAATCATAAAACCTGCCTTCTCAATGGTGGTAACAGTCTTTTCAAGGGTGGCATTAAGGTAACTTTTGGTGCCAGCACAGATAAGTATGTCATCCATGTAATGGAGTATGATTGCTTCAGGAAACTGCTTCCTGATGGGTGATAAAATCTGAGCAACATACATTTGGCATAACACAGGGAAATTTTTTAATCCTTGGGGAAGTGTGGTCCAGTGATACCTTTTAAATGGCTCACTTCTATTTAGAGATGGTACTGAGAATGGGAATCTGGGGGCATCTCCTGGGTAGAGTGGGATGTTAAAGGAGCAGTCCTTGATATCAAGGACAGCATGCTGCCAATCTTGGAGAAGCATAGAAGGGGAGGGGAGGCCAGGCTGTAGGGGGCCCATATCCTCCAAAACATCATTCATTTTTTGAAGGTCTTGGAGCAGATGCCAACTGCTTTTGCCATGCTTTCAGATGACAAAGACTGGAGTGTTCCATGGGCTGGTTGATGGAACTAATTGCCCAAGTTGGACCTGCTCCTCGACTAATTCGATGAGCGCATTTAATTTGTCTGATGGGAGGGCCACTGGTCTACCCACACCGCAACATCGGTTCTCCAGTTCAATGGTGGGGAAGTGCACTCCGCAGTGGCCCATACTAAAAATCCCACTTGGGATTAGGGATATCAAGGCAGGCACCCCACTGGGATAAAACATCCCTGCCTAGTAAAGCGATATTGGATGATACAACAAATGGTCGTATGGTGGCGACTTGCCCCTCAGGCCCTTCTACGCTTACCAGATGACAACTTTTCATGGAATTGACAGCTCCACCAATACCGGAGATTGTGCCACAAGGGGGCACCAGCACCCAGTTGTGAGGCCACTTTGCTCTGGGGAGGATAGTAACATCTGCTCCTGTGTCAGCCATGAGACGAAGTTCAATGGATTTCCCATGCTGTGAAATACAAGAATCAATCAGGGGTTTATCTTTACGAATCTGGTGACATGAAAATATAGCAAAATTTGAATCAGGGTCAACCTCTGGATCCTGGCCGGGTAGAATCAGCATTTGTGCAAAAGGTGAGGATTTGAACAGGGTAAATGGTGGACTACAACAAATAACTGACACAGTAATTTCATTACCTGGATTTACAGTCACAACTTCTGGTAATATACTTATCTAATCTGGAGTGTGTTCACTGTCTCCAAACAGCAGGACTGTAGTTGGTCAATTGTGGAAAGGGGGCTCAAGGTACCCAGCTGGAACTCAAACCAAATCTCCATTGGGGAAAAGCAGATGGACAAAACTTACTAACACCCATCAGAGGCTTTGGGAAAAGTTCCAGGTTCTGTGGAACAGCCAGAGTCCATCCTCATGTCTGCGGTCCTCTGCAAGGCGCCTGTTGGGGTGGGGAACTCCTGGACGGCTGGCAGCTAAGGTGGGGTCTGCAGACAACGCCAGTAATTTGCTGTTGTACCACGTCTTGGCCCCGCGCTGCTTCAACTGTTTCCCTGGATCGGCTGATAATATTGCTGGTGAAAGTTGTATGTGGGCCGATAGGGCTGCTGGAAATGAGGAGGCCTAGGAGGTGGAACATAGTTAGTAAATTGCCCAACAGGAAGATGAGGACAGTGTTTTTGAAAATGTCCAAGCTGGCCACAGAAAAAGCAACAGACATTGCTAAGGTTTGTCATGGCTTCCCCCACTCCCTTGCTCACTGCAAAGGCAAGGGTAGTCTCTAGGGATGATGCTTTTGCGCATGCATTAACCATTTGGGCTATGGTTGGCTCAGGATCCTGGGGTAGTGCTCTTAAAATCATTTTTGTTTCTGCATTAGCATTTGTCATTGCCACTTTGGATAGCAATTCGTCTCTGGCTTGTTCATTGTCAATTTGTTGCTCAATAGCTTCACGTAATCGATCTACAAAATTTATGAATGTTTCATCCACTGCCTGCACAATGGCAGAAAAATTCTGCAAAGCGGTGCTCCCATGTGGGATTCTCAGCAACGCAGATTTAGCAGACTGTCATGGTTTGGCGCTGGCCCAATGCCAGTGCCCCCATGAAAACATATTTTCCCTGGTATCGACTGTGAGATGCGATCAGAAACAGAGCAAAGCAGGCCTCCACTTGTGAACAAAGGAAAAAAACTTTATTATCTTACACCTACAGTAAAAATGAACACACAGAGCAAAATGGAAACCTCTCAAACATTTCTCCTCCCCCCACTCAATTTCCCACAGCATAAAACAAAACCTTAGATCTTTATCCAGTCCATCACCCTTCAAATAATCAACTCTTAGTCCATCTCCACCCTTCCGACAATCACCTCTCATTTCATCAAGGAGAGAGGAGTCCCTCTTGCGCCACAGGCTTCCCCTGGAAACACAGCCGAGTCCAGTTGTGTTTCCACGTCACTCAGCACCACCTTCGTGACTTCTTCCTTCCATGTCCAGTGCTCTCACCACTGCACATGGACCAGAGCTGCTTTTACGGTTCCCTTTTCAAGGATGCTTTGCCCAGTTCCAGGAGAAAATGACAGTCTCTCACCTTTTCGGGACACTAGTCCCCCCCAATATTTCACCCCCTGGGGCCGAGGGGTCTCGAGAGCACCATCACCTCATCACCTGTCGTCTCCGCTCACATCGCTCCTTTGGCACCAAGCCACCGCCTCCCCCTAAAATGTAGTCTCTGTATTACAGGAAAGGTTCTGTCCATGGCCATACAAGAAAAGTCCAGCCAAAAGCCACTCCATCATCTCCTCCCACCTAAAATTCTTCTCAACTTCTCTCGGTCCTTCTTCACCTTCACAGCTTGCACCACACTTGCGCATTTCCTCTTACTTTACCCTGTCTCTCTTCTCCTTCAACTCCCGGAGGATCAGCATTTGCAAGGTTTCCATCATCCCACAGAAGGGTTAAAATCAAAGTCTCTACTCGTCCAGAACTCCCACACTGGCCCTGCCGGGCACTCTTCTCGCCGCCCCCCCTTTCTCCTTCTCGGCCAGGCCAGTGCTATCAAATTTCAAGGTACCACTGGCACCTCTCTCTCTCTCTCTCCCTCCTGGGAAAGGGGGGCTGCCCGATGCCTCTCAGAGTTCTTCCACCCTTCCATAATCTGTGGGGGACTCACTCTTGTCCTGCAGGGGCCAGGGGCCTTCACCTCCCTTCTCTGCCCAAGGCTCCGGCCTACCTCCCTCCGGCCTCGTGGCTTCTCCTCCCCCACCCAGCCCGCAGCTGGGCAGGGGAGGTCTGACCTCTCCATCCACCGGAACCAAGAGAGAGTTCTCCTGGGAGTTCCTTGCTTTTAACCCCTGTGTTCTCAGAGGCGTATCCACATCCTCAATGGCCAAACCAGGTGCCAATATTCACATCTGAGCACCTATTGGTTTGACCACCACCACCTCCCAAAAACTCACTTCCTCTCAAACCACGACACAGATGCTTTTGTGTCATTTAAGATTTCAGTAGGGAGTTCTGCTTGTATTTCAGGCTTAGAATATTCCCCCTCCCCCGCCAATGCCTCTACAATTTCACTATCTTCGAAAATGCCTCCTAGGTCGTCGTGTTTTTTAACCAAAGGTTTGAGTAATTTTTTCCATTGAACCTCCCACAGCATGAATTCAGTGGAAGAAAGCAAGGTAGCTACTAAGTGTTTTAAATCATATGGGGTCAGCATATGTCCTCCAAATGTTAATTCGAGCACATTCTTAAAATAAGGTGATTGTCTCCCATAATCTTTTGCAGCTCGTCTCAGCTCTTTTAACTCTGTGTATGGAATAGATTCCCACTTTGCTTGGTTATTGGCATCATAGATGACTGGTGCTGCTAACAAGTCTAAATATCTCACTAACTCCAAGTCTCCATCTCTTACTGCCTCTTCCCAGATCCTGGCCCAGTTCTCACGTGGCTGGAGGTTATTACCAGGGCTACTTCCGTCCCCATCCCCACCAGAGGATGAAGCAGAGCGAGCCAGCGCGTAGAGTTTTTCTTTAACTGTCTTGGGCTGGCGGCTGGAATTTTTGCCGACCAAGATGGCCGACTTCTGGTCACAAGTACCATGGGAAAGGGAGGGGGTATGAGGGGACGAAGGGGTGGATTCTGGTGACGCGCGATCTGTCCTTTCCCCCAAGGCGTGGCCTGATGACGAACGGCTAGATCCACCCTGTGGGACTTGACTATCCGAAGAAACCAAGCTGCCCTCCGAAGGCTTTCCCAGTCACACGGCAAAGAGGGGAGGGGCAGAAGGGGCAAGTCCCAAACCTGACGTGGGGGAGGAGCATGTAGCTGGAAAAGCCTCAGAGGTGGAGGCTGGAACTGAGGACAAAATCTGAAAAGACAAACCACCATTTTGGACCCTTAAATCAAGGGGCCCGACTGTGTGGTCGCCGACATTTTGTGACCCCAAATCGGGACTGCTAATAACATTACAACAGGAATCCAAACAGGAAACAGGGGATTTACGAGCAAGGGAAAGGGCAGAATCTGAACTGAGGTGGCCAGTCTCAGCTGGATGAGGGGATTGGGCCAGGCGGGAGCAAGCAGGGAGCGGGTGGCAACCCTGTGCTGTGTTAGTGCAAGATCTGGGTTCCGTCTGGTCCGTAGGGAATGAGGGAGTAGGATCGGAAGGGGAAGAACACAGGGAAGGCGAACTGGGGTTCTTAACTATTTCGTTCTTTTTTACAAACTCATATATCACATCGAAAACCTGGTAAAACGTTGCCACTCCAAAGTCCCTCGACACTTGCAATTGGTAAATGCAACGCCCCACCTTTCCCCAAAATGCGACTGGTAACACATCATCTTTACCAGCATTCCGGGAATGCATAAACAACAACTTAACAAAGGCCTTCAGCTGTCTCTTCTCAACAAAAATATTTTCTAACAAAAGGGAAGCTTTGATTTGGGAATAAAACTCCTTCTCAGTGGGAGAAAGCTTGTTCACCATTTTTTTCTCACCACTTAAATCGCTCTTTCCTGAGGTAAAACACGAAACAGAAAGTAAAAAACACACGTGCAGCACTCACAACCCCACCCCCCCCCACCCCCACCCCCCCCGCCCCAGGATAACATGCATCAGCAGCCCACTGCGAACTCACCACACTGAACAAAAGAACACCCTGCCCACAGAAAGTCTTTAGAAAAGGTGGTGAAGCACAGCGAGCCATCAGATTGTGGAAGACTTGCTCTCTGAAGTTGCCGTGGAAACTCACAAATGTCTGGTCTTTGCTGCAGCCTCGGGGAGATGGCTTCCTTTTAACAAAAACTTCATTCCCCAAGGAGTTGGCTTGGAACGGCGCTTATTTCCCAAAATTGCTGCTCACAGAAATGTCGGTTTTTCAGGAGACACTCTCCGGGACAGAGGAGACAGAGCCTAAAGTCCCTTTTCGGGCGCCAACTGCCGAAGTCGGAAGTCCACCTGCTCGACCCCCACTAGGTGTTTCTCTTCACCAGAAAGAAGGAGGGTCACTCAAGTCCTGGATAATTCCAACTGATTCATTGCAAGGCCCAAAGGTAGTAGGAAAAACGGAGGATAAATTGAGGAATGGGTGGTAAATCAGAGGGACAAAGGAACGGGGTTACAATCAGGCTGAAGGACTCCAGGCGAGTACCTTGTCCTAGGGAAAAGTTACAGTTTTTGTGCACAGCAACGAATAGGAGGGGTTGGGCACAAAGGGACCCAATTTGGAAAGTTCGTGGGGAGGACAAAAGGCGGCATCGAGGGGGATGGGAGGGGAAAAGTTCTTTACAGGAGTAACTAATGAAAGATACTAGGGGGACAGGCTGATCTGCGCACGAAATAGAGTGCGCATTTGAAGCGCATTTGAATCATGGGAAAAGAATGCATTTTCCCTGACTTTAGACAACGGTACTTTCCCAGGGCATTCCTGAGCTAGTTTTTTCACTCCCAACCCCCACACCTAAGGATACTGGAGGTGATAGAAGAAGCACTTCAATGTTGCTGATTGATTCTCATTGCTATAGCTTGCATGAGATGCTGCAGGAGGATTTCAGGGTCATGATGAAAGAAGGGCTTCTTTTAGCTCACCTCCTTTCTCCCATTGCTGTGGAGCTGTTTAAGAGACTGGACCTCGTATCTCAGTATATAACTTACCACCAAAGTCATCCCCATTTTTGATACCCTCGTGGACTGAACTGGGCTCCAAACAGGAAGATTTCATCTTACACTAGATATAATCATGTACTTAACGGTCACCAACCTAACAAAAAGACCCTCCTGATCTGCAACATTTTACTGAGTCATTCTGCTTAAAATATATTTTTATATCTATGCATTTATTATATATATATGTATATGTATATAAAATTATATATATTATTTTATATAATGTAAAATTTACATTATCTATATTATGAATATATTTTATATATTTATTTATATTTATGTCTGGAAAGACAGTCTTTTCCTTCTCAACATACAGGCATCTGCAGACTTTAATTCCTCACATTTAGAAATATGCTGAGAAGTACAGGTTCCATACTTAACCTTTTTGACAAGGATTCCCTAACTTTTATTTTTGCTAGAGCGAGCTGGGTTGCCATGCTTCCTCTATCTGTGCAGTAACAGAATTATTGCAGATACACAATCAGTCCAGGAATTCCCAGGAAAACATTGCACATTTGTGTTGCTGGGCCTCGTCTCAGGATGCCTGTGAGTTACTGCTCCAACCTTCTAATATTCAACATGATAATTCCTTCCCTTTACATTTGCCCATAAGATATGATACAGTGAACCATTTCCTTCCCATCTGTGGCAACTGGCTGTCCAAGTTCTTCAGGAGTGTCTCCAAATCCATTTTCACTAACATTTGTATTACTCCTATCTCATTCACAGGAGAGATTGACACTATGAGGTTGCAATCTCATTCAACAACTCACATCTTTCTCATGAAGTCTTGCCCAAAGAACATTTCAGGGCCTGTGTTGGCACAGATGTTGTGGTGTTGCACCTCAAGAGGAGTGGGTGTCATTTGCCCCTTATGTCTGAAAATGCAAAGAGACTGGGGAACTGAGTATGGCCAGTCACAAACTTAAAATAAAACCAAAACAACAAGGTTTGAAAAGATAATACTATTTAAAGAAAATGCAGGGCCAGGGAGTCTTTCTTCTATCTTTTGTTTTTATCAAACTTTGTGGTTGATGTTGGAATCTTTTAAAATTACTTTAACAATCAAAAGAGCCAGAAATCTACCCTTTTGTAGCATCATATATCCGTTTCTACCTCTCTTATTTTTTAATTTGGATTTTGACTCTTGAAATCCTTGCATAGTCGTTGCTTGCCAGCATCCAAGTGCTTGCAATAACAGAAAAACTCCCAAGTTTGTGGGTTTTTTAGTAACTGGCAATGCGGTTCTCTAGAGAGAAGAGTTAGCCCGGTGCAGAAAACTTGGATCTCACATAAAACAATCCTATTTCTTCTTTAAATTTGATCAAAAGCTCTAATATTTTTGTATGTCTTTATTAGCAAAGTGTAATGTTTCCTTTAAAGCTTTTAATATTTTCAGGCTTTCTTCCATTTAAAATTATATTTCTGTGCTGTTTCAGTTAAATGCAACACCAATTTGTTTGAAGTTGAGTCACTTTTGCCGGCAATTCTAGCTCTGAATTTCACCAGCACCAGTTAGGGCTGTCCATCAGCAGCATATTACTTAAATCTGTACAAAAGATATCAAGATTTTCATCATTAATCTGGTCTTTCTAGAATATACTTTCACTTTTTGATTCTCTTCTTTTCACAACAGTTTATTTTACTCTTCACTGTGCTGATATGGTTGCAGCTCAGCTCAGCTCAGTTTGTGTTGGTGGGACGACAACAAAAGATCAGACAAAATCAAGCTGCTCTCCAGTTTCTTTATCTGGAAGATATTGATATCTGTTGATATCTGTTGATATCAACAATTTCATACCCCAAGTCACAATTTTAAGAACAGGCAAAGTACAAATTCTTGAAACAAATTAATTTATTTGCTAAGGAAATTACCATTTCTTACCAAATCTCATTTGCATCTATTTTTGAAACAGTATTTGCTTGAAGCTATTCCTTTTGGATATCAGCTTCCAGGCATTGTCTTCACAGGTCCCAGGTTGTTACATTATAGTCTCACCTCAAGGTTCTGTTGACATCTGAGGCTCCCCTGTAGACAGCAATAGGCAGAAATATATTACAGCTAAACATTAAATTGGTCTCTGACAGTGATGTATGGACATACTATTTTCTTTAGACTGGATACAAAGCCACTCTAATTCCTCTCTTTCACCTTCAAAAGGCCAAAAGAAAGGGTGCTTTTATTTATTTTCCTCATCATAAATGTGATCTGTTCTCCTCAAGCATGTAAATGTATCAGTAAAAAGCTGCAGCATTTCGGGAGCCCAACATCTAAAGTTTTTCTAGTTGCCACTGGTCAATGAGGTTGGAGGGAGAAATCAGTGTAAACCAAAGAATGATTCAACCTGGCATAGTGACTAAATCAATTCAGACCTAATAACAAATAAGAATGCAAGCAGAGAAGAGAACTACAAGATAGACAAGAAACAGAATTTGGAGCAGGTGCAAGTCATGAAAGATTGTTTCAAACTGGGCTGTGCATGCAAGAAGAAAAGCTAAAAGACAAAACTAAATCCTGACTAAAATGCAATACATTCAAAAGAATTTGAAGAGCAGTATCTTAACTATGAAATAGAGAGGAAATGTATGGAAGTAAGTGAAGTAGAAGATTCATAGTTCCTGATAAAGCAAAATAGATACAGACTTAAGTATGCTCTTAATTCCCACAGAAACTAAAGCCATCATCAAAATTTTACCAGTGCTTAAGTGCTTAATTAATCATATAGTAATCATCGGCTCCTCTTTCAGTTTTCACTGAGCCACAGGATTCACTGTAGCCTGAGAATTTGAATTGCTCAATGCTTTGAAATAGTGCTTTTGTTTAAATGTATAAAACCCACAGTAACAAGATACAATTAGTCTTTCATATTCTTTTAACCGTTCTTGCTTGAAGGATCTTAGTAGTACTGGCCATTGATCCAATAAACATGAACTTGTTTGAGAGTAGAAGACAGTGAGAGATTCTCTCTAATATTCTCCTTCTCTATTAACAGCGTTTAAATAAGAAAAAATAGCTTTTTTTCTTATCACCAGCATCCCTGAATTGTTTCATATATGCAGTGCAGTAAAAATGTAAATAAAAAATTATTCTTGCAATTTATGCTACTGTTTTCCCCAGATAATGACTTTCAGCACAGTAAAATTAAGATGTTTCTTACTAAAATAATCCAGAATTAAATGTTAAGTATTTATTCTCTTTCAAAAACACAAACCACTCAGCAACCAAATAACTCTAGAGTGCCAAATAAATGTGTTTTATGTACAGTCATAAGGCTCCTATCTGAAGTGAATTAATAATGAACCTCAGGTAAATACATAATAGTGGTTTTATAATTGTGTTTCTGAGGATGAGACAAATTACATACATTGATGTGAGTAATATATAATCAATACCCATTTTCCTTTCTAAAAGGATGAATTTAAACCCATTCCGCAACTAAGACTTAGTTGTTATTCTAAAAAAATAATCAGCATAATAGGCAATAAAAACTGGAGCAAAGAAAAAATAAGAGCAAAGAGAGAAGTAGAATGATTTTTACGGAAAGCTATAACAAAAAATAGAAATCGCAAATGAGATGAAAAAAAAAAATTGCCAAAAGCAAAAAAAGCAAGGTTCTAGAAAATCTAGACCTGGACGTATAGAACTTTCACCCACAGCACATCACTTTGTGCCTTAGAATCATACAGTCATAACAGGTCAGAAGGGACCTTCAGATGTTATCTGGTTCAACTCCTTGCTCAAACAGCCCTCATCAGATCAAGCTGATCAGGGCCAAGGGAGTCCTGAACATCTCTAAATATGGAGATTCTACAACATCTTTGAGCAACCCAGTCCAGGGTTTGACCATCCTCATGGTATAGTTTTTCCCTTTTACCTAGAATATGTAATTTACTGTGCTGCAATTTGTGTCTGTTGGCCCTTGTGACATCATGGTGCACCTATGAGAGAGGCTGGTTCTATTTTCCAGTCCTGTCCTGCAGTCAGGTAGTTGTAAGAAGCAAGAAGGTCTCCTTTTCTCCAAGCTGAAAATACACAGCTCTATCAGCCTCTTCACATACATCATGTTCTCCAGCCCCTGACTGTTATGGAGGCCTTTTGATTGACTCTGTTCCATGTGTCAGTATTGCTCTTGTACTGGAGAGAGCCTCAAACCTTTGACAGTACTGAGATGAGGTGTTATGAAAGATCATTCCCCTGGCCCTCTTGTTAATACAGCTCAAGACACTGTTGGCCCCTTTGGCTGCAATGGCACAGTGCTGACACACATTCAAACTGTCCTCTAGGACACCAAGGTCCTCTTCTGCTTCCAAATAGCTCCCAGCCTATTGCATGGGGCTATTGGTTCCCAGATGCAAGACCTTGGAATTGTTCTGGTGGAGATCTCTCTGAATAGCAGCCCTGCCCTCCAGCTGAATTCAGCTTTCGAAATGCAACAAAAGAATGTAAAATCTAGAGAGCTGTGGTGGGAAAGAAGCCCAGCACTCAGAAGTTTCTCAGGGGAAATAAGAGAACCAGATGGAGATGATAGTTTCAGTCATCTCAAGAAGTTACTCACAATGGGAAGGAAACATTACAGAAATGCTTAGTTGGCTAAACATTCTTCTATCAGCACTAAGGAGTTAGCTTGGTCTTCTGTCTTACCATATTAAAAAACAGTATTTGTGCTGATTTCGTAAACGATATTGGCAATTTGCCTTATGAGATTGGTATCATATGTTATTATATTTGTGTTTGCTTCCCACAAGATTTCAATTTTGTATCCGTTTTGATTTGATGACAGTGACAGTTCTAACTCACAAACTAAAATCGAGTGCTTCTTACACAATTTTTTGCCCCAGAGGAGCTGCCTGGGAACTCTCACAGACCAAAATATGCAGTACTCTGCAGCTGGTGTACCTAAATTCATTTTGTGCTGAAATCTTCTCAGAAGGAAGATTCTGAAAGATGTAGTTACCATCTGGATTTATCTAATTCTTCAGATTGCTCTCTTACATGAAAACCATGTATTAAGACAAGTCTTTCAAAAAGTTGCATTGGTAATCCTTGGGCTCTGTAGATTCTATAAATCTTTGAGTCTTTTAAGGTGTATAACCTTTAATAGTTTGTCATTGCTTCTGTCAGGATGGTGGTGCTCCCTTTGCAAAATATGTAAGCTAGGGTCCACAAAAACCATTTGTGGTCAGGAAATGTAGCTTTGGGATAAACTTCTAAGAATGATTAGGCAAATTTGGCCTAAATTTAGAATAGGTAAATCAAGTTCACAAA
This sequence comes from Motacilla alba alba, assembly GCF_015832195.1. Lineage (NCBI taxonomy): Eukaryota > Metazoa > Chordata > Aves > Passeriformes > Motacillidae > Motacilla > Motacilla alba. The sequence goes on along the minus strand of NC_052016.1, from coordinate 29,704,329 downwards.
ATACCTTGACAACAGAGCATAACACTGGAGGAAACGTCTGTCAGATCCACCAGAAACTGTTACTGAATTACATGTAGGATGTTCAGATGCTCCTCTTAATGCATGGTACCATTAAGGCATAAATTAGTTAAGGAGTGGTTTTTCCAGTACATAGCAAATAACACCAATGACTGGTGATCTTAGGAATGTGGTCCCTGTAGTGCAGAAGGGACATTATTGTAGTGATATAACTGCTTCACGTGACCTATGGCATGAACTTCGGTGTCTGGTGAATGGTAGACAAAGCGACATATGTAAATTATTTTTGATTCACCTTTCATTATATGTTGCGGGATGTCTTGGTGGCTATTACATCTTATAAGATGACTAAAAAGATTCATCCGTAATACACTTCCTTGACTTTGCTTTCATTGGAGTCTCTTCCCATGTCATTAAAAGGTTTCAAAAGGGAAAAAATATGAAATGTTCTAAAATGTTCATATTCATCATTCCCTAATTATGTGAGAAGCCACCTTCTAGTAGCTGTGGCACAAGTATGGGCCAAACAAAAAACGTGTAACAAAATTTTGCTGTCTGTAGTCTGAACATCCAAATCTATTCTGGAATCTTCTGTGATTTGGCACAAGTGGTGTGGATGATATGCTCAAGGAAGGAAAGGTAATGCTCTCCATGTTTCTTTCTTATAATAGCCCTTATACGAAGCCCTAAATAAGCTATAGGCATAGACTTGGACATAGTTCAGTTTTCTTAATAAAACATCTTAATAAGGAATAGTAATGTTAAAAGAATTACTAAATATAATCTAAATACTTCTGCAAGCAGCTCTGTGGACTGGGTAAGACAAGCTCCTGAGATGGTTTTCCTGCCATTTTGGTGGGGCCAGCACTGACACTCCTGGCCAGGAACCAGTATCTGTTAAGTAGAGCTGTTTGGGAGAAGTGGAGAACAATTTCTTCCTAAAGAAAAGTTTTACAGTGCAACTGCTGGAAAACTCTCCAATTGTGAAATACAAAGCTGTGTTTCATGTCAGGTACATACAGGCAGCGTGTATACTTGTGATTGTGATATGTGTGGAAACTGATCATGGGACAGTTATAAAGACGAATTCTAATAAATAACTGAGGGAGTAAAGCATGGAAGAAGGCCTTTGAACCTATCCTTTGTTTGCAATTAACCTTTATAGCATTTGAATTAAAGCTTTAAGGATGTTGCTGTTTGACAGGAACTTTCTGCTTGTAGCCAAGCCTTAAAGAGCTTTGCAATAATAACCTTTTGAAGTATAATTTTAGAATATTGCTTGTAGTAAGGAGCTTTGAAACTATAGCTTTAGAATATATAAAAAGGAAACATGCTTATCTCGACACCTTAACAAAACAGTAAAAAGCAGCTTGAGAAAGGAAGATGAACATCAACTCAAGGATTGATAGTTTCAACCAAGGGAAGCTGGACATCACTGTTATGAGATTTATAGTCTTTGAAATTAAAAGGTGGACCCACATCTGGAGTCTGGACTGCACCAGATGGGAGACTTCTTTCTTCTTTCGGAAGTCGGACCCCACCATCTGGGGATAATCCTTTCTGGGGTACATCCTGAGAAAAACTAAATCACAATGGTGTATAGAATTGTAACATAAAAATTTGGAATAGAAACTGCTGAGAAAGCTTATGAGTACCCCTATAAATACCTGTAAGCCTCAACAATCGTCGTGCAGCTGGAAGGAAAACTTTCCCCACTGTACCCAGCGCCGTTTTGCTCATACTTTACCATATTAATTAATAAACTGATTGCTGCTTGAATATTGGCCTAATCAAGCTTCTTATTTATAACACAATCACACATGGTGGGTGTGGGTGTGCGTGTGAGCGTGTGAGCGTGCATTCAGAAGTTGGAGGACAAGGGCTAAAGCTGTAATGGCTTGGGACCTCATAGCCAAGCTCTCCCACATCTAGAGCTGAATTCACATTTGCATGTGGAGCACTATGACACCAGATTACCCTTTCTATTAACAACAACAATACTCGTGTTTCCAAGGGCTTTTGCTTTAGTTTTTCCCAGAAATTTTGTCCAAATCTCTACTTTGAGAGGGGAAAAAAAGCTAAAAAATGTGAAATATTCGTAGCCAGCTCGCAGAGGAGGTCGGAGGTGGAACAGAGTGGGAATTTAGGCGCTGGGTCCCAGGGACTCGGACTGGGGCCGTGAGCCCCGTGCAGGGGGCCCGGGAGGGCGCGGCTCGGGGCGGGAACGGAGGGGGCCCCACGCTCGGCAGGGCCGCGCCGGAGCCGCCGCCGACCGGGGCTCGGCGGCGCCGGGGCAGGAAGCGGAGCGGCCCCGCGCGCCCCCGGAAGCGGTTGGGCGGCCGCGGGGGACGGTCGGGCTGGCGGGCGCGCAGCGCTCAGACGCGGCCCGGCGCGGCCGCCCGGCAGCCCGCGATGCCCTGGGACCAGCGGGCGCGCCGGCTACGCCGCGGAGCATGTTGAGCCCGGGTCGGCCGCTCCCCGCGGGGACTCAGCGGGCGGCCTCGCTGCTCCGCCCCAACCTCCTCCTTCTCCTGCTGCTGCTGCTGCGGGGCACCGAGGCGCAGAAAGGTGGGTGCGAGAGCGGCGGCGGGCGAGCCCCGCAGACGCGGTGTCCGGGGGAGGGAAACCAACCCTCCGGGGCTGCTGCTGGGAGAGGGCGCTCTTCGGCATATGGCCCTTCTCGCCGAACCTGTCCCCTGCCTGGCCCTCAAAGGGCGAGAGAAGAGTCCTGTTTTGAAAAAAAGAAAGCAAAACCAAACCCAAAAACTAATCAAGAAACATTTTTTTCCCACCCGCTCCCGCACTCCCGCGGGCAGCTGGCGGCGGGAGGGCTTCATCCGGGCGGGGCGCGACCGCGGCTCGGCGGGGAGCCGCGGCTATGGAGGCAGCTCGGGGCGCTGGGGCTCTCTGGGGTTCGGCATGCCCGGCCCGCGGGTGACCGCCTCTTGCAGGCTGTGAAGTGTTCGGTGTGAGCCAGGAGGCGGATGAAGGGGAGTTTCTGCTTGCTGTGAAAATAAACTTACACTGGCCCGAGAGTATGCAAAGTATATATAGGGGTGAAAGTCCGGAAGGTGTGACAGACAGAGTAGTAGGCGTTGTTGGGTTTTGGTGTTTTGGTTTGGTTTTGGGGTTTGTTTTTTGTTTTGTTGTGGGTTTTTTTTTGGTTGGTTTGTTTGTTTTTGTGGGGGTTTTTTGTTGTTGTTTGTTTGTTGGTTTGGTTTGGTTGTTGTTTTGGGGGGGGTTGGGTTTTTTTTTTGTTTGGGTTGGGTTTTTTTATTTAGAGAAATCGACGAGATTTCTCCTCCTCGGGTGGAAATAATGAGCAGGCTTTAGCACTGTGAAAATTACAAGGCACAATTTGGTCACTTTGTGGCAGAAGATCAGAGGGTGCCACTGTCACTGTCACTTTGATCATGTGCTGGGGACAAAGTGGTGAGAGTGAATGTTTTTGACAGCTTCTTGAAACTCACTTCTGGGTTTGGGAAGATTAATTTTGTGGTTTTCAATTCCACTTGCTTTTTGCACTGGTCTTGCATAGTGTCAGAAACTAATCTCCTCAGAAACTGTTTTAAGTTGTCATGTAACTTTTTCTTTCTATCTCAGCGATGGAAATATGGTTGAATTTCAGAAATGCTGCATTTAAATGGACAAAGGAAATAGGAACTATATGCACTTTACTGTTTATGCATCTAAATTAAACATTTAATTAATTAAAATTATTTAATTGAATGGGAGAAGCTCAGTGTTGCATCCATAGAGCAAGGTAGTTGTGTGGACCTTTTCTTCTTATTTCCAGCTAATTGCATTTATGTTCTTATACACCTACAAAACAAATGCTAATAAGCATTTGACACAGCTGGGTTTGTTTTCTTGTAATTTATAATGGAACTGGAGAAGACCCATTTGCTTTTGACAGGAAATTGGGCTGATTTAATAGCCTGTCTTTTGAAGGTAGGTGCTGGATGAGACAGGTAGCAGCAAGGTGTTAGTTCATGCTGTAGGAGCATCACACCTGACACTGGTGTGACCTTTTGGTGAGCAGACTGAGTTTGTTATTTTAGGAGAAGTCTGAAATAACTGTGGGGGTAGGGAAGAATCATAATTTACCTGCAGATGATTGAGTCAAACTGGCTCACTGAGTAGTCAGGGATGTGTTAGAGGGGATGGGGCCATGTAGCAAGAAGAGGAGCTTGCGAGGTCAGCAGGCTTTTAGGTATGTGTGAGACTTCATCTTTCTGTACTTTGGGTAACTGCTGAAGAGCTTCTACCCAGAATTTCAGTTTGCAGTGTTAATGCTTAAAGTTAGCTCAGAAGTTTCACTTTTGAGCAGGAGGGGAACCTTTCTTTTGACAAGCTTCCTTTTATTTACTAGCAGAAGCAGAGCTTGTTGTAAGGTGGGGGACTCTGGTATTGTCGAATACAATGCTTCAATATGAGAAACTGCTAGAGCTTTTAAGAAGAGTTCTGCTAGTGAGGGACTGTTTCCTTGCCAAAATATTTTTATTTATCTTATTGTGGAGAAGGCTGGGGAGCCCATGTCCAGTACCTCTAAATGCTGGCATAATTCTAATTTGGGTAAGGAATCCCTTATAGATATGAAGCAGCTGTCTAGCTCTTGAAGGTCTGCACAAAGTTAGGGCATTAAGTATGTGATCAGGCTTCTAAGAGAATATCCTGATTAACAGTGAAAGTAACCAAGTCTTGGGGAATTCCACAATTAAAGTTGCTTTTAAGCTCTTTTATAAAAGTACAGTGAGTGATACTATGTAGGAACCTAGCCTCATACATTACCTTAGAGAGGCTGATCCTCTGTTACTAAGTAAGTGTTCATTTTCTTTTCTACTGTTCAGCAGCTTTAAGCTTCACATTGAACATGGTATTTAAATCCTTTTTCTGAAGATAGTGTTTTCATTTCTCACATGCTTTTCTGTAGAGCACCTTACTGGTATGAACTGATCTTAAAATAGCATTATTTTGGTCAATGTGAAGTTTGTTTTTAGTATTGGGTCAAATGGTGCTCCTCTCCTTCCAGACAGCAGCAAACTGAGAAATGAAAAAGTGCAGTGTATTGCTGTGGTGAATATATTTTTCACAATAGCCCATTGTATTATCTTGTAGGATTCAAGTGAATTTTTTTTCAGTCTATTATATTTAAAATCATTCCGTAATTCAGAATTCCTTGGCCAAGGTCTTGAAACTTGAGTGTGTTGCTGTCTTCAAAAATTGAGAATTTTGTATTAGTTTTAACACCTTCAGAAGTACCTTGTGCTGCATTTCATAATCTTGAGCCTTGGGGACTGTCCAGCTGATGGCTGTGCTAGTCAGCTCTTGTGATTTTTGAAATAGTTGTGTAGTGATTCTAGATCCTGTTTGCAAGGAAATTGATATTTGAAAAATAACATCTTTTTTTGTTTTTCTTGTAATTAAGCAGGTGTGAATGAAAGCAAGTCAGCAGCTAAGCTTGCTGCTCTTTGTGGATTGAATTTTGAGAAACAGCATTCTTAGCAGATGTTTAGATATTGACATAAATTTGGTATAGTCTGTTCATTAACCTCTTTTTTAAATTTAGAAAAACACAGCTAGAGCAGGAATGGTTGCTTAGCTTTCATCAAAGTAGAAGCTGAATAACGTGTCAGTAATTCTGAAGGTATGAAGCTTGTAGGGTCTTGTAGAGTAAGAACTTTGTTACCAAACAAACTAGTTTGGTAGCCATCTGTTGGGATTCCTAGTGGATACCAATGTACCTGTAAAACCGGGAAAAAATGCCTAAAGTTAAAAGGTACCTTTTATTCTGAAGCTGATTCCCCAGTGACTTGAAGCAGATTTATTTGGAGGTTTTTTTTAGAAAAATTAGCCTTGGATGCTTGTTTTTGAATGAGATTCCCATATTTTGTTCTAAACAAATAGCAGCCCATCAGGATGTTGTTTTATGCTCAAGCCTTGTTGAAGAAAGTGCAAAGAACTGATTCACCACTGTAGCTTGAAGATGTTTGCTGCGGTGTAGCAGAGAAGAATAATTTCTGAATGTCTGGTGCTGAGTTACTGTCCTCTGAAAAATAAAGTGAAAGAACTAATGTCCCTGTGCACATTGAGCCTCATGGTTTTCAAATGGTTTTCCATGGCCTTGTGTTCGGGGACTCAGCCACAGTATTTGTGGATCATTTGTGTTTTCCTCGTTTCTCATCAGTTCCTTAGTGTGCTCTCGTCTCCACAGCGTTCCTGGTCTCTCCTCTGCTTGTCCCTCCTACAGGGAGTAGGCAGTGGTGGCTCTGGCTGTGGCCAGGCCAGAACTGGGCAGGTGCTGATCCGTCAGCCATAGTTTGGGGAGAAGGAATTAGGCAAAAAGAAGATGGCTCTAGCTACATATCCAGAGGCAGAGCAAGAGGAGGGAGACTGCAGCTTCTTCCTCAGGATCCTGGAAGAGATGATCTCCTGCTATGCCAGGGGCTGACAAGGGTTTCAGCTGCTGGGGTAGCCCATTGCAGATGTGTCTTTTTCTGCTGCAGAGAGCTCTGGGCATGTGAATACAAAGCACTGCCACAAAGCCATCTGTCACATGAGCGATTGCCATGTGCTGCCTTGTACGCAAGTGCCAGTTTCTATTCTTGCTAAATTAGATTGGGTGGTGTCTCACTGCTCTTTGTATCTGTTGTCCTTGGCTGGGCTCATCTGGAAGAAAGGGAGTCACAGCCAAACCCAAAAGGAATTATTTTGATTAAAAAGACCCTCAGATCTTTGCATGAGAGCTTTATTGTCCCTCAAATTAACATCAGATTAAGTGTTTTATGAGGAGGAAGGCAGTTCTAATTGAACTTTTTCACTTTTTTAATGGGACAGTTTTACTTAAGAGTGCAAAATGTTTTGAAGATGTAATTGTACAGCTTGAGGATTCAGGGATTGGTACCATTTAGGCAGGACTGCTGAGCTAAATCCCTTTCATCCCTATGTTGAGAAGTATGGAAGAATTTTTCAAGACCAGGGCTCAAAGTTAAAGTAGGCTTTTTCAGATTTTCTGATGTTCTTTTTAACTTCCCAGCATTGCACCTTGAAGATGGATTAAGAATTTTGTGAAGGAATGCTGTTCCTGAAGGGAAGTAAGCTGGTACTGGAAGGATAGACCTAACAAGAGTAGATAGTCTTTGCTTTTGAAAACAAGAATCTCAGCAACGTTATTTTTCCCCCTCCAGTTAATGAGCCTTATTTGAAGTGGGTGTGGGAATCCGGTGGGCAAAACGTACACCCATGTGTTCTTCAGAGCATCCTTTCTGGGAGGGTGCCTCCCAGTACTGGTTTGGTTCAGCCCAGCTCATCTGGGAGCCTGTTGAGGTCATGCTAGCCTTGTCTGTTCTTGTAAAGAATGCAGGAATCACCCTTTTGTGTAAATACCCTTTGTAGCTCTCATGCTCATGAGAATGTTCTGCAGTTTGGATATAAGCAGTACAGTGCATGTTGGTTTTATATATATAACTATATGTCAGTGGCTATAAAAATCAAGCATCTGAGCTGGTGTTAAAAAAGCGGTGTAAGTGTTCTGTCAGAAGCTTGTATGCTGTTCCTGTGTGTGTGTGTCAAGCCAGTGACCTAGTGCATTAGTGCAATCTTTAGGAAAATTATTTTCCTGCTACTGTATGGAGATGTTCAGCTTTCAAGGTTTTCAGGAGTGTTTTCTTACCTTATTAATATAAGAGAAAAATAAATGTCTCGTTTCTCTGCAATTCAGCCAGCCTGCTTTATGCTGTGGGAAATTATGCATTAGGTTTTTAATGCGATCACTGTTGCTCTGTGTAGTTTATGCAATCCTTGTTGGAATTGCTGCACTGCATATTGTGAAATGTTTCTATATTGGTTATTTTATTCATATTTTGAAAGGCTTTTAAAAAAAAGCCGTTGATTGTCACCCCCACTTTTATAACTGCACCCTGTGCTGTGGGAAAACCTGGAATTTGTTTTGTAGTCAAAGTATTTCCTTCCCTCCTGCATTTTCTTACTGAGTTGCTGTTAGATTAATTTCTCTAAATCAAATATTATGGAACATTCAGCATCCTTTTATTTAAAACAGTGTAGTTGAAACCATTGTCCAAGCATAGAGTGTGGATTTGTTACTAAATTGAAGTTCAGGGAGGTGGCGAGGGAGAGCGGGAGTAATACTGATGTAGAAGGCCATGTGGTAACTGGTATTAAGATAGAATTTTCAGTCCTGGGTTTTTTTATACAGAGTGGTGGGTTGTTATCTGTGAAGCTTGTTCTTTAATGCAGTAATGAAATATCAAATTTTGCTAAACTACATCCTTTGCCATCCATTACTGGAAGCAAACAGCTTGAGTTGTGCTGTTTATAATCTTTGAGCTTATTTATAGTGTTTGAGCTTATTGCTTTATAACTCAACACTTTGTTGTTTGAAACAAAAAATATACCTGAAAATTTGATAGTGACTTGACCTTTGGACCACAGAATAACACAGATTTTGAAAATGGCTTCTGGGTGATGCAATTTTTGTCTAGTGCATGAGAAAAAAACCAAAAACCTGAACACCAGCCCTTGAATAGGTAAAAAGCGTTTAACCTGTGCTTTCTTTCCTAGTGTGTAACTTCTGGTGTTTCCCTGCATGACAACTTAGTTTCACTTGGTGAAGAGTTGAAAGAGGATAACATTTCCCTATGGTTGCGAACTCTGCAAAAATGAAATCAAAGCAGATAGTTTGCACTTGTTATGGTATCTCACTATTTCAGTCAATTGGATCATGAAATTTTAACGCAGTCATTTGGTACTGCTTATGGCATTTGCATGCTTCCTATTGGCATTTATTCAAAATCTCTGTGTTTGGAGTTGTCACTTCTGTTTGGGTTATATGCTTTTTCTCTGCCAATATCAAAATAAAAATAATTTTAAATGGGTAATCAGTCTGTAAGGTTTGGATCAGCACAGCTGGTAGATACTGAAGCTCAGTGATTAGTTGTCTCTGATTTTGGTGAGTTTAATTGCATTCTGAAAATCAAGCATGTAAGTGTTCATCTTTTTGGTAAGTGACAACTCCTACCTGTACATATTTTGTTGCAAGTTTGCAGTGAGACTATGATTTGAGGTGGCCTCTCTAGCTATAAAACAACTGGAATATATTTGCTGTAGCAATGTGAAATGCAAGTCCACGAACCATTAGAAGTGCAAGGATTCTTAGCAGTCTTTGGTAGTTGGTTCTAAAAAAGTACATTCTTTCTTTAGAAGAAAAAGGATTACTGGAAGCAGAATATGTGTAAATGGGAGCTGACTATGTACATGTCAGGCATGTTTGTTTTTGGTGTTTGCTAACATGAGGAGGTTGCGTTGGCCTGGTCACTGGTCTCTGTACAAGAGTTTTTGTGCATTGTGACTCAGGTAATCATTATTTCCCTACAGTTATTTGACTGCTGATCTTAAGATACATATACTCTGTTATATACTTTATCTTAAGATGGATGTGTGTGTGTGTATATATATATATATAATATTAAATATACACACTCTGTTCTCAGTATCTTACTGAAAATGCTAAAATGCTAACTTCTGTCCTGTGAGTATCCCACGCCTCTTGTTTTTGAGTGGTGTCACAATTAGGAGGTCCCAGTTCCGCACCACAGCTGCGATGGTTGCGTACATTGCTATTGCATTAGTAAATGTCATGGAAGCCAAATCAAGTTGGTGAACCAAGTTGTGTCATTCCTGGCAATACCAGTAGGTGTGTTTTTAAGAATGCCTTAGAAACAAATGGGGTAGGGATGGGGGGTTGTTTTTGTATTTTGTTTGTTTTCTTCTCCAGGTGTTTAAAGCATGCTAACTTTAGAAATAGTTTTAAAGTCTCTTTTTCAGGATGCCTTTCCTCAAGTCTGAAAATTTTCTGGAAAGAAATTTAATGCAACTTCCTGAATTCCCCTCAGTTAGAATAGTGAGTAGCCAACTCTAAGTAGTCAAGGTGTACAAGAAATCATACTTTATAGGGCCTCTCTGCCCTTCAGTACACTATGAAACTATCATTGTGTAAAATTACTTATAAATTAGGATCACACAGGTTCAAACTTGATGCTTTTTTTCTTTTTGAGAGTGTCTAGAGGTTTTTTTTTATTTGTATAGTTTTTCAATATTTCTTCTTTTTTTAATATTTCTTGGGTATTTTCTTTATGCCAGAGTTTGTCTTTCATTGGCAAAACTGTATTACAGTGGTTTTGTTAATTGTAGTATTAAAGAAAAAAAAGGTTTTTATTTTCTATGTGGGAATATTTGATTTTGTTAACATTTTTCATTGTTCAGTAAGTTTTTAATTAGTGTATAATGTTTTAACATTCTTCATGATGTGACAACTCAATTCAACTAATCACAGGAGACTGCCTTATTAACCATATTCCATAGATCATGCATCATTTATGAGCTGAGAAGTGGAAATAAAATCAATGCAGATCATCTATATGCTTTATTAAACACTCCCCTTCTCACTTCACTTCTTCACTAGTTAATCCCCCCTCTAAAACTTCCTCCCACATGTTCAAGTTTTCTAAATATACTTTTAGCTCAAGGAAGAAGATTTGTTATCCAGCATTGGAATATTATCCATCAAATGACAATCCTTGCCAGCTACTCATCTTCAGATTGTCAGTCTTGCTGGAATTTGATTGATTGTGCATGAGGTCATGTGGATTTTCTTTTAATTTTTTTCCCCCAAATGTTTTTTCTTATAGAACTACTTCTTAAAAGCAGCCCCTCTGATTTTCTTGTTTCTTTACTTTAATTGCTGTCAGAGGTAATAATTTGATGCATCCTTGTGAATACTGCTAATGATGGAAAAGGGAACTTGAAAAGCTTGACATGTTTCTGAGAATGGTTGTGAGCAGATAATTCTTCTGTCATGGTTTCTAAGCAGGAGAATGGTGTAAACGCTTTGTGGTATTTTCGGGGTCCCCTGTGGAAGGATGGAAATTACTCTGACTCCATGTTCTTAGAAGGCTAATTTATTATGGTATGTTATCATATGTTATGGTATATTATGGTATATTATATTATATATAATGGAATGCTATACTAAAACTGTACTAAAAATTAGAGAAAGTATGCAGACAGAAGGCTACAGAGAATGATAATGAATTTTGTGACTTTCTCTTCCAGGGTCCTGACACAGCTGGATGGTGATTGGTCATTAAATAAAAACAATTCATATGTTGGATAAACAATCTCCAAACCACATTCCAAAGCAGCAAAACACAGGAGAAGCAAATGAGATAATATTGTTTTCCTTTTTCTCTGAGGCTTCTCAGCTTCCCAGGAGTAGAATCCCGGGCAAAGAGGATTTTTCAGAAAATATGATGGTGACAAACGCTTCCCTCAGTCATCACATTAATACGGTTTATTGTGACCTGGCATTTAATCAAGATTTGTGCATAAATGTTCTATAAAATTATTCAGATTTGTAAAAGGATAATTATTTTTCATCCCCAAGTACTCTTCTCTCCTCCTATTCAGTGATCCATTTGTGATTTTCCTAAACTTAGATCAGGCCATTATGAGACCTCAAATGTTGCTTAACTGTGAAGAGGAAATATTTTCAGGTCTCTTAATTGCAAATTCTTGCATTTTGGAGTAGAAGGAGTACCTGTTTCAGTGCCCAGTTGCTACTTTCGATGTTGAAGGATAGCAATGTACTGTTTTAGCAGTTGTGCCACAGCTCTCTGTAGTTTCACAGATATAAAATATAAAATTTAAAATGCAAAACTAGGATGTGTGAAGTGTTTTAATTAGACTTGGCAAGGCAAGCCACTTGTATAGCTACTTGCATCTAAACATGGAGGTTTTTCTGGAGAGAAACCTCATAGAAATGAGGCAGGTGGAAGATCTCAGTTTCTTGAGTGAAGAGACGAATTACAGCGGTGCAATTTTGTGTGATTACTCCTCAGAGTTCAGAGCTTTAGCCTCTGAAAGGATAGTGCACCACAGAATTATAGCATGTGTGCTATGTTGTGCATGTATGATTGTCTTCAGGACCACACAGGTTTCACAGCTGGCAGCTGCTGCATCTTCAGCAGGACTGTAGCCAGTTAAAGCCCATATCTGGTTATTTTAACTTGGCTCCAGAATGGTTAAGATACGATGAAAAACATCTTGCCTTGTTCAGTGTGGTGGAAAGAAGCCACTGGCGCTTAATTTTTCTTTTGCAAATCTGTGAGTTTTGTGATAAACCAAGAAGCCCTAAACCACACTATCTGTTAAATTCTATTTTTATGCAATTGTGTACAGGTCTCAAAGTACATCTCATTATCGCAAGGGTAGAAAGAGGAATGCATTAAATTGAATGCTTTTGAACACTTGTGTCACAGACACATTTTATGAAAATCCTTTTGCCAGGATTTTCTTCTCCTGAGAAGCTGAGGGGCCTCAGGAACGAAATGTAAACAATGACTATCTGCTGCTGTGGAATGCAACAGGTGGAGCTGTGATTGGTCTCATGTGGTTGTTTCTAATTATTAACCAGTCAAGGATCCAGCTGTTCAGACTCTCTGGTCAGTCACAAGACTTTGTTATTCATTCCATTCTATTCCTGTCTCATCTTCTGATGATTCCTTTCTCTCTGTTCTTTTAGTATAGTTTTAGTTTAGCATTTTTAATATAATACGTATGATAACATAATAAACCAGCTTTCTGAAACATGGAGTCAAGAATCCACGTCTCTTCCCAGGTCCTGCATGCTCGGCAATGCCACACACTTCTGTACTAAGTCTAGCGATGATCAGTTTTTGTCTTTTTTGCTAAGTATATTTGAAAATTTCAAAGAAAGCATTTCCATTACTTTATGTATTCATTTTTAATGACATGTTTTCGACTTCTCCAGTCCTCCTACTCAAGGCATCATTTCCTTCTTGCTACGAAGAAGGTACAGCAAAGCTGATGGACAAGCTTAAAGTTCACAGATAGTTTTTACTGAAGCTTCACACACTGACTTCCTACATGCTCTCACTACTTCTTATGATAAATTTGGCACTTAAAAATTGTGACTTAAACATTTAAATTTACTGTCATCTTCCTAGTTCATCATCTTGTTATTCAGTAATGCATAATGCTTATTTTATTGGTTGTATTCATAGAGGGTCAAAAGTGTGGCAACATCTTTGTTTTAAGGGCAAAATTAGGAATGAAGTGCCTTTTAGAAAAGATTGTGTATTGAATTTTATAATGCTAGAATGAAGCCAAGTCATTCAAAATGAGAAAACTCCAAATAGTCCCCGTTGTAGTTTTGAAATGTTAGAGAGCAAGATGATACTGTATGCCACCTACACCAGGAGAAGGAACTGCTGGTGCACAGATGTGGAGTGGGACTGTTTCAGCAGTTGGATGACAACCTTTAAAGAGGCTTAGAAATATATGTAAAGTCTCTCTTCTTGGTGCAGCTGTGGGGTGCAAATAATGATAACGGTGTTCTGAGGTTTTCAGTGACAGCTGTGTTTTCAATTTTTTTTTAAAAGCATCTACACCCCTTCACCTTTTTTTTTGTTGTTGTTTTGGTTTTTGGGGGTTTTTTTGTTTGTTTTGTTTAGGGGTTTTTTTTTGTTTGTTTTTTGTTTTGTTCAGGGTCCCAAACCAGGAGCTTCCTCCCTGCCAGCTTCTGTTGATTCTATGGTACCAAAAACTATTCTTACCTGTGGCTGCTGCTGTCTCCTCCCTGTCCCTACCTTGCATCCTCTGCATTGCTCTGGCTTCACTGGCTGTTGGGCCATGCCCATCCTTCATCCCGCAAAGGGCAGCTGGGATGGGAACCTGGGCTGAGAACTGGGCTACAGCCCAACAGGGGTACAGTGAGCACTGGCAGTGGGTGGGGCAAGGAAGGGGCAGCTGCTCCTGAGAGGCAAGATGCTGCTGCCACATGGATCTGCAGGTTAGGCTGTGCAGTCTCACTTATGAACTGTGTTGAGTGTAGTGTTAATTTAGCATTTGAATTATTGGTATGATTGGACAACTTTTCTGCCTCTTAGTTGACATATGTGAGGCTTGTGAAATTTCATATGGTCCTAGTGTGGGGAGGAGTTTGAAGACCTTCCAGGAGGTTTGAAGCCCATTCTGACCCATGACCATTGCTTATTGTTATAGGGTTTTGCATGACCGTCTGTGTGCTATTTTTCATTTATTCATCATCTGTGTTTCTGTTGTGTAGCACTTAAAGCACTGAAGCACAGCAGTGTTTATTTTTAAGAACATGTTGGTGCAGATTGCAAAAGAAATGCTGTTTCTTGGGAAGTGGGCAAGCTGCATGTGCCAGCCAAACAAAGACACAGAGGATGAGCTGTCACTGTGAGTCAGCCTGGCCAGCAGATCAGAGGGCTTCTGCATTATGTATCACTGAGCACACAGTCCTCTCACAGACTCCTCATGTAAATCACTTTTCACCATGCCTAGCCTGGCCTTGTAGGCTCCTTTTGCCAGCGTACAATTTAAGCAAGTCATAGCTGTCCCTGGGGACTTCCTCACATAGTTTCCCTGGCATCAGTAAGTGGAAGCCTTGCAGCACAGTCTTACACAGCTGATGTCTCTTCTGTTCTTTTAGTAGTAGTCAGTTCAGTTAGTACATCAGAGTACAGGAAGCACATGTCTTACCTGCTCTGACAATTTAATAATTTTAGATCATTATTTTAAAATGGTATCATATTTTGGATGCTAAATTTAGGATACCTAAGTGTTACTTTTATGTGTAAAATTCAGTGGCTGAAAGCTGAGACTGGAGTTCCAGAGAGGATGATTGTAAAAACTGCATGTACAGATTAAAATAATGAAGTGCTAATTATCACTAGTCCAGCATGTGGCCCTTATTGTAAATGAAAACAGTAAAATTTTGTTGTAATAGCATATTAAAATTTTGTACTTTTGCTGTAAGAACAAGAATCAGCCTCTGTCTCCTCTCTCCCTCTCCTGTTGCCCCACTGAGCTGCTAGCATTTTAAAAAGCAAAATGTTTACTGTGCTGTTGTCCTGCTCCTGTCTTTTTAAACCTCATCCCATAATTTCATTAACTGTCTAAGGGTGCCTCAGAGCAGGTAAATCAATCCAAGCTGAGGGAGTCATAATTCCACCTGCCCTCTGCTCCTTGCCCTGCCATTGGCAGTGGCACCAGGACCTGCCTCAGAGAGCTGGGTTGACAAAACCCAGCACTCTGCAGCTAGCTTGTTCCTTGAGCCAGTGCACCACTCTTCTGTGACTGCTCTTCTCAGCGTTGGGATGGTTTCTACCTCTCTAGCTGGCATTCAAGATTGTTTAAAATGCAAATATGGGTTGGCAGTGCTGATGAAAGAAGCAGTTGCTAGTGTTCCCCTACTGTCTTGTCCCTCTGTCAAGGAAGGCACTGCTGCATATGCATACTCAAATAAATTTTGGGATTGCTCTAGGTTAAAACCAACAGCTATTTTAATGCCAAGTCCCTGTTCTGGTTGGCCATGTGGTTGCATAAATGTTTGCCTCCAGTACCAGGAAGGGTGTGAGAACATGTGGCCAAAAGTGAGAGGCAGACAAGGCTTGCTTTTGTCTGTGACTGTGCTAATTTAAAGTGCCTTCAAGTGTTTATTGAGCTGTGGCCTTGCTTGTGGCAGTGTGGAGTATTTTATGTTGTGAAATGTCTGTAGTGGGATGAAATGCCCAAACCAGTGTGTTACTGAGGCAAGTAAATGGCATTAAGATCAAAGTGGACTCTGTGCTTGCTGGCTTGTTAAGAAAATTAATTCTGACAGTGGAACAGATTCCTTCCTGAAGAACATCACTCTGTGGAATTTGGTGGAAACAGCAGTGAGTTTTGAGGACACAAATAAGGGCATTTGAAAATACTTGAAAAAGCTATTTAGAATTTGATGTCTCTGTGATTTAATTCCTCAGTGTTTCTTATTCATGGAACTCTTTTGTTCTTTGTGTAAACTTTCTTGCTCACACTGAGAAAAGCAAAAAGCAGATGTTGTGTCTTTTAGTGGTACGCTGAGAAAAAGTAAGGAAATGCAGAGCACAGGAGCTGAACAGAAGAGGAGAAATTATAGTAATGCATTGAATCAGAAAGAGTTTTATATTTGAAGTTAAAATGAATGTTTTAAAATACACTTTTTTGCTTACATGACTCTTATAGATTTGGTTCTACCTTTGTTTAGTTAAAAAAGTTTCAATTACATCCAATGTTTAGTCACAAACATACAGAAAATAATATATATATATATATATATTATTTGCTTATATATGTAAAATCTTCTTAGGAAACCTGCTGGTTAAATTGAGTCAGTTCAAAAAGCAGTGCCACGTATTAAAATTGAGATTATTGGTTTGGTATACATCAGCTATGCTTTATAGGGTATAATATTGAGCTGTCTAATGTCTTTATGATTCACTCTTCTTCAAGTAAGGAAAGGGAAGGTATTCACTGGTCTAAAAATTATTTTAAACGTGTTTTGATAGTAAGAACAAGTTTAGCAGTCACTAATAGCAACTGTTCTTCAGGGGGAAAAGCTCTGATTGACTTCCACAACTACAAAGTGTTGGTAATTTTTTATTTTTGTGGGTATTAATAACTTAGCACCCACTCCTGCCTGTTCAGTGTTCTTTCATTTTATTAAATTCCACATTTTCTTCAAGTATCAAAATCCTGTGGATTTGATATGTTTGTGTTGGTCTGAGTCCTGTATTTTGTTGATGTAAAGAACTTGGCTGTAAGAAATTGTTTTCAACCATCTGCATGATTGCATCACACGTCAGTATGCCATGGCCCAGGGGTCGTATGAACTCTGTCAGGAGAGTTCGCCCAGGCTGCATTCAGAGGTGCCTGCAGAGGAGAGGGATCCTTCTCCTAATGGCAGCAGTTGGCCTTCCTCTGCCAGCTGTTCAAGAGATGCCCATGTTTCTAACACAAGTTTTGGTAACGAGCTGAATTTTTCCTCTTTGCTGTGAACTTGGTCCCCAGGACATGTGAGATTGGATGCATATTTGCAGCCCCTCCACATGTCAGGTGTGATGTGTGCACAACAGTGACCTGGTGCTTCTACGAAGGACTTTATCTATCCTGCAAGTGTGGGAGGCCTGTGGTGTGGCGGAGAAGTTTGAAAGAAAGCAGGAGACTTGTTCAGCTGTGTACTGACAACAGAGGTTGTCAGCCCATCCAGGAATAATTGATTAGGGGATTGATGCCTGTCTTCTGTGTGTTCTTAGACATTCTACTCTCACAGGTTAACAGAAGCAAAAGATTCTGTGGCACTTAATGACTTGCAAATGAACGAAGTGACTACTGTCCTATATATGCTGCTATAGTGAAAAGAATTGCACTTTTTCTTGGAGAAATTGCTGGATATTGCAGATTGCTCCCTTGATGCTGGATGTGTGTATGTGTCTCTAGAGTTCATCAATGATGTTTAAAGAAGTGTGGTAGAAATGATGAAGCGCCACATTACATGGAGAGGCTCAAGAACTGCCCTTTTATAGTACCAATACAGCAAGATGTGGGTTCATGGATCTGCAAGTTTCACTGGAATTGTGATTTTTAAAATTTTCCAAATAGCTCATGAGTGATGCTGCTGCCCTTGGCAGACTGTATATGCCATGGTAATCTTCAGATTCTTCAGGCATGAAGTGTCTGGCATTTCTGTTATCACTAACCTAAGTGAAGTACAAGAAAAAGATCTAAAGTGTCCATTCAGAATAAGCTGCCTTTAAAAATCTACTTCATAGCAAGATGCTGCAGTTCGACCCAATTGTTTTTCCTTTTCCTTCCTTTCTAGTATGATTTGACAGCAGTTTTGTTAATATGCATAGAGGAGTATTTTTCTTCTCATGCTTTTAAGAAAGCCTACAACAAAAGGGAGGTTTGAGATTGACGTTTCCATTAAATTGTGTGAAGGAAATTACAAAGTTTTTCTCTCTAGATGTGGGAAACAAGACA
The DNA here is from genome assembly GCF_015832195.1 of Motacilla alba alba. NCBI lineage: Eukaryota > Metazoa > Chordata > Aves > Passeriformes > Motacillidae > Motacilla > Motacilla alba. The sequence continues at coordinate 29,686,404 of NC_052016.1, read as the reverse complement.
TTGTTCCAAACTGCAAGAGGTAACGTTGTCATTTTTAGTGATGTGTCTTTAAAAGAAAAGTCCCAATTTTTAAAACCTAAAATGGTTTATTTGCATTTCCTCACCTAAATGTGTTTAGTTGTTTTGGAGTTCTTTTGCTTTTCTCATCAGAAAGCTGTGCACTGTTCATCATGCACAGTGCACGTATTGTTTCATGCTTGAAACAGCTGAACAGCAAGCTAGCAGAGAGAAGTGTTTAAATGAATGTTAGGCATGATCTTTTTTAGTTTTATCTGGAGAAATTTACACCTTAAATACATTTTGGGTCAAAGAGGAGACACAGGCTTTCCTTTGTCTTTGATTTCCAGCAGCATAGGCTTAAGATACAAGAAGGTAGGGAAGACTCAAAGATACAGAATCATGTGCATTATTGGTATTCCTGGTTTTAAGAAATAGTATTTGTCTGGTGGCTGCATTCCAATAACAGGCCTATTGAAATGAGAAATAATTAACTTCTGAGCATTATAGTTCATGCAAGGATTTTTATTCTCCTTAAAATGCATTCAGAACAGTGTATCTGCCCATACAGGTGAATGCTACTATGATTTCATATTCAAAAGGCCACTGTGTCAGTGTATTTGCAGAGTATTTTCAATCTGTGAGTGAATAAGCAATTGTTTACCCCATCACAGGACAGGAAAAGCACAGAACTGGTTAATGGCTCATTGCTTTTGTTTAGGACATAGCCTAAAACTGACTGCTCCTTGTGTTGATAATTATTTTTATATCTGCAATATAAAGAGTTGTGAAATGCTAACTCCATGTATCACCATGAATGTATTTGTTGGTTTTTTGTTGTTAATGTAATAAATTCCATGCATTTTGTAGTGTGTGTATTTGCTTGTGAAAAGCCATTTTACTAGAAAAAGAATCTTTTATTGTTAAGTGTTAGCGTATTAAGACTAATCAGAAATCAGGCATTCGAATGCTTAGTAGCTAATAAACCAAGGCCATACAGACTCTGCATAATAAAGCTTTCACTTTTCTTTGGTTTATAACATGCCTTTTGAAAGAAATGAGGATTATAGCGATATATAAAACACGCAGTTTAGGTTACCTCTTTGTAATGTTGAAAAATGGTGTCTTGTGTTAGAAAAACTCTAACTTAGAAGAGTAATTGATCAGCTGTCATCCAAATAGAAATAATACTTGCCATGGGACAGAACAAAGTGTTTTAAAGCAAATTGCATTAATGAAAACATGGCTAAAGAACAGCTTCACAAATACAAGTTTTGGTTTTACTAAGCAGATATTCCAGTTAACTTTTCCAAGGATATATCATTTTCATTCCAGACTGCTAGCAAGATAAACAGCTACAATTTGCATCTGCATCCATTTATGATTCTGTGTATACTAGCAGTACTTTAGCTTTTATAACATGCAGCTATCTTTCAATGTGCTCAGATTATAAGGAGAATAGTCTTTGTCAGCAAAAATTAGTTGTGTTTACAAACAGATTAATCAGACCCAGTTGTTGTAAATGTAATTGCCGGATCAATAATTTGCGAGAGTCAAATTATTATAAAATAACAAAGTATAAGATTTATTTTGCGTTCGAATTCACAATTTAAGCCAGCGACGAATTGAAACAGACAGAGTCAAGCCTGGGACTTTGGCTCTGGGTGACCCACGTATGCAGCTCTGAGCCCCTGTCGCGTCAGAGAGGTAGTGGCACACCATGGTCGTGTCCGAGTCCAGTTTTTATACTCTTTTTCTCACCGGAGGCGAGGATGTCCTTTGTCCTTTTCATAATCAAGTGAGTTTCCAAAGCTTCTCCGGTCCAGTGATAATACTATCAGATGGAAGACAGTCCAGTTCCCGACGTCTTGGGAATAATTCATAGGTTTCTTGTCTACTGCTAGACGAGTTCTTTAGGATCATGTTTACAATACACAAGTCTGTGTCCGGGAAGATATACAAGTTAAACAGTCTTTTTACCGGTAGTCCTTTACATGTTAGCGGATTTCCCAGAAACAGACTATAGACTAATTGAATTATTGCGGCGGGAGCTCCGGTTCCCACTCCGACCGCCGCAGAGGGTAAACCCCGGGCCGGTGCTGGCAGGACGCCAGAGGGACGAGAAGCATGCCCTTGCCCTATAGCGCTTTCCCTCAGCCCACCTTCTGCCCAGTCCCAGATGGATAAAATCCGCTCACCAGGGTGAAGGAGGTGACTCAGTCCTGGATAATTCCAATGCGTTTATTACAGGGATGAAGAACAGGTAGAATCCAAATTCAGGGAGAGAACTACACAGGAGGGCACCAGGGAAAGAGTCCAACCACTGAGGGAGGGTCCAGGGTATATAAACAACCATAGGTACAAGCAGGCTACAGCATGAACGATCCAATGGGAGAGGGTATAGGAGGAGGAGCAAAAGTGGGGTGATTGGAAACTGTCCAATGGGGAATGAGAAGGGGGCGGCTCTAACAGAACAACCAATGGGATATCAAAACACTGAGAACATTCTAGAAAGGGGTGTGAACAACACATGTCACTCTCTTGCTCATTACCATAACAGGTGTAAAGGATCATGGGAGGTTACCATAGCAACTTGGTCTGTTCTAAACAACCAAACTTTCCCAAGACATCTCAACGCCAGTCTTTCCACCCCCATCCCCCACAAATTATCATAAAATACGCTATCTCTCTAGCTGTCTGTGGCCAGGTGTGCCGCTAATAGCTTATTCCTGACTTAGTTAAGATTCCCCAGTTCCTGTGCTGTTTTCCTCTTGTTCACATGTAAATGTAGCAAAACTACAGGTGGTATGTGTAAGACAACTGGTTTCCCAACCCCTGAGAGCTACTATGTAAACTCCATTCTTTAGCTTTGGTAACTAGCCTGGACATGTTTCCTTTAGCAGTTTTTCATATGCAGTTGTAAACCCTTAATATTCTTATAACAGATCCAAGTTTCCAGAACAGAACTTTAGTATATTTATAACATTTATAACAGAATTTTAGTACATTTATAATTACTAGAGTTATAATGACATTACATTCGGTACATAAATTACATAATACTATTTTATCCACCTATAAATTTTGACATATCTATAACATAGTTAACTTAATCACAGGGGTTTGTTTTTTCCACATCACTTCAGTGTCTTGAAATGACTTTTCCACTCAGTCTTATATGTAATACATTTAAGAATTTTGAAATTTAGCTAACTGTATGTGTACAGTTTTTGTACCTAAAGCCCAGCTTACGTTTTCGTATTTAGTAGAGGAACTACACATATTATTGTCTAGTATGAAACACTTTTAACTGTCGAAACAAATTTCTGTCAATAGGAATCATGGTGATTGTTAAGCCGAATCAAATAATTTGCTAGAGCCAAATTACGGGGCAACAAAAATATAATTTATTTCACGAATCGAATCGTAAATTTTGTCAGCCATGAATCAAAGGAACAGAGCTGAGCCCGGGACTTCGGCTCTGGGTGAATGCAGTTCTGACCCCCTTGCACATCAGACCTGGTGAGTTCACGAAGTGTGCTTGGATCAGTCCAGGTTCTATACTCTTTTTCTTGCCCGGAGCTACTTTTCCTTTGTCCTTTTCTTAGTCTGACGAGCTTTTCCGATGTTTCTCCGGTGTGGAATAATTCTATCTGAGGAACAAACAGCACAGCTTCTGGAGTCTCAGGAATATTCATGCTGTCCTCTTGTTCTTAGTCAGGCGTGTGCAGATACCTCTCTTCCCCTTGGACAAAAGCCATGTTGCAATACACAAACCACGTCCAGGAACACATACATGTTGAATAGAGTTTACAGGAATTGGGTTTTTACACACTAGTGAGATTCCCAGAACCGGCTATTCATGCTAAGTTGACTATCAGGAATAACGCTATCTCTGGTTATCGGTGGCCATGATGGGCAGCTGATGTCTCTCGTGTTCCGTGATTTAGTTGGAACTTCTCCTTCACTTGCTAATTTAGGCTTCTATTCAGTGTGCATCTGTGGATATTGTGTTTCAAATGAAACATGAGGTAACCAGTTTCCCAATCCCTGTGGCTGATTCTATGAGCTCAGTGGTTTTATGTCAGTCCCATAATGACACATCTGGACGTGTACCTCAGTGTATTCTATCCCTTCTAAGTACAATCATATTTTATTCGAACATGAATTTTAATATATTTATAACAGTGATCATTGTGAATCTTACTCAAAGAACATTCATGTTTCTAAACCAGCACAGAAATTCTTGCACTTTTTGTGTTATATACTGGGTGAAATGCATGTCTACCTGTTGAGTAATCGAATTTATCAGTTTGCTCTTTATAATTTAGTATTGACAATACACAATTTGTGATATTGTTTTCCATTTGTTAAACAAATTTGTTTTAGTACTGTTATTGCTGTTTAAAATTAATACTCAAATTAGAAGGCTCCAGGTTGGAGTCACAGGAAAATTATGAAAAATTGAGTATGTTCTCCTAATAGGAGTGAATTGCAGGATTAAAATAGTGGTACAGTAGAAAACAACGTATTTGCAGTTTGGTAGCAGTCAGAGCTTTATTTAATGTGCTGTATTTTATTTGCTGTCCAGTGTCTTTCTACTTCTTTGTCATTGTGTTGTGAGTACAGTAACTCAGGAAAACCAATGTGCTCTTGTTTTATTGTCAGGTTTCTCTGTCCTTTTCAGTGCCTGTTTCCCTCTGTACTGAGGTGTTGAGGAAATACGAAATAGCGGGGACACTTCCTGTACTGTTCATGCTGTTTTGTGAGTCATTATGGATCACTTTCCATCTCATTGAGGAAGTTGTAGCAGCACTCTGATTGCCGGTGATGATTAGCTAAGCAAAAGGCAACGGTAGTTGAGTGGTATTTTTCACCATTGCTGTGTCATTTGCGTGTGAGTTACCTTGGAGTTTTCTCACAATGTGGTTTGTGTGGTGTGATATGAGGCTTTGAAGATGAACATGGGAGCTGATTTCTGTCTGTTCTTTCCTAGGTGATGGGTGTGGACACACTGTGCTGGGCCCTGAGAGCGGGACGCTGGCCTCCATAAACTACCCCCGGACCTCTCCCAATAGCACCGTGTGTGAATGGGAAATCCGTGTGAAGCCTGGGCAGCGAGTTCAGCTCAAGTTTGGTGATTTTGATGTTGATGACTCCGATTCCTGTCATTCCAGTTACCTGAGAGTTCATAATGGCATTGGCCCCAACAGGACAGAAATAGGTAGGAGCTTTAATTGTCACTATGTGAGAACTGTTGTCTTGTATAGAGCTCAGCTGTACTGTTGGTACTTCCATTACTTTTTAACAGCAGCTGCATCATAACTGCAACACAGATCCTGTAATAATCTTAGATTCTTGAGATTCTCACAGGAAGCTCCGCTGCAATGTGGTTTTTTTTTCTGACATTTCTTAGTAGCTTGCAAAGTTCTTATAAGCAGTGAAGAGGGAACTGTAAAACTAGAAGCATCTTCATTTAAAAAAAAGGTATAAATATCTGTATCTATCTAGCTATCTATCTATACATATATATACATATATATATATATATATATATCTTACCTGAAATGCCTTTCTTTTTATATGGATTCACTCTGATTTGAGCTGTTCATCTTGGTGAAGTTAAAGGAAGACAGGCTTCAAAAGGCATATAGTCCAAATATCCTCCATCGTCTGATAATGTTCTTCGTTTCTTCATTTTCATTCTCTTCAGGATAATTTCACCACTAGAAGTCAGTGGGTTTTTTTTCATATAGCAGTGTGATGTTCTCATCTACATCAAGGTGTATGTAGGGTGTTTAGACTGTAATGATTACTTTGAATAAAACTCAAAATGAATTGTCATTCTTCTTTTTCTAAAATTAGCTTATTATGCAGATGAACTTTATTTTCTTTCCTAAAGCTTTAATTTGGAGAGGGAGAAAAATATTTACTTCACTGAGACTGTTTTTGTTCATTTCAAATGCTGATCCCGCTAAATTGAGTCTTTTTCTAAAGAGGCTAGTGGAGTGTTAGGTTTATTAACCCTCTTTTCCAACTGTTACCTAGGTAAGTGTCTGTGAAAATAAGTATGAGCTGTTGAGCCAGACTTCGTCTAAAATAGGAAGCACTGAATACCTTAAATGGCAAGGAATGTCAAGTTCTGATAAGTCTATTACTCACTTTTACAAGGGACTTAATGGGTTTAAGTAAATTCCTGCTTCATTTGTTTCCCTTGCTTTTCAGCTGTGGCCTGCTGGTGTAGCAGTGCAGTATCTTGGAGAAATGTGTGTGTTGTTCTGCTCTTAATAAATTAAATCACAGGACAAACAGTGATGTTAACAGCGGCAAATACAGATGAGGCAGGGTTTGGGGTTTTTTTAATGTTTGAAGCAACAGACACTGGAGAGATTAAACAGTGACTTGAATTTTCTTGGGAAAAATGTGGACTTATCCTAAGTTTTTCCATTCAAGACTACTGACATGGTCCGACATTAAAATACTTGCTTTACATAAAATCTGAAATTCAGTCATACCTTTTTTAACCCAAAATTACTTAAAAGCTGTCTGATTAGATTAAAAAATAAATTGTTATTGGGTTCATTGATAAACAAAGAGGGTTTCTAATTAAGTTTTTAAGGGCTAGTGCTTATTCCAAGCCTGTTGAGTATTTATGAAAAAATCAAAAGAAGATTCAAATGCTCTGTGTTAGGTTTGCCTGTAGTGTAAGTGAGATCTAGAGGAGTTTATAAGATTTCAGTACAGTCAAATCACTGTGCATCTGCAGTCAGACGTACTTACTTAAGACATGAGAATTCCCTCTCCTGCTCTTTCATTGCTGTACAAAAACACTCAGGATCCTTCAATGCATAAGTACAGACAAAATAGCAATATTACATCTTCTGCACACATCTTCTGACAGAGGTGTTGCTGCAGTCATGCTTCATCCATTCCTAGTGCTTGCTTTTTAAAAGATTGTCAAAAATCAGGCAAGAGGCCAGGGAAGAGTTAGAAAAATGATTTATAGTCTCAAAAATATGCCTTGCTGTGAATCATGAAGTGCATCACTCTACAGTTTGTCAAAGGCCGTATGTCCATGGGGCAAGCAGCATTGGAGAGTTTATCCAAGCTGGATTTCAATGGCTTGCACTGTGTATTTGCCTGAAGAAGGGGATAAATGGTGTTTTAATAGGAGTCTCATGATGGTCACTCATGTAACAAGATCCAGTGGGCTGAAAACAAAACTTTAAAAAAAAAACTTCTCTGGTTTTTTATTAGGAGATACACTTCCTTTGTTAAAAAAAAAATCTGAATAAGCAACATCTGGAAAGCTCTGAATAATGACACGAATTTGTATTTTAACTTTTAATTTTTTTTAATTATTTTGATAGTGTTTGGGAGTGCAATTCACTTTCTAAAGGAAATTGACGTACATATTATATTTATTTTGTATTATATTTGTTAAAAACTGTTCCTGCAGGATTGTGTTACTCCACTTCCTCTACATTAGTGTGCTAATTTGCCTTTATTTGAGAAAGGAGTCTTGCCTCTTTTTCTGCTATTTCTGCTATATGATAACATACTCATTATGAGGAAAGCAAGTGGAATGATGAGCTGAAACAGAGGCAGTGTCATTTACTGCTGGTGATTATCCACTTTGCTTATCCACTGTAGAATCTTAAATAGGGTTATAGATGGTTTCTACAATGTTGAATGATCATGGTAGCCTGTAGAACAGAAGATTATTTTTTCTAAACAAGTTAATTAACTGGGCAGTATCTTTACTAGAGCTTATAGTTAGTAGGACTGGAGAATTCTGAATTGACTGGGGCCTGTTTAACACCCATTCATCCATTACTGTGGTATCAATTCTAGAACTTCATAGGGCAAATACTGTCAATATCTGTGGACTCCAGCAGTTGAAATGGTGTTATTTTTGTTCATTTTCTATGGCAAGAGAAGCACCCAGGTACAGAACCTTCGTTATGTATTGTCTCAGGCGGTCCCCCTTCCAGAGAATAACATGCATTGGCTCCATGATTGCAGAAGGCTGAACAAATGCTTTATTAAGCTATACTATATTATACTACATACTACATTAATACTATACTATACTATACTAAAGAAAAACCCGCGACCCTTACAGACAGTCACGACACAGCTTTGACCTAACTGGTCAATCAATCCAAAACACCATCACCAGTGTCCAATTAACAAATCCCTTTTGGTAAACAGTCTCCATAACACATTCTCCATGTGCCATACAACAGATGCAGGAAGTGAAGATAGGAATTGTTTTTCTTTTTTGAGCTTTCTTACAGACTTTCAGCCTCCCAGCAAAATCCTGGGAGAGAGAATTATGTCTCTCTCTATTCAAAGAATATGTGAATACCACAGTTATGTTTTTTAGATGTGACAAAATAGAAAGTGAACTAACTGGTAATTTATCTTAATGGTGCTTACCTGTGATATATGTATGATACTGCTGAAATGCAGTGAGCTGTGCCTGCTGCTGTCCAGAATTAGGGAAAGTATGTGACAGAAACCATGGATGACTCTATGAGGAGGAAGTGCTCCAGCAGCTTTGGGAAAAGAGGGGCTTTTTTCTCATTTGCTTCTGTAGATGCTTCTCATTGTTCTAACTTGATCCTTTTCCTTGTGAGATTACTCATGTTCTTTGAAGCTCTGAGTGTGGAGGTTGTGCATGGCTAGAGATGAATGGATAAGGTCACATTAATCTGCAGGTATTGGAGTATTTAAGACCTTTGACAGTGACAAAACAAATGTGGAACTCACAGTCTGCCATTTGCTTTAAATGGCCACTAAGCATTATTTAGTGTCATTCTCAGGTATTTGCTTTTGAGTATACAGCAGAACTAATGTGAGCCTACAATGCAGATGAACTAAGAGACTGGAAATTGAATAAGATGCTTAATACATGTGTTGTTTTGGGTCAATATTTGTTCTTTTTCTTCTCTCCACAGGAAAATACTGTGGGTTTGGCTTTCAAATGGATGGTTTAATTACTTCAAAAAGTAATGAAATCACAGTACAGTTCATGAGTGGAATTCACACTTCTGGACGTGGATTTCTTGCAGCTTATTCAACCACTGACAAATCAGGTATTTATAATTATTTGGTGATTTTTCTCTGCTGGCAGAATTAGAGCTGTCTAGTAAAAACACAGAAGCAGTTCATTTACTCCCACGTTCTTACAAATTAACTTCTAAAAATTTAGTACACTTTTCATGTTACTTCTGTGTAGGAAATTTGACTGCCTACCTAAAAGTTGCTGTAGTTCTAAAGAAATGGTATCAAAGCTTACCTTGAACAGCAGAGTAAAAATGTCAGTTGTCTGTTATAAATGAAAGGACTGCTTCAGATTCAGGACAAAATGCATTTTTTCAGGTAGTAGTCAAGGTGGCAGATAGCTAACAAGTTTTCTTATCAAACTCTGTATATTTTACACAGACTAACCTCGTGGAAATTTTTATTTCAGTAGCAGCATCCTGTACTCCCTTAACTCTTTAATGACATAATCTGCAGATTAGTTTTTTGTGTTTTTCTTCATTTTTTTCCCCTGGTTTTGGTTCTTCTAAGCCTCTGAAAGAGGTTGCTGTATTTGTTTTGCATCTTCTCCTACTCATTTAAGGTGAGTGATAACACATGGTCTGCAAGGAAATGAAGGAGCAGCAGCAACTGCCTCAGAGGGCAAAATACCCTATCTGAAAGTTATTCTAAAAAGAGCAGATAAAGATTATCAGTTTTTAATTTTGTAGGGTCTTTGATGGTTTCCTCTCTGTATTTTAGATTGTATGTGTTGATACGCAGCAGACACAAACACAA